>NC_083419.1:33808700-34128200 GCF_020745735.1 Hemiscyllium ocellatum
TATACCCAAAATTTCTTAATGGCATTGTTCTTGTTTTATTATGGAACTAGGTATGTTAATCCCATTATCATGTATTATTTGCATGTTCTATCTTATTCTTCTCTCTTCCTACATTTTTCTTTATAATTTTTTACTACTCACAGACACTTGTAATTTATCATGTTGTAAATGTTTGTGAAGGATTGTGAAGAACAGATACAATGATACACCAAAAAGGGGAAAAATGATCGTCTGTTATCATGTCAGTCAAATGAAATTTTCACACAAATCTGTTTACAATAGAAATGATGATATTGTGCTTCAGTGCAACACGGTGCTATCAACCTGAGGTATTGTAATAATACACTTAATTGCCTGTGTAAAATGAAACAAAATCTTTAGCCATTTTCTATTGAAAACTTTTACTCAAACCTCATGCTTTATTATTAAATATCATTTCAGTTTAAATACACTACTTTCCTCTTTTCTTTGCTTGAACTAGAATATTTGTACTTCTCTTCCTCCTACAGGCTTTTGACCTTCCGAGGTCAAAAAGGACAAACAATACCACTAGTGTCTGCTTTGCAAAAAGCTGGGGTTGCTGTCTGCAAGCAATGGTATCATTTCCATGGCAACCCCCTAACTATTAATTTTCAATTAAAGCAGACACAAAGCGGACAGCCTCAGGCCGACAGACGATGTCAAGAGCCTATCTCTATATGCAACAGTTTCACGCAGTTATCAGTGCCTCAGCCACCAGGCTGCATCAGTGCAACATCAACTTTAGCACTTTACAAAATACACATTCATGACAAAACGGCGCAGAAGGTGTCGTTTCAGTCATTGTTAAGCATCTGAAGCAAATATTTTTGTTCAACTTTATGTGTAACAGTATTATAAGAACTGCTAAAAATGTATTTCATAAAGAGTGAAACAAAGAGTATGTAGAAGGATTAAACTTTCTAAGGAGAAAACTTTATCGTGATATGTAACTTGATCCAACCATTACTACTAACGACCAAGCATTCCTTTTTCCATGTGCTCACTTTTACTGAAAATAAGCACGTCTTATAAAGTGGCAGCATAATCCATACAATACAATGCAATCCCGTTCTATGCCACAGGTGCAGGTAGAAATAAGATCTGTCTCTAATAGGAATACCAGTATCAGTACCAATGTTTTCTCTAGTCCAAATTAAATGTTTAAAGGATTCCTTAGTAACATGAATTTGCAAATATCAGATTTCCATATATGTGAATTTGCCAGTATCATAACATTGTTATTTCACAATTCTTCATTTCAATTCATACCACACTGTGAAACATTAACCATGAGCTTTAACAGGAGTTTTAAATACTAATGATATCAGAAGTTTTTTTCAGGTACTGAAATAAACCTCAATTCAAAAGCCTATAGCTGACTTGATTTGAGAACTTTTGGAAATTTTACTGAAATCTTCCTGCCTTATGGAGATAAGGCAGGAAGCGGATACTGATTAGGAATGATTAGCCATGATCATATTGAATGGCGGTGCAGGCTCGAAGGGCTGAATGGCCTACTCCTACACCTATTGTCTATTGTCTAATGTTTATTATCTAGAATTTCACCACTTTTAAATTTTTCTTGTATCTAGAAAGTGAAGAATGAAAAATACCTTCTGCAGAGAAGTTTTAAGAGGGCTCTCTAAGAATTGTGAAAGTGTATGAGGCAACAGTACTGAGGTAGTGAATGGTGAAGTTGCATTACTCCACCCAGCCCAATTATGTCTCACAGTCTTTGGATGGAGAAGCAATCTGTTGTGCTGGGGGTCCTGATTAAAAAAAAACATAGCTTACCTGGCCCCATAATTCATAATTGTGTCTATCTAGTTAATGTTAATTGCACCTTTTGCTATAATGCAGTAAGGTATTTCTTGGTACACAAAAGAAGTACCTCTTCTTGTTAAGACCCACTAGAAGACTACAGTAAATCCTCTGTATCTGTGAGTTCACTCACCTGTTGAAAAATAAGTAACAAAAGTCAATATGCCAGAGGAAGTGGTGGAGGCTAGTACAATTGCAACATTTAAAAGGCATTTGGATGGGTATATGAATAGGAAGGGTTTGGAGGGATATGGGCCAGGAGCTGGCAAGTAGGACTAGGTTGGGTTGGGATGGGTTGGACCGAAGGGTCTGTTTCCATGCTGTACATCTCTATGACCCCATCTATGACTCCATCTGTAGTCAAAAATCATGTATCCTTGATATTTTCAACCAGTTTAACCTATTTTTAATGAGCTCTGCTCGCACAAATTTCATCATTTGCTTGTGTTCTTAGGAACGGAACTCTGTGGACCCAGAGGAATGACTAAATATCGACCACTGATAATTGGATAAGGTCCTTAAAGACAGCATAAAAAGTAGCATTGGTGGCAAGTTACCTCAATCACAAGCTATTACTGGTTGACACACAGATCTCAAACATAGTGATCAGTGGGGTGAGAAGTGGGCAATTTCATTGAAATACATGAAGTAGAAATAGTCCAATTGATCCAAAGGGAAGACTTTTAATGACAAATAAACAGGTGAGTTTACCAGTGGAACAGCATTACTGCTGGGGGGGATGACCTACCAGAGGAAAGCCATAGTAGTCAGTTCTCTGACACTGAGCCTGACACTGTGGCAAAGAAGGGAAGGGGGCAGAATAGAAAAGTACTCGTGGTAGGGGACTCGATAGCTAGGGGAATCGACAGGAGAGTTTGTGGTCAGGATCGGGATTCCCGGAAGGTATGTTGCCTCCCTGGTGTCAGGGTCCGGGACGTCTCTGATCAGGTGTATAAAGTTCTAAAAGGGGAGGGCGAACAGCCAGAAATCGTGTTACATATTGGCACTAATGATGTAGCCAGAAAAAGGATTGAGGATATAAAAAGTGATTTCAGGGAGTTAGGATGAAAGCTGCAAAGCAGGACGAACAAAGTAGTGTTCTCTAGTTTACTACCGGTGCCACGAGATAGTGAGGCGAGGAACAGGGAGCGGGTGCAGCTTAACACATGGCTGCGCAGCTGGTGTAAGAGGGAGGGCTTCAGAATTGTAGATAATTGGGATGCCTTCTGGGGAAGGTGGGACCTGTACAAGAAGGGCGGGTTGCATCTGAACTGGAAGGGGACCAATGTCCTGGGTGGAAGGTTTGCTCGAGTAGTTTGAGAGGGTTTAAACTAGTATGGCAGGGAGGGTGAGAACCTCAGCTGTATACCGGAGATGAGAGTTAATGCAGATGAGGCAATAGCAAGAGGTAGACCAGCTAGTGGGAAGGATTTTCCTGGAAAGGAGCCAAAGGATCAATTAAAGTGTGTTTGCTTTAGCGCAAGGAGTATCAGGAATAAAAGTGATGAACTTACGAGCATGGATCAGTACCTGGTGCTATGATGTTGTGGCCATAACTGAGACATGGGTTTCTCAGGGGCAAGATTGGTTGCTGGATGTTCCAGGATTTAGAGCATTTAAAAATAGGGAGGGGGGGGGGAAGAGGAGGGGGTGTAGCACTACTAATTAGAGAGGGTATCACAGCTACAGAAGCTTCCATTGTCGAGGAAGATCTGCCTACCGAGTCAGTATGGGTAGATCTTCCGCCTGGGAACCCTCCAACCACAAGGTATGAATTCAGATTTCTCCAGTTTCCTCATTTCCCCTCCCCCCACCTTGTCTCAGTCGGTTCCCTCGAACTCAGCACTGCCTTCCTAACCTGCAATCTCCTTACTGACCTCTCCGCCCCCACCCCACTCCGGCCTATCACCCTCACCTTGACCTCCTTCCACCTATCCCACCTCCATCGCCCCTCCCCCAAGTCCCTCCTCCCTACCTTTTATCTTAGCCTGCTTGGCTACTCTCTCTCATTCCTGATGAAGGGCTTATGCTCGAAACGTCGAATTCCCTATTCCTGAGATGCTGCCTGGCCTGCTGTGCTTTGACCAGCAACACATTTTCAGAAATTAGGAACAGCAAAGCAGCAGTCACCTCATTAGGGGTTTACTACAGGCCCCCAATAGTAGCAAGGTGATTGAAGAAAGCATAGGTCGGCAGATTTTGGAAAAGTGTGGGCGTAGTCGGGTTGTTGTAATGGGTGACTTTAACTTGCCCAATATTGATTGGAACCTCCTTCAAGCAGAAGATTTGAATGGAGCTGTTTTTTTAAGGTGTGTTCAGGAGGGTTTCCTAACTCAGTACATTGACAGGCCAACGAGGGGAGAGGCCATTCTAGACTTGATGCTTGGAAGCGAGCCGGGGCAGGTATCAGATATTGTGGTGGGAGAGTATTTTGGTGATAGAATGCCTCACATTCTACATAGCTATGGAGAAGGAGAGGATTAGGCAAAATGGGAGGATATTTAATTGGGGAAGAGGAAACTATGATACGATTAGACATGAGTTAGGAAGCATGGACTGGGAGCAATTGTTCCATGATAAAGGCACTATAGACATGCGGAACAGTTGTTGCGAGTGATGAATAAATATGTCCCTTTGAGACAGGCAAGAAGGGGTAAGATAAAGGAATCTTGGACGACGAAAGTGGTGGAGCTTCTCATCAAAAGGAAGAAGGTAGCTTACGTAAGGTGGAGCAAACTCGGGTCAAGCTCAGCTCTAGAGGATTACAGGCAGGCGAGGTACGAGCTCAAAAATGGTTTGAGGAGAGCCAGGAGGGAACACAGGAAAGGCTTGGCAGAACGGATTAGGGAGAACACAAAGGCATTTTATACATATGAGGAATAAGAGAATGGTCAAAGAAAGAGTAGGGCTGATCAGAGATAGCATAGGGAACTTGTGTGTGGAGTCTGAGGAGGTAAGGGAAGCCCTAAATGAGTTTTTTGCTTCTGTCTTTACAAAAGAAACAAACTTTGTAGTGAATGAAACCTTTGAAGAGCAGCTGTGCATGCTGGAATGGATAGAGATAGAGGAAGCTGATGTGCTGAAAATTTTGTCAAACATTAAGATTGACAAGTCGCCTGGCCCGGACCAGATTTGTCCTCGGCTGCTTTGGGAAACAAGAAATGCAATTGCTTCACCACTTGCGAAGATCTTTGCATCCTCACTCTCCACTGGAGTCATACCTGAGGACTGGAGAGTGGCAAATGCAATTTCTCCCTTCAAGAAAGGAAATGGGGAAATCTCCGGCAATTACAAACCAGTAAGTCCCACTTCTGTTGTCTGCAAGGTGTTCGGAAGGAGTCTGAGGGATAGGATTTATGACCATCTAGAAGAGCATGGCTTGATTAAATGCAGTCAACACGGCTTTGTGAGGGCAGGTCATGCCTCACAAACCTTATCGAGTTCTTTGAGGATGTGACTAGAAAAGTTGATGAGTGTCGAGCTGTGGATGTGGTGTATATGAACTTCAGCAAGGCATTTGATAAGGTTCCCCATGGTAGGCCCATTCAGAAGGTCAGGAGGAATGGGATACAAGGGAACATAGCTGTCTGGATACAGAATTGGCTGGCCAACAAAAGACAGCGAGTGGTAGTAGAAGAAAAATATTCTGCCTGGAAGTCAGTGGTGAGTGGCGTTCCACAGGGCTCTCTCCTTGGGCCTCTACTGTTTGTAATTTTTATTAATGACTTGGATGAGGGGATTGAAGGATGGATCAGCAAGTTTGCAGATGACACAAAGGTTGGAGGTGTATAGAGGGCTGTTGTAGGCTGCAGCGGGACATTGACTGAGATGGGCTGAGAGGTGGCAGATGGAGTTCAACCTGGATAAACGCGAGGTGATGCATTCTGGAAGGTCGAATTTGAAAGCTGAGTTTAGGATTCTTGGCAGTGTGGAGGAACAGAGGGATCTTGGTGTGCAGGTACATAGATTCCTTAAAATGGCCACCCAAGTGGACAGGGTTGTTAAGAAAACATATGGTGTTTTGACTTTCATTAACAGGGGGATTGAGTTTAAGAGTCGTGAGATCTTGTTGCAGCTCTTATAAAACTTTGGTTAGACCGCACTTAGGATGACCAGAACTGGACGCAGTATTCCATTATAGGAAAGATGTGGATGCTTTGGAGAGGGTTCAGAGGAGGTTTACCAGGATGCTGCCTGAACTGGAGGGCTTATCCTATGAGGAGAGGTTGACTGAGCTCGGAGTTTTTTTCATTGGAGAAAAGGAGGAGAGGGGGCCTAATTGAGGTATACAAGATAATGAGAGGCATAGATAGAGTCGATAGCCAGAGACTATTTCCCAGGACAGAAATGGCTAACACGAGGGGTCATAGTTTTAAGCTGGGATGGAGGAAAGTATAGAGGAGATGTCAGAGGCAGGTTTTTTTACACAGAGTTGTGAGAGCATAGAATGCGCTGCCATCAGCAGTTGTGGAAGCAAGGTCATTGGGAACATTTAAGAGACTGCTGGACATGCATATGGTCACAGAAATTTGAGGGTGCATACATGAGGATCAATGGTCGGCACAACATCGTGGGCTGAAGGGCCTGTTCTGTTCTATGTTCTATTACCGTTTTATGAAAACAAGAGTAGTCAATAGCTGAAATCTGAAAACTGATAAAACACACAGCAAAACTCATAGAACAGAACAGGGTCAAAGTAGCAATCCAGAAGAAAGCTTTCACCTCAGAGTAGGTCAGAAAAAAAAAGTGTAGGCTAGGAAAGCTAACTATGCTGGGAAAAGACAGAGACCTTTGAGAAGAAGTTTGGGCATAAGGGAATTCTGAGAGTAAAATTAGAGATCCCTGCAGGAAAGGAGTTTAAAAATTTTACAATAAAGGTGCAAAAGACCAAACATGGAAGGAAATTCGAAAAGGAATACCAACCCGTCAAAACAAAAATCAGGCAACACAGGTAGGTTCCAAAATTCACAACGACATTAGAAAGTACATGGACAGAAGTGGGAAAATGTTCATCTTGATTGCAGAACTAATTGTTAACAATGGTCCATTTAAAACTTAAAAGTAGTCACAAAATACAGTTCTGCTTAACATAATTTAAATCTTTATTAAAATATATATATATAATTATATATTGCTGTGGAATGAAATTGAGAAGTTTGAAGAAGCTTTTAAAACAACAGAATTTAAACAGCATTGATTTAGTGCAAGAACAAGTTTGGAGACAATGGAATTGAAACTATGTTGAGATGCCACAGATTTTAAATATATTTACAGAAATAAAAATAAATAAACATATTGAGATGAAATGGAAGGAGAATTAATGCTTCCAAAAAGGTTTGATTTCAGAGATGGGACAAATTGAACATAGGACGGAAAATTTTGGAGCAACAATTCTGGACGAACAGGATTGCTTCAAAATTAAACACTCAATTTGAAGCTGAACAAGTTAATATACTATTTTATTCTCGATTGAGTGCAACATTACAAATCGCCAAAATATCAAGGCAGATAACAAAACTTCTGATCACGGTTCAAAAGCTATTGATAATTACTTCCAACTAAGAATAAATAAATTCTTGAAAGGGCAATATTTAGAAGAAGAGTTCAGTATTGAGGGGAAACAATAAATAGTTCCAGTTGAAAACCTCTACAGATGAATGGAAAACTTGGACTATGGATCTGTCAAATTAGAATTAATTTGATTCAGAACTGCTGTTAGAATTATTGATGAGTCTGTGTCATACTTCTTATAGTCCAAGGAAGATTTCACTGTTAGGGAAACAGAAACCAGAAAGACTCTCAGACACATCTTGAGAGGAGAAGAACAACCTTACCTCCAGTAAATAACAAAGTGTAGAATTCATAAGGTACAGATATCCTTAAGTGTGTGAACATGCCAGAATAGTATCTGCCCTTTAGGTTATTGTCTAAGACTCAGTATCATTATTGGGAACAATAAAACCTCACAGGCACAGATAAGGCCCAACCATGACAGTGAATGTTGCTTCTGCAAAACTGTAGAAAAGTACAGCAATTTCTTTTAACAATATGTACCCTCATTAAATGATAGATGGTATTGAAATATAAAATTTCTCTACTTCAACTTAAGAATTCTATTAGTTTTAAAATAGTGATGGAAAAGGATAGACCAGATCAAAAAGTTGAAGTTCTAAATTGGAGAAAGGCCAATTTTGACGGTATTAGGCAAGAACTTTCAAAAGCTGATTGGGGGCAGATGTTTGCAGGTAAAGGGGCAGCTGGAAAATGGGAAGCGTTCAGAAATGAGATAACGAGAGTCCAAAGAAAGTATATTCCTGTTAGGGTGGAAGGGAAGGCTGGTAGGTCTAGCAACTGCTGGATGGCTAAAGAAATTGAGGGTTTGATTAAGAAAAAGAAGGAAGCATATCTCAGGTATAGACAGGATAGATCGAGTGAATCCTTAGAAGAATATAAAGGCAGTAGGAGTACACTTAAGAGGGAAATCAGGAGGGCAAAAAGGGGACATGAGAAAGCTTTGGCAAATAGAGTTAAGGAGAATCCAAAGGGTTTTTACAAATGCATTAAGGACAAAAGGATAACTAGGGAGAGAATAGGGCCCCTCAAAGATCAGCAAGGCGGCCTTTGTGTGGAACCGCAGTAGATGGGGGAGATACTAAACGAGTATTTTGCATCAGTATTTACGGTGGAAAAGGAAATGGAAGATATAGACTGTAGGGAAATAGATGGTGACATCTTGAAAAATGTCCATATTACAGAGGAGAAAGTGCTGGATGTCTTGAAATGCATAAAAGTGGATAAATCCTAATCAGGTGTGTGGGAGGCTAGGGAAGTGATTGTTAGGTCTTTTACTGAGATATCTGTATCATCGATATTCACAGGTGAGGTGCTGGAAGACTGGAGATTGACTAATGTGGTGCCACTGTGTAAGAAAGATGGTAAGGACAAGCTAGGGAATTATAGACCAGTGAGCCTGACGTTGGTGGTGGGCAAGTTGTTGGAGGGAATCCTGATGGACAGCGAGTCGTGAGTTCATGGAATGCCCTGCCAGTAGCAGTGGTGGACTCTCCCTCTTTATGGGCATTTTAATGGGCATTGGATAGGCATATGGAGGATGGTGGGCTAGTATAGGTTAGGTGGGCTTGGGTCGGCGCAACATCAAGGGCCAAAGGGCCTGTTCTGCGCTGTATTTTTCTATGCTCTATGTTCTATGATGTACATGTATTTGGAAAGGCAAGGACAGATTAGGGATAATCAACATGACTTTGTGCATGGGAAATCATGTCTCACAAACTTGACTGAGTTTTTTGAAGAAGTAACAAAGAGGATTGATTTGGGTAGAATGGTAGATGTGATTTGTATGGACTTCAGTAAGGCATTTGACAAGGTTCCGCATGGGAGACTGGTTAGCAAGGTTAGATCTAAAGGAATACCGGGAAAACCAGCAATTTGGATACAGAACTGGCTCAAAGGTAGAAGACTTTTCAGTTCGGGAGAAGTTTTTCAGACTGGAGGCCTGTGACCTGTGGAGTACTACAAGGATTGGTGCTGGGTCGTCTACTTTTCATCATTTATATAAATGATTTGGATGTAAGCAGAAGAGGTATAGTTAGTAAGTTTGCAGATGACATCAAAATTGAAGGTGTAGTGGACAGCAGAAAAGGTTACTTCAGATTTAATGGGATCTTGATCAGATGGGCCAAGGGCCTGAGAAGTGCAGATGGAGTTAAATTTAGATAAATGTGAGGTGCTGTATTTTGGGAAAGCAAATCTTAGCAGGACTTATACAGTTAATGGTAAGGTCTTAGGGAATGTTGCTGAACAAAGAGGCCTTGGAGTGCAGGTTCATAGCTCCTTGAAAGTGGAGACGCAGGTAAATAGGAAGAAGGCATTTGGTATGCTTTCCTTTATTGGTCAGAGTATTGAGTATAGGAGTTGGGAGGTCATGTTGTGGCTGTACAGGACATTGGTTAGGCCACTTTTGGAATATTGTGTGCAATTCTTGTCCCCTTCTATCAGAAAGATGTTGTAAAACTTGAAAAGATTCAGAAAGGATTTACAAGAATGTAGCCAGGGTTGGAGGATTTGAGCTATAGAGAGAGGTTGAATAGGCTAGAGCTGTTTTCCCTGGAGGATTGGAGGCTGAGGGGTGACCTTATAGAGATATATAAAATCATGAAGGGCATGGATAGGATAAATAGACAAAGAACTAGAGGGCATAGCTTTAGGGTGAGAGGGGAAAGACATAAGAGACCTGAGGGGCAAATTTTTTCACACAGAGGATGGTACGTGTATGGAATGAGCTGCCAGAGAAAGTGGTGGAGGCTAGTAACATTGAAATATTTAAAAGATATCTGGATGGATATATGAATAGGGAGGATTTGGAGGGATATGGGGGGTGCTGGCAGGTGTGACTAGATTGGGTTGGGATATCTGGTCGGCATGGATGAGTTAGACTGAAGGGTCTGTTTCCGTGCTGTACATCTCTATGACTCTATGTATTAGCAGATTGAGAATAAAGATTTGTTTGAATTTCATGGAGATGAGTTGCATGTGGCTGCATGGAAGTCAGACAATTATCCACATTTTCAGGACAAAATCAAAAAGAGGAAGTGAACATCCAGCATATTGCAAAAAAGAGAATCTAAAAATCTAAAACTGCCTGGTCCAAAAATCCAAGATGCAACAAGTAAAAAAGTATTAGCTTTAACAGTGATATTCCACAATGGGCATTTATGAGACTTAAGATCTTCCAGATGATATAATGGGGCATCAACATGAGTTAGCTGGATTGTTATGGTGGTATCGGGGGTTCGGCAAGTTGCTCAGCAGTCTACATGACTAGGTGAGCAGGGTTAAACCAACAACAGAAATTCAATTCCTGTACTGGCTGTGTTGATTTATGGAGATCTGCCTTTTCACCTTAGCTTATATTTGTGGAGTGGTTGCCCTCATTCTAAACATAACCAATTGTCTCTCTCTCTCTAAAGAACAGAGAAGCCCATATCATTTGTGGATTATGTCTCCTTACCTGAAGAAGTGTACTGTTCAACTGCAAGGAGATTGAAGATCCTTTAGATAAGGCAAGGGACCAACTGCCAGTTTAGCAGGAACAATATCCTTCACGAAAAGACATCCAAGACATAAAAATCCTCCAGTGGAGAAATGGTTCATGGATTCATCAAGGCTAAGATCAAAATTAAGGTCAAGTCCTCAAACTGAAACCAACTAATCTTCCAAGTCAGAAGGGAATGTGTTCAGGAAAAGTGAATACTTCCAGAATACCTATAAATGTGAAGTCAAGGGGCATGAAGGTAGATCAAGCAAAAAGTATTTAATTCCTGAATATATGAATGGTAGCAATAGGGAAAAAGGCTTAGACAGAGATTTGCATCAGGTGATAATTCTGAAGAACTAATATTGAAGTTGCATAACTTCCACCCAACTTGATGACAGAACATAGAACAGAACAACACATCAACAGACCCTTTGGCCCATCGTGCATTGACCATCATGTTATTCTCAAATAATTCCATCTACCTACACACAGTCCACATCCATCTATTCCCTACCTGCTCATGTGTCTATGCAAATACCTGTTAAATGTTGTTATTATATCTGCTTCTATCACCTCTCCAGACACTTACTACTCTCTGTGTAAAAGCATCTCCACTTTCCTCTTAAGTCTATGCCCCCTAAGATTTGCTATTTCCACTCTGGGAAAAAGACTTTGACGATCCACCGGACCCATGCCTCTCTTAATTTTATATACTTTCAGGTCACACCTCAGGATCCGATGCTTCAGTGAAAACAATCGAAGTTTGTTCAACCTCTCCTTACAGTTAACACACTGAACCATGCGACACTCTGGTAAACCTTTATTGCACCCTCGTCAAACTCTTCTATAGTATACTGACCAGAAATGCATACAATATTCCAAATGTGCCCTAATTAAAGTTGTATACACCTGCATTATAACTTGCCAAGATTTATACTCAGTGCCCTGACCAATGAGGGAAGACATGCTGTACGTCTTCTTTACAACTTTATCCACTTGTGCTGTCACTCAGGGAATGATGGTCTTGCACCCCAAGATGCAAATATCAATGATCCAAAGTGTGCAGTCATTAACTGTATACTTTTCTCTTATATTTATGAGGTCAAATGTATCACCTCCTACTTGTAATACTCTTGTCACATGAACTTTGGGTGGAGAAACTGCTCATCTTGCATAATATTCCAGCGGAGACCAACATAGCAAACCGGGATCCCTATAGGTAAGTTTACATCTAACTCATTAAATGTTAATACCTATTGCTGTGATGCAAAAAGCAGCTATATTTTGATGTACAACAAGTGCCTCTTCTTTTTATAATAATTTCTAGAGGTTGATTCTTGACATTGATAATTAGATAGGCCTTTACACTCAGCACAGAAATTAAATGTCCCTACCTCTGGACTAGAAGGCCTGTCTTCAAGTCCCACCACTCCAGAGGTATATCATTACAGGTTTGAACAACTTGATTAAAAATATCTGGGAAAGAAAGATTAGTGAGAATACTTTCTCTCAGTCGGAAACCGCTAATGTTGGCACCCAGAGCCCAAGGCAATAAAAGGAGCCAAAAGCCTAGAGTCTATTGTTTTCAATGCCACTCTCTCCAGTTGAGCAAGACTCATTGCCACCACAGACAAAGGATGTCCCGTGATGCCAATCCAGAACTGTGCCATCTGCTGAAGCAGGTCTTGTGACCTGAAGGACTGGGTGGCCATCAAAGTAAGTTCTACAATTGACTTTTATGCTTCTGGCTACTTCCAAGGATCCATTGAGGATGTTTGATAGGATCTCAACCCATGAATATACCAAAGCTGTTCCTGATGCATTTTGTACCAGGTAACATTCTTTCATCTTGGTGCCCTGTGACAAAGGCTACCCTCTGCAACCGTGGCTGATGTTTTCATATGCAAAGACCTGACTCAGGTTGAGCGTGGATAAAGTGCCATCTTCCACTAGAGCCATTGGGGAACACATGATAAAACCTTTTGGAGATGAGTTTCTGATGCTTGGATTGATCTTGGGGATGGGGGCCTTGAAAAATAATTTTTGTAGAGTGTAATATGTCATTTTTGAAGATCTCTGTGCAACAGAAACAGGCAAGCTAAGAATGTGATAGACAGTGAAGAGCTGGGAGAGTGACAGCAGTCTTCACAGGAGCAGGATGAGCATGTTGAGCAGTTTCTACATGGTAGAATGAAGCAGCATTGGGGATTACAAGGCAGAGTGGACTTAGACACCACCATCTTCTCGAGCGCAATCAGGGATGGGCAATAAATGCTTGCCTACATAATACCCATGAACGAGAAAGATTTCCTGTAGGGCAGCATGGTGGCTCAGTGGTTACCACTGCTGCCTCACAGCGCCAGGGACCCGGGTTTGATTCCAGCCTCAGGTGACTGGCTGTGTGGAGTTTGCACATTCTCCCTGTGTCTGCGTGGGTTTCCTCCGGGTGCTCTGATTTCCTCCCAAAGATGTGCAGGCCAGGCAAATTGGCCATGCTAAATTGCCCATAATGATAGATACTGTACATTAGTGTGTGGTAAAAATAGGGTAGGGGGAATGGGTTTCGGTGGGTTACTCTTCGGAGGGTCAGTATGGACTTGTTGGGCTGAAGGGCCTGTTTCCATACTGTAGAGAATCTAATCTAATCTAGTTCAAAAAGATCTGAGGTAGCTGCAGTTATCATTCATTGAATATATTTACTAATTTGCATTAAGTGTCACCCAGTCAATACTATATTCAATCAGAGACTTCTGTTATATTGTTTAATTTCCACTATATATCCTGTGAAGGGCTATTCATGATCAGGAGAGTTTGACCTGGTGCAAGGCTGGGCTTTAAATATGACATTGGTATCCCGATTCCCAGAAGGTGACAACAATGGCAAATACTTCCATCACTGGTGACCATAGCACCACAGCAGCATGGTACATGTATATTTATTGAGGTGAGTAGCAGTGAATCATAACAGAGTTCACAGAGTGAAATCCACCATCAAAGTCCCAAAATTGATACTTGGATCATTTTTGGTAAGTTCAGCCCATTCTGTCATATCTATTGCATTGCAGTGCATTCACCTTTTATGATTCATAAATCTTTGCGTAGGTTATGAAAATGTGCCCCACTCCAAACTGCAACCCTAGCATAGAAAGCAGCATTGGTGGATATCTATCAGTTGAAAACAGATATGAAGTCCAGCCCTGTATCCTTTCCTGAATTTATGATTGACTCACTGTTTTCAGAGATTCTTGTGTAACAAGTAAAATAATTTGCATTTATAGGGTGAACCAATATTGAAAGAATGTACCAAAGTAATTTTTTACAAGGAATTTTTACAAGGGACTTGCTAGTTAATTGAATGTGTTTAATTGTGATCTGATTGTAGGCATTAGCTGGGTGTTCACTTGTACTTGTAGTTATAGGATCATGCAAACTGTGAAGGATTGATTGAAGATATGAGATATTTAATGTGCATGTCTGTAAGTGAAAAGTTGGGTGAAAAAAGAATAGGCTCCACAGTTATATTCTCCACCACTTGGCTATTGAATTTGAAAATTTAAGGAGGAAATGAAATGAAAACATAAGAGGACTTAGGGTCGGAATTCCAAAACATAGCCCTGAATGATGGGACAAAGACAAAGGAATTAAAGAATAGACCAGTCAGAGAAATGGACAGTTTAGGGATGATTTCATGAGAGAAACGGAGGACTAGACAATGAGGACTTGAAGGGTTTAAACCTATGGCTGAAAACTTTAAATTTCAGTAAGCACATGGATGTGGACAAGGATTAATGTAATTTGGTGTGATTGAATATAGGAAAGAGAGTTTTGGACAAACTGAAGTTGTGCCATAATATGCAACTGCAATAAACGCATTTGACAATCTACTACTTTGATGCATTTCGGCATACCATTGAGGGTTCTGTTCATAATACTTATTGATACAGCTGAGCACAGAACAGCCATCTCGAGTTCTCCTTATCCCTCTCATCATTGCCATTACCACTGAAGCCAACTACAACTTCCAAATACTTGAATGATAAATTATGAGTAATATGGTCAGGGGCAATAAAATATGCAAACAATGCATGCAAAGATGATTTAAGCAATTCGTGTGTGTTGTGCTATGCCTGAATTCAATTACAGAAAGTAAACTTGATCTCAAGAGCTTTGTACTTTTGATGTAGATTGGAGTTTTGTTCCCAAATTCAAACAGTATTTGAGTTGCTATGTAACTGTCAAAACAACATTTAATTTCATGAATTGACTGCAATATTTTCAATACCGTCATCATGTAAAATCTCACCACTGAAAAACACGCATCTTCTGGTTAGATATCAACTGATCACAGTACATGTGAGAATTGATGCATTTCTGATGAACAAACATTAGAATTCTGTCCTGGCAGTCAGATGTCCTTAATAACAGTGAAATACAGGAAAGTATGGACCCGGAAAATAAAAGGGGATATTGTAGGACATCAGTAACTGTTGTTACAATCTCTTGTTGGAAATGTAGTAGAAGATGTAAATATGATGACTAAAGAAAAAGCAAAAATAACTTGGATATAATTGCTTTAGTTCATTCACTGATGTTGGCAATAACAGAAAGGCCCATCTCTAACTTGCCCTCAAAAAAATGATGAGTTACCTTCTTGAAATCCTGTAGTCAAAGTTGTTAAGGCTCTCCTAGCACATTGACCCAGTTATGATCAAGAAAGATATTTTCAAGTTGGATAGATTGTAATTTGGAAGTGGACTTGAAAATTGCTACCCTTGTCTTTCACAGCAGTAGTGATCAAACATTTGGGAAGTGCTTTTGAAGAAGCCTTGGCAGGTTTCTGTAATACCTCTTGTAGATGGTATACACTGCAGTCAACCTGTTTGGGTAGCAGAGGTGTGAGTGTAAAATGATGACTGAAGTGCCCTCCAAGTGGGCTGTTTTGACATGTACAAAGTTGAGCATCATGTGTTATTGGAGCTACATTCAATCAGGCAGGTGGAGACTATTCATTACACTCCTGACTTGTGCCTTGTGGATGGCCAAAAAAAAATGAGGAGTTAAAAACAGAGTTACTCAGCACGTAATGCCTAGTTTTCAACTGGATGTCGAAGCCACAGTATTTAAGTGGATGCTCCAGTTAGGTTTTTGGGAAATGGTAACCACCAGGATGTTGATGGTGTAGCATTTAACAATGGTAATGGTTTTTAATATCAAGAGGAGGTATTTATCACTTATTACTTTTATCAGCCCCAGCCAGCCTTAATGTAGACTAGTTTTGCTGCACTATTCAGAAGCTTCAAATGCAACTGAACATTTGTACAATCATCAGTCCACATCATCTTTGAAGCAAAGGATGGACAGAAAATCATTTGTGAAGTAGTTGAAGATGTTTGGAAATGACGATCTCCTGCAGTGATATTCGGAGGCAGAGAAGATTGGTCTTCAACAACGACAACCATCTTCCTTTGTGCAATTCAACAAGTAAAGAGTTTTCACCTTGATACTCATTGATTTCAATTTTAGTCAAGTTCCTTGATCAGACTTTAGTCAAACATTGCATTGATGTCAAGTACTCTAATCTCATCTCTGGAATACGGCCTCTTTGGTCATATTTCAACATAGATTAAAACAAGGTCTGGAGTACACTGGTCATAACACAGGCCAGACTGGGAGATTTTAATCTTCACAAACAAGAAGCAACGTAAGAATTCAAGCAATAAAAGCAATTTAATTTCTAGAATGCTTTTGGGAGATTTTTCCTCAAACAATATGTTTTAGAAATGACAGGGGAATGGACCATACTAAATTTTGCAATAGGTAATGAATCAAAATTATTTAACAATCTGACAGTAAGTATATACTTTAGGAATAATGACAGTAGTATAAGCAAATTTAACATTAGCTTTGGCAGAGGATTCACAAACTAGGATCCTAATTTTTTAAGTAAGCAAGTTTCAAAGGGATGACAAATTAATTCAGTTCAGCAAACTGGGCCAGACAGTTGTTGAGTAAACTAACAAACAGTGGTAAGTATTCAAAAAAGTATTTGATTTGATATAAAACCAGCACACACCCCTAAAGGGCAAAGGCTCCATTTGCGTTGTTAAGCAACCATGGTCAACAAACAAGGCAAACAACAGTCTAAGCTCCAAGAAAAAACACACACAAGTGTAAGAAAAAGTAGCAATCCAGCCTTGAAGGCAGATACAATGCAGATTTATCAGAATGATATCAGGGCTTAAAGGATTAAAATTGGGGCCCAGGTTGTATAAACATAGTTGTATTCCCTTGAGGTTAGAAAGTTGCAGTGTGATCTATTCAAAATGTTTAAGTAATAAAAGGATTTGACTGGATAGATACAGAGAAGCTGTTTCCAGTGGGGCAATACAGAATAGAGTGTAGTTTGAAAATTAAAGCAAGAGTGAGATAGGGAACAGTTTTCACACTAAAATTACTTAAGATCCAAAACTTTTCTCTCTAAAAGGTAGTGGATGCTCAAACAACTGCATTTTTCGATACCAAATTCAATAGATTTTGGTTATCAATGTAACATGAAAAGAAAATTAAGTAAATTGTGGTTGAGGTACAAGGTCACCAAACAGAAAAACAGAACAGACTTGAGTGGCTGAATGGTCTGTGTTTGTGTTCATATTAACTGTCCACATTGTGCAAAGTTATGATTGAAGAAAACTTAACAAAATAACTCAGTAAATTAGATCTCCACTTTGAACCATGCAAAACTGTTGCTGTCTGAACAGGTAAACAGTGTTGGTTGTCATTGGACTAGTAATCCAGAGACCTCAGTAAATGCTGAGGGAACATACATCCAAATCTCATGATGGCACTGGTGGAATTTAAATTCAACTGAATTTAATTGTAACTGAAAACCAGTCTAAATATAGTCGGTTCTACTATAATGTGTATTTCCCCAATGCGAATTGACTTTAACGCAATTGATGTATTTATACCATTATTTGTAGAATGTGAACTTTGCTTACCTGTACTGGCTATAATGTGCCTCAGGCCCCATTAGTTTAAATGGCGTGGCTATTGCACAATTTCCTTACAGTGTGAGATCGAACAGAACCATCGCGTTATATCAGAACTAACTGTAATGGTGACCATGAAACTATTGACCATCATTGTGAAAACCCAACTGATTGGTGAATGTCCTTTATGGAAAAAAATTACTGTCATTACCTGGTCTGGCCTATCTGTAACTCCAGATCTAATTCAAGAAGGTTGACTCTTAACTGCCCTATGAAAGCCCGAGCAAAGCACTATGTTCAAGCATAATTAGGGAAGTGCAACAATATCCATTTGTTATGAAAGAATAAAGAAAAAAAACTCTAATTCTCTATCATCTGACTTTGGTGGAAGTAGAGGACATTTTTTCTAATGTTGGTTTGCTCAAGACAAGTAATCAGAGAACTTCCACCAAGAATATTCAATTTTAAAATAGATTTTACCATTTCCCCAGTTCAATGGACGGCACGGTGGCACAGTGGTTAGCACTGCTGCCTCTCAGCGCCAGAGACCCGGGTTCAATTCCCCCCTCGGGCAACTGTCTGTGTGGAGTTTGCACATTCTCCCCGTGTCTGTGTGGGTTTCCTCCGGGTGCTCTAGTTTCCTCCCACAGTCCAAAGATGTGTGAGTTAGGTGAATTGGCCATGCTAAATTGCTCGTAGTGTTAGGTGAAAGGGTAAATGTAGGGGAATGGGTCTGGGTGGGTTGCTCTTTGGAGGGCCGGTGTAGACTTGTTGGGCCGAAGGGCCTATTTCCACACTGTAAGTAATCTAATCTAATCAACAGTCCATTTATGAAGCAACATGATGTCACAGCAATAAGTCATCCTCTGACCAAGTTACAATTGGTGCAACATAAGCAAATTATGTCCACCCTGGGATCTCAGAATGTACTAGGGAAGATTTTAAAGGGCAAGAGAAAGTTCTCTCTGTAATGATCTTGTGTAGGAACTTTTACAGACATTATTATTTGACAGTTGCATTCATACAGCTGAAGAGGTTTTGGCCTATGCAACTGAAGTCATAATCATCAAAGGCAAAGCAATTAAAATCATGATTGATCAAGAAGCAAAACTTCGTGCAGTGCAACTACATTGGAGCCTTGTAGAACAGGAGGAGGTTACAAAGACAAGGAAGGGTAAGGTCAAGGAGGGAACTGAGAATAAAGATGAAAATTTTTAAACAAAGACATTGCCTGACTAGGGGCCAACGTAGGTTAACAGGCACAAGAAGAACTGAATTGGTATCAGTTAAGATTATAGACAGTAGTTTAGGAAGAACTCGAGTTTACAGAGAGGAGAATGCAAGAGACCAACCTGGGTGTATTTGAATAGTCACATCAAAAGGTATGAATGAGAATTTCAGCAGCACATGGTCATATGCATATTGCAGTTGAGCTGGTTCAGTTCTTGTCTCACGCATGCAGTTTTCCAAGCACAACAATCAGGAACAAGAATTCCAGCTAACCTTTTGCTGTCCCCACATCAAGAACCAGATACAGACCAGGAATTGAACTTGGGATGTGCTGGGTCTTCATATCTATACCATCTTGACAGGGCTATCCTCTGTTTTTTTTTCATTTTTGAATAGTGCTTGGTATAATTAAAAGATGGCTCAATTTCATCAGACATGGCGAAAAGCCACAGCCCTCTGACCCATCATCCAAAGTACATATCTGCATTTGACTGACTGGTGTAAAAGTGAAATACCACAAATTTCACATTCATCAGTCTCAGTTATTGTAACAAACCAAAAGATAATTCCATTCGATTCATTTTTCAAACCACGTCAACCGTGATTGAGGAGCCCATTAGTTAAAGTGACACATCTTTTAAATCTATTAGTCTACAAATACCAACTTTTTATTCCTATATTGTGCTGATTTTCCATAGGTTCCAAGTCATCACTTGAAAATTGATCTTGGAATGAAATCCAAAAAATTGTTGATTGTGGCATGATGTCCAATGAGAGTTTGAAACCATTGTACTAAATAAATGGTTCCTAGCCTCTAAAAACCACAAATTTATTACACAAAGAGAAGAAAAAAGTATATGTATGACAATTTAGAAAGATGTTAACAATAACAGTAAAAAGTAAGATTCATTCTACTCTCAGCAATATCCTTTATACTCGTTCAACTCTAGTTTTTTTTTAACTGACAAAGTTACAATCATTTCCTTTCAATGACTTTCAGTATATTCACCAGATGTTATTCTTTCCATTACTATTATTTCTCAAGATACATTCAGACACTAGCTACATCAGTGACCTTTCCTAACTTGAAGAAAAACCCTGTCTACTTAACCTCCTTCACACAGTTTTAAGACTTTGTGCCAGCTCTGAAAGCCTGGACTGCCATAAAATTAGTTACACAACTGTTGGTATGAAACTGTTCTTCACAACTCAAATTGTTATGGCTCTTGGTCTAACATCCTATATGTGCTTTGTAAACATTTTATCAATTAACTCCCCAGAGCAGCTTAGCTTAAGCCACATTTCTTGGAAATGAACTTTGGACTCAGTGTTCAAAATATGACTCTCTTACTTCTTAAAAAAAGAATCATCTTGACAGAACTAAACTCCAAATCCCATTTATTTCTACTTAATATCCAAATTTACAAATGTTTAGAATTTTTATAAATTTTATTACAAAAATCAGTAACCATGCTACAGCAACTGAAGTAGCATTGTGCTAACAATAACAAATAAGAGTCACTCATGATGAAAGGCATCATAACACACATACTAAGGGAATGTATAAGATTGAAAAGCTAAACTTTGTGTATTTGCAAATAGAGCTAGAATTTTTTGCAACATTTTTGTTGCTAAGTTTTTCTTCAGGATTTTAACCAACAGGACATTATGATGATTAGTAGCAAAGGGATAGAAGGTAAGATAGTGTGGAGCAATAGAAACATACAAACGAGAAGCAACAGTAGACCATATGGCCCATATGAACTGACTAGGTTCCAATCAATAGTAGGGATGTTAAAGTCACCCATGAAAACAACCCTGTCGCTTCTATACATTTCCAAAATCAGCCTCATAATCTGCTCCTCCGTGTCTCTGTTGCTATTGGGGAGCATGTAGAAAGCTCCCAATACAATGACTGCTCCTTTCCTGGTTCTGACTTCCACCGATATTGACTTTGTGGACAAACCCTCCTTGACGAACTCCCTTTCTGCAGCTGTGATACTATCCCTGATAGCAATGCCACTCCTCCACCTCTTTTACCTCCCTCCCCCCCCCATTCCTTTTGAAAGATATAAACCCTGGAACATATAACAACCATTCCTGCCCCTGTGATTTTCAACTCTCCATAACGGCCACAATATCACAGTTCCGCGAACTGATCCATGCTCTGAGTTTGTCATCTGAAGTCCTGATACTACTTGCTTTAAAATAGACACACTTCAACCCATCACACTATCTGCACCTTTGCCCTATCCCTCCTCACAGACTCTCTTCACACTGTACCTGGCTTTTCACTACCTATTCTATCATCTGATCAGTACCTTAGGTTCCCGTCCCCTGCCAATCTAGTTTAAACCCTCCCAAGGAACGCCAGCAACCTCTCGCCCAGGATATTGGTGCTCTTCCTGTTCATCCATCCTTCTTGTAGAGGTCCAACCTTCCCAGGAGTTATCCCAATGACCCATATATCTCAAGCCCTCCGTCCTACAGCAGCCCTGTGTTCATGTGCACTTGCTCTCTATTCCTAACCTCACTAATACATGGCACCAGTAGCAATCCTGAGATTACTACGCTGCTCGTCCTGCCTTCCAGCCTCCAACCTAACTCCCTATATTCTTTGTCAGGTCCTCCTCCCTTTCCCAACATATGTCATTCATACCGATATTTACCACAAATTCTGGCTGGTCTCCCTCCCGCTTAAGAGGATGTATCATTAAAGTAACTATGGGAGTCAATGAGTTTGTAGAGCATATCAGTGGCCAGCCTATCCCCAGAAATAGAAACAGAGGTGTCAAGGAAGGCAATGGAGGAGTCCGAAGTGAACCAGGTGAAGGAGAAGGTAAGGTGCAAATGGAAGTGAAATTGTTAAATATTTCCAGTTCAGAATGAGAGAGGGAAACACCATCAATGATGCTATCTAAGTAACAAAGGAAGAGATGTGGGTTGGCAGATGACTAAAACTGGAACAAGGAAAGCTCCCTGTACCCTACAAAGAGACAGGTATCACCCTTTTGACTTGATTTCTAACTGCTACCAGCACTGCCTGCCTACTGTCAATGACCACAAAGGGTTAGAATTTCAGTGAAACCTGATTCTGAGTTCACAGTCATGGGCTCTCTACTAACAGTGAAGAGGTCCCAGATGCCTCCTCCTGAGGAGCCCACTGAAGGCCTGATGGCAATGACTGCCTTCATGATAGCAAGCTTCTAGATGACACCACTATACCTGGAGACATGCTCGACCTAAAATTGGTGGTCTTCCATTTTTAAAATATTTAGTTGTTCATAAGGTGTTGGCGTCACCTAGCCAACATCACCTACATCCCAGAAAGGAACAAATATAAAAAGGTGAGCAAATGGCTCAACGCAGCAGAATTATTGCTTCAACATGCTAATGGTTTGCTCCATGATGATCCTGATGCCAGAATGGTTCTCATTCTACGTGCACTGTCTATTCTTGGTCAGGTGGTAGAGAGCAATCATGTCTATGTCAATGTAGAATGGGTAACTTTGGTTATCATACAGTCAGCCTCTGGATCATTCTGGTGACCTGAAGATCGTGGGTACAGGATGACTGGCACAGGATGACCTAGGGAGTACACTGTAGAAAATCTAAGTCTCCTTTGAAAGAGCCTTCCAAAACCATGATCTTTATGGTAACCTTGAACATGTACTGTTGGTATTCTGCACAATCTGAGGTCACCATGAAGGTCCTGCTTTGTCAATCTCACCCATTGCCTGAGGAATGGTGATCCTCAGGGTAAACTCGCCAGTTCTCTCTAATGGGAGAGCAGTCTGTGTTCCTCTGGGACGATGGCGAATTTACCTACACCAGATGAACTGCAGCACATAAAAACAGCTCACCAGCACCTCTAAAGAACAATTAGGTATGGGCATTATATGCTGGTCTTGGCAACAATAATCCCATTAGAAGAATGAGTGAATAAAAGCATTTTGTAACTTTAACTGGAAACGCAGACACACAGGCAGTTACTGAGATTATATTAAGTTGGAATGACCTGACGTTTGAAAAGTGTATCAATGTTTGCTATCCAAGTTCAACATGAAGACCAACTCTTAAATATACAATGTTTTCTGTTTATATCTGTCAGAACATACTAAAAGTTCTTTGTTAGCATTTTACTAAGAAAGCCAAGGCTACATTACAGACAGCCTCCTGCCTGTCTATTTTGAATTCCAGCATCTGCAGTGTTTTGTCTTTAAGGCTACATTATTTCACATACTATTCTTTAAAATACTTTGTTCATGTACTGCATTATGAAATAAGACTAAATTGTAATTCCTGACAGAGATACAGTTTTATATCAGTAGTTGTGTGCCATTGTTTTTCATTTTCAGTGGCAGGATAAGGAGAAATATTACAAGTCTTTCTCAGTCAGAACGGGAATCACTATTCACTAGCCTTCTAACCAACTTAGTTAACATACCCCTCATTTTGAAGGAATATGAAATATAATAATTATGGAAATATGTTCAAACATTTATGATGTTAATTCACACATTTATGAGCTTTCACAAAAGAAAACTGGTTCAATTCAGCACACTAAGCTTCTTAACAACTTCGACTAATGATGTTTCGATTTTCATCCTATAGCATGAAAATTCAAGGAAAAAAAATCTTCCTCCCCCTATTGTCGGACCAGAAATTGGATATTGCAAATGAAAGTTAGATTGCTTTAGTGATCCATCTTCTCTCAATGAAATTCCCCTGGATACTGTTTCACCACGACATATAGTGTTACATAAAGTCAGTTACTAACCCCAAACAAATTTAATATACCCGACTGAGTATTAGGACAGTCAGATTAACAGGATGAATATTTTATTTAGAAAATAATGTGTCATGAACCTAAACATTAATTCTGATTTATACAGCTAAAGGTATTAGAAATTATTAACTAGGACAGTTCGAAGATGAATAAATATGATAATCTGACTCTTGATCAACAGAGTATGTCCTGCCTAACATCAGCACCCAAAAACAGTCAGAAACAATGCCCCTACCTATGATGCTGTAGAGGTGTGTTATAACACATCTTAACAGTTTGCTTAGAAATATCTACAATGACAGCCAATACTGTTTTAAAGAGCAAGGTACATACTTGTCAAACATTTGAAAATAATTTTACATTAAACCCAATGTCTGCTTTGTTACAGAAAACTATTGGCGTTTTCATCAAAGTACTGTAATTCTGAGAGAAAAGAAAATGAAGAAAGTGGGGGGAAAAAAGCAGGAATTGCGAGAAATACTCAGCAGGTCTGGCAACATCTGTAGAGAGAAACAGATCTAAGTTTTGAAGAAGGATCACTGGACTTGAAATGTTTACTCCGTTTTCTCCCCACTGATGCTGCCAGATCTGCTGGGTTTCTCCAGAAGTTTCTATTTTTATAATTCTTGGGTTGGGTGAAATTTAGACTTGTGTTGGTTGATAAACAAGAACATCCAAAGTTATTTTTACCTTTATCACTTGTGTAGTGAAAATGATATATCTCTCACTTGCCTAATTCATTCAGAGTCAATAAAAATGAATATTAGTCACGTTTTATAACTTGCAGGTGACCGTCCCCACTAGTTTACTGTCCAAACAATGATGGTGAAAGTAATCCTAATTATATGGGTTTTTTAAAATTTCATTCAGCAATGTTCAGCATCACATAGTAATGGGACACTCTCAATTCCAGGCAATCTGGGCAAGGTACTAAGGGAAAAGGAAGTAAAGTCATGAGGCACTTCATTTAATTTGGAGCTAAGTAGTGAGAGAAATGGAAAGGAAAGTTAATAGTTTTAAAATATAGCATAGTTTTCATGCTTTCTACTGATATTGCCAGGAATTTCTCTTCTTATTGATGAAACTGTGCTGAAGTAAGTCACACATACCCTTAAAAGCACAAGCAAAAGATGACCTAGTTTGAAAAATCTTTTCTTTGAGTCAAAAGTTGTTTACCAATAAAACTATGTTGTGTCAAATGCATGGGATAATTTCATGAATAATCAAATTAAAATGTACCTCCATGTATTCAAATATTGTCATCCACGATTAGGAGCAAAAAAAATTCAATTCAAATATTGAATTTGCGCATAAACTATAGGAGCTGTATTACAACAAATTGATGCGTGGCACAGTATGGCCTTGACAATCAATGTTTCATAATAAAATTGACATTTTCTGAAAGTAAGTTTAATAGAATTAGTAAAAATCCTAGTTTAGTGATGGCACTATATCTGATTTCTAACTTCTTCTTTGCAAATACAATGGGATGTTTAAGGGTTTCAATGCACTCATTGAAAAAATATTAATAGAACATAGAACATTACAGCGCAGTACAGGCCCTTCGGCCCTCGATGTTGCGCTGCCCTGTCATACTAATCTGAAGCCTACACTATTCCATGTACGTCCATATGCCTATCCAATGACGACTTAAATGCACTTAAACTTGGTGAATCTACTACCGTTACAGGCAAAGCATTCCATACCCTTACTACTTTCTGAGTAAAGAATCTACCTCTGACATCTGTCTTATACCTATCTCCCCTCACTTTAAAAGTTGTGTCCCCTCGTGTTTGCCGTCCCCATACTTGGAAAAAGGCTCTCCCTGTCCACCCTATCTAACCCTCTGATTATCTTGTATGTCTCTATTAAGTCACCTCTCAACCTTCTTCTCTCTAACGAGAAGAGCCTCAAGGCCCTCAGCCTTTCCTCGTAAGACATTCCTTCCAAACCAGGCAAAATCCTAGTAAATCTCCTCTGCCCCCTTTCCAAAGCTTCCACGTCCTTTTTATAACGCAGTGACCAGAACTGTACACAATACTCCAAGTCTGGCCGTACCAGAGCTTTGTACAGCTGCAGCATAACCTCCTGGTTCTAGAACTCAATCCCTCTATTAATAAAGGCCAAAACACTGTACGCCTTCTTAACAACTCTGTTAATCTAGGTGGCAACTTTCAGGGATCTGTGTACATGGACTCTGAGATCTCTCTGCTCATCTGCACTCCCAAGAATCTTACCATTAGCCCAGTACTTTGCATTCTGATTACTCCGTCCAAAGTATATCACCTCACACTTGTCCTCAAACTCCATTTGCCACCTCTCAGCCTAGCTCTACATCCTATCGATGTCTCTCTGCAATCTACTACATCCTTTGTCACTATCCACAACTCCACCGACCTTAGTGTCGTCCGCAGATTTACTAACCCACCCTTCTAAGCCCTCATCCAGGTCATTTATAAAAATGACAAACAGCAGTGGACCCAATACTGACTCTTGCAGTATGCCACTAGTAACTGGACACCAAGATGAACATGTTCCATCAACTACAACCCTCTGTTTTCTTTCAGCAAGCCAATTACTGATCCAAACTGCTATGTCTCCCACAATCCCATTCCTCTGCATTTTGTACAATAGCCTACTGTGGGGAACCTTATCAAACGCCTTGCTGAAATCCATATACACCACATCAACCAGTTTACTGTCATCTACCTGTTTGGTCACTTTGTCAAAAAACTCAATAAGATTCGTTAGGTACGACCTACCCTTCACAAAACTGTGCTGACTGTCCCTGATCAGATTATTCTTTTCTAGATGGTTATAAATCCTATCTCTTATAAACTTTTCCAACAATTTACCAACAACCGAAGTGAGACTCACTGGTCTGTAATTACCAGGGTTGTCGCAACTACCCTTTTTGAACAAAGGAACCAAATTTGCTATCCTCCAGTCCTCAGGCACTGTTCCTGTAGACAATGATGATTTGAAGATCAATGCCAAAGGCTCGGCAATCTTTGCCCTTGCTTCCCAGAGAATCCTAGGATAGATCCCATCCGGCCCAGGGAACTAGTCTATTTTCACACTCTGCAGTATTTCTAATACCTCTTCCTTGTGAACCTCAATCTCTTCTAGGCCAGATGCAAGTATCTCTGTATCTTCCTCGCCAACATTTTCATTTTCTATAGTGAACACTGTCGAAAAATATTTATTTAGTGCTTCCCCTATCTCCTCTGACTCCACACACACTTCCCACTATTATCCTTGATTGGCCCTAATTTAACTCTCATAATTCTTTTATTTCTGACATATCTATGGAAAGCCTTAGAGTTAACCCAGATCCTATCCACCAACAATTTCTCATGTCTCCTCCTGGCTCTTCTGAACTCTCTTTTTAGGTCTTTCCTGACTTCCTTGTAACCTTCAAGCACCCTAACTGAGTTTTCACATTTTGTCCTAACATAAGCCGCCTTCTTCTTCTTGACCAGGGATTCCACTTCCTTAGTAAACCACGGCTCACGCGTTCTATATCTTCCTCCCTGCCTGACAGGTACATACTTATCTAGGACCCACAGGAGCTTTTCCTTGAATAAGCTCCACATTTTTAATGTGCTCATCCCCTGCAGTTTCCTTCCCCATTCTACACTTCCTAAATCTTTCCTAATTGCATCGTAATTTCCCTTTCCCCAGCTGTAACTCTTGCTCGGTGGAGTACACCTATCCCTTTCCATCACTAAAGTAAACCTGACAGAATTGTGATCACTGTCTCCAAAGTGCTCAACTAATGTAATAAATTATTAATAATGTCGCTTAAATATAAATGGCCCAGAGATATACCATGCTGTCTCAGTGTGCATTAATTGCAAGTATAAATGCACTGCTATGAAGGCAACATGTACTGTCTAGGACATACTCCATCAACAACATTTTATTTTAATGTTATTATTACTGTTTCCTGTGAATGTGAGCAGTAGCAGTAACTACATAGTCATACATTAAGTATTGTAGAACCTCTGTAAATATCTGTTCTCTAAAATTATTTGTTATGTTTTTGTAAACATACTCTGTAAATAAAATGTACACAATTATGGACCAATAACCACCATTTGGTTGCCTTTTAATGATAATGATGCACACCAGAAGTGGATTTTTTTTTATTTGGGCAGTTTTAGTACTGATTTCTCATGAGAAGCTAAGTGATAGACAATGAGGAAATATGGCATGAGTTTTTGGGTCATTTTTGCTCATTGCTGAAATGACTTCAGTTTGTTTTCAGGTCTGTGAAATGAAATAGCTCTATTCAATTATGCAGCCATCTCCTGCCTGGGATGCAATTAATATTTTGGCACTGAAAATAAACTAAAATAAAATTAACTAAATCAGCAGGGTGACCCTCTTTTATTACTGATGAATAAAACACCATTTTTACACTCGACCTCCCACAGCTGAGTGCTAGGAGAGGGCATTTTTGGGAAAAAAAATGTTTGTGTCAATTAGTGGTGGTTAAAGAGAGGGGTTGCTAAGCAATATGTTGCCTCAGCTGACAAATTAAAACTGTCTTTTTATATAAAAAAAAGGACTCTTGTAAAAATGAAGTGATATATGAAGTGATGTCCTGAGTGGTGATCAGGTGCAAAGGTTGGGTAATGTCTACTAGATAAGACTGTAAGATGTTGAAGCAGAATTAGGCCACTTGACCTATCGAGACGGCTGTGCCATTCAGTGGGATCATGGCTGATCTCATAATCCTCAGTTTCACTTTGCTGCCCTTTCCTTACAAAGCATGATTGCCTTACTGATTAAAAATCCATCTTGGACTTGAATATACTCAATGACCCCAGTCTTGACAGGCCTCTGCTGTAAGGAATTTCATAAACTCCACACCCTCTCAGAGAAAATGTTCCTTCTCATCTCATCATGTAATTGATATGTACCATTTGGTCCCATACTCTTCCAAAAGGGGAAACAACATTTCTGTATCTACCCGATCAAGTCCCCCAAAATCTTGTTTGTTTCAATAAGATCTCATCTCCTTCTTATAAACTGTATTCAGTTCAATTTACTCAACATTTCTCTTCATAAGAAAATCTCTCTATAAAAAAAACCTAGCGAACCTTCACTGGACTTCCTTTAATTCCAGAATATCTTTCTTTAGATAAGGAATCTAAAGCTGTCACAATATTCCACATTATTTGTCTAGAGCTTTGTGTGGATTTACTTCCTATTTTTATTCTCCATTCCTTTTGAAATAAAGGCTGACAGTACATTTAACTGCAATATTTCCTACTCAACTTGGATGCTATATTCTGGTGATCCATGCACAAGAAACCTCAAATCCCCCTGTACTGAAGCTTTCTGCAGTCCTTCTATTCTTCCTCCCAAAATGCATGACCTCACATTTTACCACATTATGTTCTACCTATCAAGATCTGCCCACCCATTTAACCTGTGCTAATCCTCCATTGGACTCTTTGCATCATTATCATCATCATCATTATTTGCCTTCTCACCTATTTTTGTAACACCTGCAAACTTGACAATAATATATTTACCTTCCTCATCCACGCCATTATTGCATATTGTGAATAATTGTGGTCCCAGCACTAATCTCTGTGGCAATTCACTCATTACGAGTTGCCATCCTACAAATTTCCCTTTTATGTCCCTCTGTATTCCTTAAGAGTTCATCAATCCTCTATCCATGCAGATATACTACTTCCAACATCGGTGGGCTCTTATCATTTAAGGAGCTTTACATTTGGAATGTTATTAAACACCTTTATCTTAGGTTCTTCTTTATCTATCCTGCTTGTTACCTCCTCAAAAACTGTAATAAATTTATTGGGCATAATTTCCCTTTTATGAACCATGCTGACTCTTCTTGACCGTCTTATGTATTTCAAAATGGTCTATCACACCCTTTATAATAAACACTAACACCTTGCATGACAGAAATTAACTGGCCTATAGTTACCTGACTTTTGTCTCCCTGCCTTGTTGGATAAAGGTGTTCTGGTATCAGTTTTCCAATGCTCTAAGACACTTCCGGAATCAAAGGATTCTTGGAAGATTACTACCAGTATATCCGCTATCTCTCCAGTTACTTCCTTTAATTCAATTCATCAGATCCAGGCATCTATCAGCCAGCAACCCCATTGTTTCCCTCGTACAATTTTTCATGTTAGTTAATGTGCTTCTTTCCTTCCCTCCATTTTAGCCATCTGATCATTCAGTAGTTTTGGAATGCTGTTAAGTGAAGATTGAAGCAAAATATTTGTTCAATTCCTCTGCCATTTCCAGGCTTCCCATTATTATTTCCCCAGCCTCATGCATTAAGTTGCACATGTTGACTTTGGCCCTCTCTTCCTTTTTGTATTAAGAAAGAAGTTCTTGTGGTCTATTTTTACATTACTTGCTAGTTAGTCCTCATAGATTGCTTCCAGGCTTTATTGTTGTGTTGGTCATCTTTCATTGGCTTTTAAAACTTTCCCATTCTTCTTCTTTAACACAAATCTTTGTCAAAGTGAATGTTATTTTCTTTCAAATAGCTACTCTCTATAACTTCATAGATATGTGACTTTTCAAAAGGACAGGCAAGAAGGGAATGGTGGTGGATTAGCTTTGTTATAATTATAACAGCAGGAAATGGTCTTGGATTCAATGATGTAGAATCCATATATTTGGAGGTAAGAAACACCAGGTGAGAAAACATTGTTGGGAATAGAATATTATCCTTCTAGTTGCTATTCTATTAGACAGAGAATAAATCAGGAGTTACTGAGGGCATGTAAAACAAAACAATACATTAATCATTGGTAACATTAATCTTCATATAGTTTGAAAAATTGGCAAAGGTAGACATGAAGAAAAATTCATAGAGTATCCCGTGTTTCGTTTATGTCCATCCATGAATCCTTCTTCCTCACTGGGATATTTCTTTGCTCTGAGTCACAAACTATTTTCTTAAACATCTGCCACTGTTTCTCAACCATGTTTTCTGTTAAATGTCTGCCCGAATCTATTCCTGCAATTCTGCTTAATCTTACTTAATTACACATATTAGAATTTAGAATAGTTGTTTCCAACTCAGGGTTCTCACTCTCATACTGAATGCTAAATTTTACAATGTTGTAGTCACTTTTCCTTAGGGAATCATTTACTCCAAGATCATTTATTCCATTGGCCTCTACATATCATCAGATCCAACAGTCTGATCTGTGGTTGGATCCACAGCATATTGCTCTAGGAAACTGTCCTGAATATACTCTATGAACTTTTCTTCATGACGACCTTTGCCAATTTGACTTTTCAACTATATGAAGATTAATGTTACCCATGATTAATGTATTGTGTTTTGTTTTACATGCCCTCATTATCTCCTGATTTATTCTCTCTCCTATAGAATAGCAACTAAAAGGATAATAGACTTTTGCACCAATATCTTCTCACCTGGTATTTCGTACCTCCAAATATATGGATTCTACATTATTCAATCCAAGACTATTTCCTGCTGTTATAATTACAACAAAGCTAATCCATCACCATTCCCTTCTTGCCTGTCCTTTTGAAAAGTCACATATCTATGAATATTGAGGTCCCAATTTTGATCGCCTTGTAATCATATCTCTCTTAGTGATTCAAGGGCTCTCACTACACTGCTGTTGCTGTAATGACCCAGGATTCATGCTTGCTAGTGTGCTCCAACATTATTCTGGACTCATTCACAACAGGAAATATCGTTTCCCCATCTATTTTGTCAAGACCATTCATGTTCTTATAAACATTAATCAGATCACACCTTTTTCTTCTAAACTCCCCTGTAAATAATTCCATATCTTTCCTTATAAAGCAACCTGCTCATTCCATCTCTCAATCTCATAAACATCCTCTGATTTATCTCATTCTTTCTTAAAAGTTGAGACCAAAACTGCATACTGTAATCCAGATGTAGACTTGAGTAATACCCGGTTTCACTGAAGCATAACCTCCTTACCTTTATGTTCAATTTCTCATAATAAAGGAAAGCATTCCATTCACCTTCTTAATCACTTGCTGTACCTACATACTAATTTATTGTGAATCATGCAATAGAAAACCTAAATCCCTCTGTACTTTGTAATGATGCAATCATTCTCTAGTTATTTTTTTCTCTGCTGCCTAGCAAAGTGACAGCCTCACATTTTCTCACATTAGGCTCCATGAGTCAAATGTTTTGCTCACTCATTTAATCTATCCCTATCTATCATGCTTTGGCTCATCTGCAAATTTAAACACCATGCCTTCACTCTTCTCATCTCAGCCATTGATATAAATTATAAAAAGTTGAGGGCCCAGCATAGGGCCATTGTGGGATCACTCTCAAAGCTAAGAGAAAAACATTGATGCATACTTTGCTTTCTGCTCACTAGCCAATCTCCTATCTATGTTCCTACTTTGTATAGCAAAGTAGAATGTGGCAGCATATTGTATGCCTTCTGAAATTCAAGTGCAGTATATCAACGAGTTTCCCTTTATCCAGACTGCATTTTACTCTTTTCAGGAATACTAATAAATTGGGTAAACATGATATTCCTTTCACAAAACCATGTTAATTATTCCCGATCACAGACCAGTTCACATAAATTGGTGGTTCCTTGTGCCCTAATACAAGTCTATTATGTCCTCAACATAACGGAAGATGGTTCCAGAGTTCTCCCATTTGGCTGTTGGGAGAACTCTGGAACCATCTTCTGTCATGTTGAGGACATAATAGGCTTGTATTAGGGCACAAGGAACCACCAGTTTATGTGAACTGGTCTGTGATCGGAAATAATTAACATGGTTTTGTGAAAGGAATATCATGTTTACCCAATTTATTAGTATTCCTTAAAAAGTCATTAACCAGTTTGATCAGGCAAGGAAGTGAACCGTTGGTTGCTGTTGTATACTGTAGCCAGGAAGAAAGAAATCATATCCTCTGCAGCAGTTAGAAAGATGCATTGCAAAAACAGTGCTCTCTTTAACAAAAATAGGACAAGGGTCAATGTGCCCTGCTTCTCTACTTCTCCTGCTTTTTAGTTGTTGTTTAAAATCTAGTTCTTTGATCAAGCTTTTGTTAATCTGACCTTATATTTCCTCACGTTTTTAGTGTCAAATTTAATCTGATCTCATTGTGAAATGATTTGGAATGCTTTAATATGATAACGGTGCTTTATAAATGAAAGCTGTTGTTGTACCTGACATAGATCGTATTATTCAGAAATAGTCTGCCTGAAGAAGCAGTTTTATTTGTGTACTGCTGTTCAGAAATGCAAGATATTAACTCTTGACCCCATAGATTTAGCTGTTTCCCTCAACTGCTGTCTTAACTGACCCACCCGCTGCTTATCCTGGTTTCCCCGGTTGCTGCTCCTGCTCCTATTTCTCCAACAGTTCACCCTTCGAAAGTAGTGAAGGAAATTCAGCACTTATAATAATAATCATCAACTGCTTAATGAAGGTAGGGATTGGGAAAGAGGTCCTCACCGTATTAAGTAAGTAAATACCATTTTGGAATTACCTTCTCTGTTCAACTTAGCATCTAGCTGACCACTACTCATACAGTACCTTTCCAGAATTGAAATATGTATGTTCCAGTTACTCACAAGTCAATACTGTCAGTTTAGGTGCAGCCTCATGACACTATTTTCAAAGTTTGGATGCTTCTCTTGTGCTTCAATAATATGAAATGAACTCAGTACTCATGATGCAGTTTTGAACAGTGTATTAAACAGGTTCACATGATGGCTTCAAACTAATACTCTCCTGATTTGGCAATATAGCTTTGTGCTATTTGCTTTATTGATTGCTGCTTTGCAATAGCTGAATAGCGTATGTACTGCTTCTACTATCAGTCCCAGATCTTGTTCAGTCTATTCCCTAGCCAGTTCAACATCATTCACTAAGTAAATATGTTACCAATTTATATATATATATGTATATATAGAATTTCACCTGCCATAGTTTTAGACACATTCAAATTTTGTGTAGAGTCTTTTGTTTGTTCCTTCTATATCTTTCCATTTTGACTTACCTTGTAATATAGTATTATTCATTTAGCAAATGTATTAGTTTAGACAATGTGCAAGATTAATTTTCAGATGCAGTAAAGCAATAAACTGCCAATACAAGCAGCCCAACTTTCCTTTCTAATGCCTTCAATGGGCAGCATTCCAATAATGGCGTTCTGCAATACATGGTTGACCTTTAATGCCCTCAGGGCTACAGCTATGAGAAGTAAATGCAGCCATGTCAACACCACCCACAAAAGGAGAACAATATATCGTAATGTTCAAGGCCTCAATTATTGATCTTTTTGCTTTGCCTAGGTCTGGTTCAAAATCTCAGATTCACTTGAAGACTGATAATGGAAAACCATAACAGATTGATTTCATAACGGAGATGCCCCTTTTCCTTACGCTCACACAGATACCCTCTTTAGCATTGCATAGGTGTAGAAGGCTGATACCTATGTCAGAAGTAATTTATATGATCATGTAACCTTGCATTACTGCAAGATTCTATCGCAGAAACCACTAAGCAACCAGCGTACACCACCAGAGTCCCCAGGTACTGATGCAGGTCCCTCAGGGCAACTCAGATATACGGAGAATGTCTATCTTGCTTCCCCTGCAGTTTTGCATTTAGCTTTTTGGCCACTGTCCCTCCTTCAAATAGGGGAGCACCAGTGTAAGGGGCATACATTGTGAGTCACTCAGACCAAATGTGACAACAAATTTGTTAAAACTGTCAACAAATGAAAAGTAATCACAACTATTGAATTTTGCATTCAGTCTTTAAGTATTTGAAGAACATTGTTCATCATCCAAAAACATACATATTACAGAGGGGTAAATTTAGCAAGGCTCCATGTTACTGCAGAAACATTATAGGTACACTGTTCAAAGATTTTTCATTTTGCATATGTTGCAAACAATGCTGTCAGCAGTGTAGGATTTTGCAAAATTCGCCTTATAGTTCACAGAAAAACGTAAATAAGAATGAATGCTGGAGTTCCCTGACTCCAGTGATTTACAATTTCTCCTAGTTGTATGTGCTTTTTAGTGCAAGCTTGAATTATCATTAAACAGTCATGTTTCAGTGTATTTCTGTAGTTAAGGAGTGCCTCACTTGTTACTCATTGATAACTTTGAAAAAGTTGACATGAGTTTAGAATGTTAACTTACTTTAGTGTTAATTAAAGAAGTAGATCATGTGTTGGATCAAGATCAGTTTGGCTCATTAATTCAATTTGTCAATGGTAAATAGTGCGCGTTTCCTCCAATGTGACGTAAGTGTGAGTCAATGTCTTGTTACAGTTTTACTTCAAATACATTGCTTTGGAAAATGATTAATACAACTTGTAACTGAGCAGACCAAAATTCAATACTGCACAACTCAAAAATTTCAGTTACTGGAATCACAATGCCAGTTACCCTGACCCTGATTAAAATGCTGGCGACAATACACAAGCCTCATGCTGCTTTTCACTATGTTATGATCTTGTACCAGATGCTCAGATTTGTTATAGTCCAGGTAGGGATTAATAACTTTTTTTAATAAATGTCAATGAAATCTGTGAATTCCAAATCCTTAATAATAGAATGAAACCACAGGATTTCAGTAGTTTGAATAATCAAAAAATAACTTTCTGATAACAAAACAAAGTTACAATCTCTAGCTTAGACTCAAGCATTCAAAAACAACATAAGGTATATTAATTAGTAATTAATAGATCTGACTGAATTTTTCAAAGAAGTGATGTGGTGCATAGAATCATAGAACCCTCCACAGTGTGGAAGCAGGCCATTCAGCCCATTAAGTCAACACTGACCCTCAAAAGAGAATCCCACCGAGACTCACACCCTTAATGTGTAATCCTGCATTTCCCATGGCTAATCAGCTCACCTACACATCGCTGGCACCATGGGCAATTTAGCAAGGCCAATCCGCTTAACCTACACATCTTTGGATTGTGGGAAGAAATTGGGGCACCGGAGGAAACCCACGCAGACACGGGGAGAATGTGCAAACTCCACACAAACAGTTACCCAAAAGTGGAATCGAACACAGATCGCTGGCACTGTGAGACAGTGGTGCTAATCACTGAGCTGCTATGCCACCCTAGATGAGGATAGTGCATTAGATATTATCTACATTGACATCAGTCAGGCATTTATCAAGGTGACCTATGGGAGCCTGGTCAAGAAGCTAAGAGTTCACATGATCCACAGCAATTTGGCAAATTGGATACAAAGTTAGCTTAGTGGCAGGAGACAAAAGGTGATGATCAAAGAGTGTTTTGTGATTTGAAACCTATATGCAGTGGCATACTGCCAGGTCTGGTGCTGGGTCCTTTGCTGTTTGTAGCATACATTAAAGATTTAGACAGAAAAGTTCACAGATCACAAGAAAATTGGTGATCTGGTAAATAGAGACGAGGAAAGCCTTAGACTACAGGACAACACAGATTGCTGGTCAGATGGGCAGAACCATGCCCAATGGAATTTAATCTGGCAAAGTGTGAGTTACCACATCTTGGGAGAACAAAACAGGGCAAGAGGGTACATGAAGAATGGTAGGATAGAGGATCAGGCGGACCTTAGTGTGCATGTCTACAGATCCTTGAAGGTGATAGGACAGGTAGATAAGGAGGTAAAGAAGTCATATGCGATATATGCCTTTATTAATTGAGGCACTGAATACAAGAGCAAGTAGTTCATGATGGAGCTGTATAAGATATTAGTTGGCCACAGTTCTGTTGGTGCAGTTCTGCTCATCACACTATCGGAAAGATGTGAATGCCGTACAGAGATTCACCATGATGATTCCTTAACTGGAGTGTTTCCATTATAAAGAGAGAGATATAGACCGGAGTTGCTTTTCTTAGACCAGAGAAGGCTGAGAGGGGAACCCGATTCAGGTGTATAAAATTATGAGGGGCATTGGTGAATAGATAGGAAGAGATGTTTTCCCTTAGGGAGGGTTCAATAACTAAAGATCGTAGATTTATGTTAAGCATAGGAGGTTTAGAGGAGATTTAAAGATGATTTTTCTCACCCAGAGGGTTGTGGGTATCTGGAATTCAGCCTGAAAAAGTAGAGGATTGAAACTATTTAGATAACACTTGAAATGCCATTGCATACAATGCTACCGGTCAATTGCTGGAAAATGGAACTATAGCAGATAAGTATTTGATGCCTTCACAGACAGCCCTCTTTCTGTGCTGTAAAACTCTATGATACTATCTATCTTACGCTCCAAGAAAATCAACATGAGGCACATCTAATGTGCAAACTGTGGTCAAGGTCAAACTTGATCGAGACAACTCGTATAGATTTTTGTTTTCGTTCAGTGATAGGGATGTGGGTATCACTGTTTAAGGCAGTATTTATTGCCTTAAACCTCCTCAAGCAGGTTATAGTGAGCTGCCTCATTGAACAGCTGCAGTCCTTGGAATGTAAGGACACCCACAGTGCTGTTGGAATTAGGATTAGATTTTATAGTCATGTGTACTCAAGTTCAGGAGTACAGGAATACAGTGAAACGTCCCAGGATTTTGATGCTGCAACATTGAAGAAGCAGTGACGTAGTTCCAAGTCAGATTGCAATGTGGCTCGGAGGGAAATTTGTTTATGGTGCTTGTGCTCCCCTGTGTTTATTGTCCTTATTTTCTAGGTTCTATGGGGTCATGGATTTAGAAGATGCTGTCAAAAGAATATTGGTAATTTGATTCTTGTAAATAGTACATGGAGTGTCAATCAAGCAAGTTGCTTTGTCCTGAACAGAGTCAAGCTTCTATAGTGCTGCTAGTGCTGCACTCATCTAGGTAAGTGAAAAGCATTGCACTACACTCCTGATCAATGACGTTTACATGGTGGACAGCTCTTGAAGTGCCAGGAGGTAAGAGTTATTTGCTGCAGAATTCCCAGCTACTGTCCTGCTCTTGAAGCCACAGCATTTGTATGGCCAGTCTAGTTCAGTTTAATATTGGAGGATTCAGCAATGTGAAAATGGGAGCTTGCTCATTTCAACAAGAAGAATAAAGGGAAATCATGTTATCCATATCATGAGTTTTTGCAGACTCAGAGGTGCAGAGGGTTGGGGGTGTCCCTGTGTATTAATACACAGAAGTCTGTGTGCAGGTACAGCAAGTAATTAGGAAAAGTAATGTAATGTGATCCTTAATTGCAAGGGGAATTAAAGACAAAAGTAGGGAAGTTACGCCTCATTTATACATACATTGGTGAATACAGCACTGATCTGCTTATCTGAAAAAGGATAAAATGCACTGGAAGCAGGTCAGAGAATTTCTAACTGCATGTTGGATGGCAAACAATGGGGACTTGCTGCATCTATCTCTCTGCTTTCTCATGGTATCATGTCTTTATGACAGTCTGTGATATTTTAAGAAAACCTGCAACCCAATCCTATAATAGCTTCCCATGAACCCTTCACTTCTAAAATCCTATGTCCATGGCAATATCACATGGGCTTTGTATCAGGTAGAACTGCTTATTAGCTAACTGCAAGACCCCCAACTCAATTATTTTACCTTAGAATTCAATGTACAGAGGAACCTCGATTATCTAAACAAGATCACAAGGTCCAGATGCTTTGCTAAGCTGTGTTATTCGACATTTGATTATCAAACATTTGATTATCTGAACAAAACATTCCCTGCCCGTGTCGTTTGGATAATCAAGGTTCCTCTGTATCATTCCTCATAAAACTTGACATTCTTGTCACCATCCTAGGACTTGGGGATTACCAGTCCATCGAGGATTATCACAACTGCCCTCACCATTGTTACAGGCATAAGTATTTCACACCATGTTCTCAGACAGACGACCTGAGTCTCCTTTGAACCTGTACCAATGAAGCCATATTCGCTTGTTGCTTGGATGAGTTCAAAACAGGTCACAGGCTCCCCCTTTACTCCACCATTTTACCTTAAATTAAACTGTGTTCTGAAACAAAACATTTTTTATAAACTTGACATGTGTAGCAAACAATATAGGATTGCTAAACACTTTGAAAATGCATTCAGCAAAAGAATAGCAAGATGTCGATTAAAAGCAGCACTGTACATCCTTCACTCCATTTCACATGGGGTGTAAATGCCTCCTGATTTACAGGATAACATGATTCATTTCAGTTATCTGCTTGTGAAACAAATCCTGCATAAAAAATTCAAACTGTCACAAAAATATTTCATAACTTAAATTAATAGATTTCATTAGTTGGTTTCTGTAAGAAAGCTATCATTAGATGAGATAAAAATTTCATCCATTAACTATTAAATGCTCTTACAAAATATTGAAAAAGAATGACACTTTCTGGCCAGTCTAACTGATGTGAATGAAGTCTATTAAGGAGTGAGCAGTATATGAAACTCATCTTCATTGCAAGCTATTTGTTTTGCTGAAATTAAATTAAGCATAGCAGGTGATTCAACACAATTTTCTGAGATCAGTATCTCTTGAAGCAGAAATGGTGATGATATACTAAAGTTGCTACATAATTAGCAAGCAAGTAGCTAGGAGTAATCAAATTTAACACATGCACTGATTCTTATCAAAGCTGAAAGTTAATATATTGAATACTTTTCTTTCAAAAATTGCAATGTATTGATCTGTGATGATTACTTGAGAAATATTGTGAAACATTATCTACACCTATCAAATTTTAAGACCTTTTACTGTGATACTCCATTATAATTATCAGGCCAACTGGGCTAGATGCTAGCCACCCCACCCTTCTCCCTCAGCTTGTGAAACAAACATTCAGACCTTAAAAACACAAACTGGACCCCCAAACTGCTGCCTTTCCACAGCAAAACGTCATTAACTTATTTAAATCAAATTCTAACAATATAACTTTGAACAATTTACCTCCTAGGAGAAAGTGAGGACTGCAGATACTGGAGATCAGAGTTGAGAGTGTGGTGCTGGGAAAGCACAGCAGGTCAGGCAGCAACTGAGCAGCAGGATAATCGACGTTTCGGGCATAAGCCCTTGAAGCAGCACACTCTTGATAATTTACCTCCTGCTGCATGGTTTTCCAAGAGCTCAGGAAACTGGCCAACAAATACAGGCAGCAGCTGTCAGGTTGATGAGCTGAATGTCCTTTACACTACTCTTTGAGTCAGGAGAAGCAAAAGGGCACTCCCCACCTTTGATTGCCTGAGAAAGTCTTTGGCCTCCATTCTGCTGATCTTGGCTTCTTTCTCCTAGATACATGATCACTGAGCTCCCCAAGAGTTTGTTCCCTCACCATGGCCTAAGATTGTGGCAATTGCTCCTCCTCCCAACTACACCATCTCAAAACCTGACTGTACACTTATTCCTTTCTCCTGATCAGGACCATTCCCTCCAGACACCAGTACCAAGCTGAAGCCCATTGTTTTCCACCATCACAACTGACTACACCCACCATTTAATTGCAGCCTACCAACTCCTACATTCAACAAAGCTTGCCCTTCCCAGTTGCTCCCCAAGTACTAATCCTGAAGGTTACCCACCCTCCTCATCCAAATCACAGCCAACTCCAAACCCCCAACTACCTGCCACAATAGATTGCTGGCAACCATCCCACAGGTTCCTGACTGTAGCTTTCTATCAGTTGTTTTTCCAGTGGACCAGCCTCTTGGTTTGGCCATTGCCAGATGAGGAGTGGAATTCTGTCATTAAATTCAGCATGAGGTCTGTTTTCCCAGCATAACCAGAAACACTGGCTACTTTCATGATCATGTATTGCCTTCCTAGTTCTAAAGTTAAGGATATCACTGAGCAGCAATCCGAGATGTAACATTCTCTCGTCCACTGTGAGGGTGTCTACATGCCAATCAGCCTGCCAAACACTGACTTCCAAACACTGAAGTCATTGCTGCACACAGACCTTGGAGGGCTGCACAGAGCAAAAAACAATTCGAAGGAAAGTAACTGAAGGGTGAGTGTAAATACTGGCAGACATCATTCAATTCATGGGGCAACATGGTAGCACAGTGGTTAGCACTGCTGCCTCACAGTGCACAAGACCTGGGTTCAATTCCCGCCTCAGACAACTGTGTGGAGTTTGCATATTCCCCCTGTGTCTGCGTGGATTTCCTCCGGGTGCTCCGGTTTCCTCCCACAGTCCAAAAATGTGCAGGTTAGGTGAATTGGCCGTGCTAAATTGCCCATAATGTGAGGTGAAGGGGTAAATGTAGGGGAATGGGTCTGGGTGGGTTGAGCTTCGGCAGGTCGGTATGGACTTGTTGGGCCAAAGGGCCTGTTTCCACATTGTAAGTAATGTAATCTAAAAAAATCTAATTCAATACCAATGACATAGGCAGAGAAAGGGATGAGCTCCTGCAAGTGGCTTTAGAGGATTAGGTAAGGAATAGACAAGCACAACCTCAAAGGTAATGATCTCTGGATTACTCTCGGCGTCAAACATCACTGAATATAGGAATAATGGGGCAGAGAAAATGAATGTATTACTGGAGAGATAATGCAGGAGGAAATTCAACTGGTTCTGGGGAAATGAGACCTCCACGGAATGCAGTTGATCAAAATTTCCTTGTGGCCCAGTTTGCTCTTGGCACTCGGAAGGATTTAAGCTAATTTGACAGAGTGGTGTGGAAACGAAGATTCCGGAGTGTGTATCAGGAAGGTTAGTGAGACTAAACAAGGTGCACAGAGCATTTGGAGAGACAAAGAACAGTAAAATCAGTCATAGTACAGTGTTAGATGGATTCAGAGTAAGAAGGAATTCAAATAAGGTCTAAATTAGGTTCATTATACATGCATGTCAATGCATGGAATGCAATAAATAAGGTTAGTCAGACAGTCATATGGGTAAATAGTGCTATTTTGATAACGCGGAATGGACAAATGCAGATCAATTAATGAAATCTAGCACAGATTTGTGATGTGCAAATTATGTTAATTAGACACTTGATTTTTCTTTCAATATGGTTGATAAATGTAATGTCATTCATATAGTGAGGATATTATTTGATAAAGATCCACCTAACTAGATTGACAGCAAAGCTAGAGCACATAGAATAAAGGGGCACGAGTAGCACGTGTACAAAAATGGCCAACTGACAGGAAACAGATATAACAGTATGTTATCAGACTTGTATAAAGTATATAGTTGGATTCCCCAAGGGTTAGTGTTAAGACTCCTGCTTTACTTGATGTCTATTAATAATCTAGACTTTGATGTATAGGACACAATTTCAAAATTTTTGCATGTCACAAACCTTGAAGGTATTATGATCTGTGAGGAAGAGAGTGATACATTTCAGGAGGGGTTAGCCAGACTGGTGGAATTGGTGGTCACATGGTAAAAAAAAAATTCAAAGTAGAGAAGCATGAAGTAATTCATTTTGGGAGGAAGGGCAAAGAATGGTGATATAAATGTTAAGATACAATGCTAACGAGCACACAGGAGCAGAGAGATCTAGGATATATGCGCACAAATCATTGAATGTGGCAGAGCATGCTGAGAAAATAGTTAATGAAGGATAGAGGATCATGGCTATCTAAACCAGGTTAAAAATCACACAACACCAGGTTCTTGTCCAACAGGTTTATTTGGAAGTACTAGCTTTCAGAACACTGCTCCTTCATCAGGTAACTCCACATCGTATCTAAACCAGGGCAAAGAGAACAAACACAAGGTAGGGATACATATAACTACAGGTTTTGCCTCAACTGGAAAATAGGTTGTACCTCTCTAATTTGTCAGCCTTAGCTCTCACAACATATATAATTTAGAACCTACTGTATTTCCAGTTTTCCTTCCACTGGCATCCAGAGATTCTGCATCAATAATATTCATATTACATTTGGTAACACTTTGTACAGTTGAATACCTTAAATCCTGCTTTTGATGTCCAATAGGAAAATCATTCATCCATTCAGTATGTGGTTGGTGCAAGTCAAGGTGAGGTCTTAATTCGGTTATGCGATAATGTGGTTGAGCATTGAATATACTTAACCATCTCACACCAATGGTCCAGTAAATTTTCTGGCATGGCAAAGATCAGGTCCTGTGGCTGCTGAAATAGGGATGTTTAACCTGTACTGTGTCCAGTTCTGGATATCAAATTTAAGGAAAGATGTGATACCAAAAGGCAGATACTGAAAAGGTCTCCAGTGATGAAAAGATTGTTACATGCAACAGTTTGGAGCAACTTCTACTGCTTTGAAGAAACAAATGTTGAGAGGAGAATTGATAGGAGTGTTCAAAATTATGAGATATCTGGACAGATAGAAAGAAACTGCTCCGAGTAGCTGAAGGACTAAGAACCAGAGGACAGCACTATAAGGTAACTGGAAAAAGTAATAATGGTGATGAGAGGAAAAATGTTTAATACATTGGATCAGTAGAATCTGGAATTCTCTGGCTGAGATTGTGTGGAGCCTGATTCAACAAAAGCCTTCAATAGAAAATTTGATAATTATCTGGAGATTAAAAAAAAGAGGGGTCTGAGGAAAAGGTGGGTGAGTGCCAGAATGTCAGTCACTCTTTCATTGAGCTAGCCCTGACACATTAGGTCAAATGACTTTCTTGTGCACTAACATCATTCTATGATACTTTCAAACACCTCACTAGTAGCATGGTGAATGTATCAATAAGGTTAAGTGTACAGGTCAGTCCATATTTTCTCCTTTCACTACTGAGTTCATAAATATACAGTAAACTCTAAATTAGCAAAAAAAAATCACACATACTATCTTTCACATTTTTGCAAGAGAATCCAGAAACTGTTGTAAAATTCTTTTCAAGATTATAGATGGATTGATTTAAAACAAGTTAATAGATTGACAGAATGCTACCAAACACAAATGGCCATTTGATCCATCATATACTGGCTCTTTAATTAGTCCCAATTCCTGGACTTTTCTTGCTTCCCCTAAATTTTCCCACAATTAGTATTTATTGAAGGCGCTTTTGAAATTTCTTATTGATTCTGCTTCCATCACCCTATCGAATTATGAAATTCAGACTGTGGTAGTTCTCATTTCAGCTCCAGTCCTTTTAACAATTATTTTAAACTAGTGTCCTCTAGTTACTCATCTATTTTGTTATTGGAAACAGTTGCTCGCTATTTCTCTCAGAACTTTTTATGGTTTTGCTACTATTCCCCATTCACATTTCCTGATTCAAGAACAATCCCAACTTCTCTAGGCTTTCCAGTAACTGAAGCCATTCATCCATAACACCATTCTAGTAAATCTGTCTTGGAACCTCACTAAGACTTCGATGTCTCTCCTATTGAGTTGCACCTTGATTACTGCACAGTCTTCTGGCTCGGCTCTAACTACTGATTGACAAAGGGTTGGCATAACTTTCTCTTGAAATTCTGTGCCTCCATTCATGAAGCCTAATATGCCATATGTTTTTTAAATAGCTTTCTTAATTTGTCCTGCCCTCTTTGGGACTTACATACATGTACTCCCAGATCCGTCTGATCATACAATCTTTGAAAATGAACCATTTTTTCTTTATATTTGTTCTCAATCTTCCAACCAAAATCTGTCACTGCACACTTCTCTGTATTAAGTCAGTTCCGCCTTGTGTTTGCCCATTTCACCACTGTGTATCCTCCTGACATCTGTCCCTTACTGTACGCCATATTTACAGGTTTACTCTCATTAGTAAACATGGAAAATGTTGATAAAATTGTCCAATTTCAGGAAATTAATGCAAATCAAAAAGATCAGTGGTTCTAAATATCAGCCCTGGAAACATGTCTGTGTATTTCCCTCCAGTCTGAGAACAACTATTCACCAATACTCTGCTTCTTATCACTTAGCCAAGCTAATGCAATGATGAAGGGCTTTTGCCCGAAACGTCGATTTTACTGTTCCTCAGATGCTGCCTGAACTGCTGTGTTTTTCCAGCACCACTCTAATCTAGACTCTGGTTTCCAGCATCTGCAGTCATTGCTTTACCTAATGCAATTAGAGATTGGTGAACTCAACAGAAAGAAGTCAGTGTTGCACCCCATAAACAGGTATGGAGTTTCTGTATAGAACAAAATATGACAACTACGATGGTTGAATGCATTGAAATCTAGAATTTATCAGAACTAGTTGACAGAACTGCAATTTGTTAAACTGAGTTGTGCAGAATCCTGATTGCAGACACTCACTTGACACTAAATGTCTCTCCTGACTGAGCTGGGAGGTTTTGAATCACCTGACTATTTCAATTATATACAGTCAATTAGAAACTCTGTCAAGTGAGATGCACTGTTTTATGCAACTAGAAAATGAATTGTGCCTCTAGGGCACCTGTCAATGAGGTATTTATACCAGAATTTCATGGATCAGCTCATTTGAATGTCCATCCTATCTCCATTGGGCATCAACATCCCCACCAAAAATGACAATTGTACATCTAACCTGTCACAGAGATTCTGGGTACAGAGGGACAATAGTTTTGGAGCCAACATAGAGCTAATTACTTTGATGTTTTATTTTTTCCATCTCAACAGAGTAATACCAGCAGATCTCCTATTTCAGCTCTCCCAAGGAGATTTGGCAATGAATTATCAACTGTTAACCTTCATACAAGCCAATCAGACTAACACATCTTGCAGGTGAATCCATTTCTCTCCTTCAAGTAACGTCCTCAGATTTCCACCTGATCAGCTACCCTCAACATATTGTTCATTGAGATCCTGAACAAATATTGTCCTTTCATCCTTTCAAAACATTCAACAGCTCACATTTGTAGGTTCCTTCTCTCGTCCCTTGTAGCATATAGAACACCAGGGGAGGCAAAAAACTCAAGGCAGCCCACCATTGATAGTCACCATGACAACAGCAGAGAATGACAGTTGGAGATAAGTCATGTCTTCGTATGCCTGGCAATTCATGGTGGTGAGATGGGAATCTTCCAGCTAACTGATAACAGAATTACATATCACTCAGCAAGATAGCAGATAATACTCATGCTTAGTTGAAAATGTGTTGCTGGTTAAAGCACAGCAGGTTAGGCAGCATCCAAGGAATAGGAAATTCGACGTTTCGGGCATAAGCCCTTCATCAGGAATGAGGAGAGTGTGCCAAGCAGGCTAAGATAAAAGATAGGGAGGAGGGACTTGGGGGAGGGGCGATGGAGATGTGATAGGTGGAAGGAGGTCAAGGTGAGGGTGATAGGCCGGAGTGGGGTGGGGGCGGAGAGGTCAGGAAGAAGATTGCAGGTTAGGAGGGCGGTGCTGAGTGAAAGCATATTGAGTGGAATCCCATCTCCATCTGGCCATTCTGTATCTTCTGGCTCATGATCCATCTGTGTTTACTTGCTAGTCAAGAGCTGAAAAGCACTTTGTTGTATGTCATTGAGGAACTGAATAGACAGGACAAGACTTTCCTCCAACCAGTTTAAGGTAGCATTCTGAGTGTGCAGGGGTCAGGGTTAGCATGCATGCAGTAACCTACTGCACTTGATGCTGTAACTAGGTGGCCTCACTTTCCATGGATGCCAACATCAGCCTGAAAACCTGAGGCTACCGTGGCAATAACACTGGAAGCTGACTCCTCTTGAATCATGTATGTGGCTTTGGAATTGGTGACAGGCCCATTTTCTGCTATTGCTCCAGAGTAGTTCTCCTCTGACAGGCTCCACTACTGTATTTGTCTCCCCCTCCTGTTATCGCACATTTGTAAAATACATCTTTCCATGCAACAACCTAACTGCCTCTCTTGGTGGTTGTTCTGAGGTTTGCTTAGCTGTGTGAGTGGAAATTGTACATGACTTATGTAATAGTGCATCTTGAGTGAATGACCTCCACTGAGGAGGCTTCATCCTCCTCTGGCAGCAGCTGTTGAGAGACACTTGTGGGAGATGAATGACACTGAACTAGAACTGGCAAGGTGAGAGGATTTTAAGTCATTATAGTGCTTATCATTATACTTCACCCATTGATAAAGTCAAGTAAGCATGAGTATTCAGGTAAAAAATGAGGTCTGCAGATGCTGGAGATCACAGTTGAAAATGTGTTGCTGGTTAAAGCACAGCAGGTTAGGCAGCATCCAAGGAATAGGAAATTCGACGTTTCGGGCATAAGCCCTCCATCAGGAATGAGGAGAGTGTGCCAAGCAGGCTAAGATAAAAGGTAGGGAGGAGGGACTTGGGGGAGGGGCGATGGAGATGTGATAGGTGGAAGGAGGTCAAGGTGAGGGTGATAGGCTGGAGTGGGGTGGGGGCGGAGAGGTCAGGAAGAAGATGCTCAACTCAGCACCGCCCTCCTAACCTGCAATCTCTGATTAGCAATAATAAAACCCTCTTTTTCAACTCTCCCTGTTTTTTTTTAAATGTTCTGAACCCTGGAACATCAAACAACCATTCCTGCTCCTGTGAAACCTACATCTTCATTATAGCCACAACATTATAGCACCATGTACTGATCCATGTTCTAAGTTGGTCACTCTTATTTCTGACAATCCTTGCATTAAAGCAGACACACTTTAACCGATGCCTTTGTTTCATTGCGTGAGAAACCTTCCTGATAGATTCACTACATCCTGTCACTGCCCCAACTGCAACTGTTTCCCTCTCAGATATGTAGCTCTGGTTCCCAACTCCAGCCAAACTAGTTTAAACTCTCCCAAACCACACAAGCAAATCTCCCACCCAGGACATTTGTGGCCCTCCAGTTCAAGTGCAACTCGTCCTTCATGTACAGGTCCCATCTTCTCCAGAAGGTATCCCAATGGTCTAGGTATCTGAAGCCCTCCTTCCTTCACCAGCCTCGCAGCTGTGTGTTAAACTGCATTTGCTGACTGTTCCTCACCTCACTATCTCGTGGCACTGGTAGCAAACCTGAGATCACTACTCTACTCGTCCTGCTCTTCAGCTTCCAACCTAACTCTCTGTCGTCACTTTTCAGATCCTCAATCCCTTTCCTGGCGATATCATTGGTGCCAATATGTACCCCGATTTCTGGCTGCTCACCCTCCCCCTTCAGAATCCTGTAAACCCAATCAGCCATATCCCGGACCTTGGCACTGGGAAGGCAACATACCTTCCGGGAGTCCTGTTCCCGATCACAAAATCTCCTGTCAATCCGTCTAACTAATGAGTCCCCGACCACTAGCGCTTTTCTATTATCCCCCTTCCCTTCTGAGCCACAGTGCTAGGCTTTGTGCCAGAGACCTGACAACTATGGCTTTCCCCGGTAGGCTGTCCCTATCAGCAGTATCCAAAGCAATATACTTATTGCTGAGGGGAACGGCCACAGGGGATCTCTGCTCTGACCTTTGGTTCCCTTTCCTCCCCCTGACTGTAACCCAGCTGTCCTTATCCTGTGTCTGAGGAGTGTCCATGTCCCTGTACATCCTCTCAATGTCTCCCTCAGCCTCCCGGATGATCCGTAGTTCTTCCAGCTCCAGCTCCAGTTCCCTAACTCGGTTTTCGAGGAGTTGGGTGCACTTCCGGCAGATATAGTCAGCAGAGACATGTGAAGTGTTTCTCACCTGCCACATTCTGCAGGAGGAACATGCAACTGGCCTAACATCCATATCCCGCTACTCTGAAAGCCCGCACAGGACTAAACAAAGGAAGAGAACAAAAGAAAATGAGAAACCCGAAAACTTACCGAGTTTACAGACTCTTAGTAAGGTTAGAGGAGGTGGGTGGGAGGGAGGCCATACCGTGTAGGTCCCGGGTTTAGATCTCACCCACTTAAAAGCTTCCCGGCAGCCCTTGTTTCTCTCCACCCTCTCTCCTCGCTGCTCTTTTCAAAAGAAAGTTTTATACTCACCTTCCCAGCAGTCCTTCACTCCTTGCTCGCACCTCTCAGCAAATGGAGGCTCCAGCACCTGAATTCGGGGAAGACTTACAATGCAAAAGAACATGCAACAAGTGGAAGGATAAGACAGACAGTCAGATAGATTGTTACTTGTGGGATAAGGTTGCATTTTGTGCTCAAAGAGTGACATGGATTGAGTTCAGAATTGTACCAGATAGCTGCACTATCTCAGATTAGCTGAAATGCCTGAATCAGACCTTCCTTTGATTGCCTGGTTACTAAATAAGTCGCTACAGATGCCTTTGCCACATCAAACACTTGCTTGTTATACAACTATTGTAGCTCCTTTTCCTCCTCAAAAGGTGCAGAGTGGACATCACATTCATCCTCCTGCAACTCCAGTTCTCATAGCTGTGCTATGTTATGCAAAAAACAGGCAGGCCACTTATTCTGGAAATCCTACTGGTGTAGACTGTAAGTACTCCCAAGTACCGGAATCACATCTTCAGCATCCGAACAGCTTGCTCAATCTTACTTCTTGTGTTTATGGGACTGCAGTTTCTGAATGTCTATGTTCGGACTTCTCATTGTCACATCTTTGGAGGAGACTCTAAAGAGACATCTGCTGACTGCTTCAAGACTTCAACGATCTGCAGGACACTTGACTGATCTAGGATGAATGCATCATGGCAAGTCCCTCGCTACTTTGGATAGATGTGCATTATCTTTCTGTGATTACAAAGACTATTGAGGGATTGCATTCACTTTTAGTTGATGAATACTACTGGATAATGAGAACATCTTAATGTGTGCAGTCTATGAATCCCTACCCCTCTTGGAACAAAGTCAGAGACTCAAATTTCAAGGGTCCTTTCATTTTGACTGGCTTCATCAGTGGCTAACATGGGAACCATACCAGTGGTTACAGATTGAGAAACTCAACACATATTTCCTTCAGATTCTTGACCTTGAGCATCAGAGGCAATGACTGCCTCAACCAGTCCATGAGAGAGGATTCCTTCCAAGAATCTGCAACCACCTGATAAAAATGTTTCTTGGCACACTGATGTTCTATAATATCCAAAGAGATAATTCTTTATCTGAATATCTGCAAATGAGCCAAGATAGAACTCTCTGCTTTTGTCTGTTTTCATATGGAGCAGTGGGGTGGGGGTTGAGGAGCAAGCATGGTTCTGCTGTTGGTGTCTGAGCTTCATCAGAGCTCCAAGACAGACTAGCACAAGTTGCATCCATTCTCTTCTGAAAGCTGACAGCAATTAAAAACACACAACCTCAGAGTGACAGAAATCACCTCCAAGTGTTGGAAATTATCCCTAAAACAGTGAAAATGCACATTCAGGACAAATCTCTGAAGTTTGGAGTTTTAGGTTTTCATTTGGAAAAGCAGACAACTGTCATATCTCAATATTTAAGAGATTCCTTGCTGAACAATTGGACAATCAAAATCCTGTTTTCTTGCCTTGCTCGATCTGGCTAATTCAGGGAAGTTCAGAGAAGTCAAGGAAACTTACACAAACAGAATTAAAGACAGAATTCAGGGCTAAAACTGAAGTGAGTAAGCATTTATAACATACATAAATGTCTGAGTGCCTGCCCTCTGGGGTTTCTTGCATGTGAACAAAATGCTTGAGTTAAGTGTTGAAGTCAGTAGGTTATTGCTGGCTTTTCATTTCACCAGCAGTTACATGTGTTTTAACTTGCCCCTGCGACAAAATCCACCCAATGCTAGCAGGTTAAAATTCAGTCAATAGAGCTTGAAAGCAAGAAATAATGTTGAATCTTTTAATAGAGTCATAGAGTCATAGAGATATACAGCATGGAAACAGACCCTTCGGTCCAACCCGTCCATGCCAACCAGATATCCCAACTCAATCTAGTCCCACCTGGCCCATATCCCTCCATATCCTTCCTATTCAGATACCCATCCAAATGCCTCTTAAATGTTGCAATTGTACCAGCCTCCACCACATCCTCTGGCAGCTCATTCCATACACGTACCACCCTCTGTGTGGAAAAAGTTGCCCCTTAGGTCTCTTTTACATCTTTCCCCTCTCACCCTAAACCTATGCCCTCTAGTTCTGGACTCCCCGATCCCAGGGAAAAGACTTTGTCTATTTATGCTATCCATGCCCCTCATAATTTTGTACACCTCTATAATGTCACCCCTCAGCCTCCGATGCTCCAGGGAAAACAGTCCCAGACTGTTCAGCCTCTCATTGCAGCTCAGATCCTCCAACCCTGGCAACATCCTTGTAAATCTTTTCTGAACCCTTTCAAGTTTTACAACATCTTTCCGTTAGGAAGGAGACCAGAATTGCACGCAATATTCCAACAGTGGCCTGACCAATGTCCTGTACAGCCGCAACATGACCTCCCAACTCCTGTACTCAATACTCTGACCAATAAAGGAAAGCATACCAAACACCTTCTTCACTATCCTATCTACCTGTGACTCTACTTTCAAGGAGCTATGAACCTGCACTCCAAGGTCTCTTTGTTCAGCAACACTCCCAAGGACCTTACCATTAAGTGTATAAGTCCTGCTAAGATTTGCTTTCCCAAAATGCATCACCTCACATTTGTCTGAATTAAACTCCATCTGCCATTTCTCAGCCCATTGGCCCATCTGGTCCAGATCCTGGTGTAATCTGAGGTAACCCTCTTCGCTGTCCACTACACCTCCAATTTTGGAGTCATCTGCAAACTTACTAACAGTACCTCTTACGCTCGCATCCAAATCATTTATGTAAATAACAAAAAATAGAGGGCCCAGCACCGATCCTTGTGGCACTCTACTGGTCATAGGCCTCTAGTCTGAAAAACAACCCTACACCACCACCCTCTGTCTTCTATCTTTGAGCCAGTTCTGTATCCAAATGGCTAGTTCTCCCTGTATTCCATGAGATCTAAGCTTGCTGATTAGTCCCCCATGGGGAACCTTGTTGAACACCTCACTAAAGTCCACATAGATCACATCTATTGCTCTGCCCTCTTCAAAAAACTCAATCAAGTTTGTGAGACATGATTTCCCACACATAAAGCCATGTTGACTATCCCGAATCAGTCCTTGCCTTTCCAAATACATGTACATCCTGTCCCTCAGGATTCCCTCCAACAACTTGCCCACCACCGAGGTCAGGCTCACCGGCCTATAGTTCCCTGGCTTGTCTTTACCGCCCTTCTTAAACAGTGGCACCATGTTTGCCAACCTCCAATCTTCCGGCACCTCATCTGTGACTATCGATGATACAAATATCTCAGCAAGAGGCCCAGCAATCACGTCTCTAGCTTCCCACAGAGTTCGAGGGTACACCCGATCAGGTCCTGGGGATTTATCCACCTTTAACCGTTTCAAGACATCCAGCACATCGTCCTCTGTAATCTGGACATTTTGCAAGATGTCACCATCTATTTCCCGACAGACTATATCTTCCATATCCTTTTCCACAGTAAATACTGATGCAAAATATTCATTTAGTATCTCCCCCATTTTCTGTGGCTCCACACAAAGGCCGCCTTGCTGATCTTTGAGGGGCCCTATTCTCTCCCTAGTTACCCTTTTATCCTTAATATATTTGTAAAACCCCTTTGGATTCTCCTTAATTCTATTTGCCAAAGCTATCTCATGTCCCCGTTTTGCCCTCCTGATTTCCCTCTTAAGTATACTCCTACTTTCTTTATACTCTACTAAGGATTCACTCGATCTATCCTGTCTATACCTGTCATATGCTTCCTTCTTTTTCTGAACCAAACCTCAATTTCTTTAGGAGAAAGTGAGGACTGCAGATGCTGGAGATCAGAGCCGAAAATGTGTTGCTAGAAAAGTGCAGCAGGTCAGGTAGCATCCAAGGAGCAGGAGCCCTGAAGAAGGGCTCATGCTCGAAACGCGATTCTCCTGCTCCTTGGATGCTGCCGGATCTGCTGCGCTTTTCCAGCAACACATTTACACCTCAATTTCTTTAGTCATCCAGCATTCTCTATACCTACCAGCCTTCCCATTCATCCTGACAGGAATATACTTTCTCTGGATTCTTGTTATCTCATTTTTTAAAGGCTTCCCATTTTCCAGCCATCCCTTTATAACCTAATAATTATAATCTTGGTCATAATGAATTTCTAACCTCCTTCCCATATTCTATCCTGTGTTAACTTATGGTTGCCCAAAACTCTGCTTTCCATGTCGGTGAGCCTGACCTCAGTGGTGGGCAAGTTGTTGGAGGGAATCCTGAGGGACAGGATGTACATGTATTTGGAAAGGCAAGGACTAAATAGGGATTCAACATGGCTTTTTGTGTGGGAAATCATGTCTCACAAACTTGATTGAGTTTTTTGATGAAGTAACAAAGAAGATTTATGAGGGCAGAGCAGTAGATGTGATCTCTATGGATTTCAGTAAGGCGTTCGACAAGGTTCCCCATGGGAAACTGATTAACAAGGTTAGATCTCATGGAATACAGGGAGAACTAGCCATTTGGATACAGAACTGGCTCAAAGGTAGAAGACAGAGGGTGGTGGTGGAGGGTTGATTTTCAGACTGGAGGCCTGTGACCAATGGAATGCCACAAGGATTGGTGCTGGGTCCTCTACTTTTTGTCAATTACATAAATGATTTGGAAGCAAGCATAAGAGGTACAGTTAGTAAGTTTGCAGATGACACCAAAACTGGAGGTGTAATGGACAGTGAAGAGGGTTACCTCAAATTACAACATGATCTGGACCGATGGGCCAATGGGCTGAGAAATGGCAGATGTAGTTTAATTCAGATAAATGTGAGGTGCTGTATTTTGGGAAAGCAAATCTTAGCAGGACTTATACACTTAATGGTAAGGTCCTAGGGAGTGTTGCTGAACAAAAAGACCTTGAAGTGCAGGTTCATAGCTCCTTGAAAGTGGAGTCGTAGGTAGATAGGATAGTGAAGAAGGCGTTTGGTATGCTTTCCTTTATTGGTCAGAGTATTGAGTACAGGAGTTGGGAGGTCATATTGCAGCTGCATAGGGCATTGGTTAGGCCACTGTTGGAATATTGCATGCAATTCTGGTCTCCTTCTATCGGAAAGATGTTGTAAAACTTGAAAGGGTTCAGAAAAGATTTACAAGGATGTTGCCAGGGTTGGAGGATTTGAGCTTTAGGGAGAGGCTGAACAGGCTGGGGCTGTTTTCCCTGGAGCGTCAGAAGCTGAGGGGTGACCTTACAGAGATGTTCAAAATTATGAGGGACATGGATAGGATAAACAGGAAAAGTCTTTTCCCTGGGGTCGGGGAGTCCAAAACTAGAAGGCATAGGTGAAGGGTGAGAGAGGAAAGATATAAAAGAGACCTAAGGGGCAACGTTTTCACGCAGAGGGTGGTATGTGTATGGAATGAGCTGCCTGAGGATGTGGTGGAGGCGGGTACAATTGCAACATTTAAGAGGCATTTGGATGGGTATATGAATAGGAAGGGTTTGGAGGGAAATGGGCTGGGTGCTGGCACGTGGGACTAGATTGGGTTGGGATATCCGGTCAGCATGGACAGGTTGGACCGAAGGGTCTATTTCCATGCTGTATATCTCTAGTGCTCTATGACTCTTCCACCAAGTCATGTTCTTCCATGTGCTCATGAATTACATTAGCTCCCAACCAAGCAACGCCTCAAATCAAAATTTCTCACCCTTGCTTTCAAGTGTTTCCTTACATGTCCCTTCCTATCGCTGTCATCTGCCTCAGTCCCCAATTTATGGAGATGTCTGTATCTCTCTAATTTTGGCTTCTTAAGTATCCATAATTTTAACTGCTTCATTGCTGATGGTCATGCCTTTTAGTCTCAAGGCCCTGAGCTTTCAAATTATTTCCCTTCACTTCACCACTTCTTCTTTCTTTAAGACACTTCCCACGATACACAGCATTAACCAAGCTGTTCGAGTGCAGAGAGGTCAGGGGGAATCTTGGCAGAGGTGTACAAAATATTTAAGGGGTTGTTAAAGAAAATAAGGGGAAGCTGTTTAGTGCCAGAATGATCACAAAACAGGAGAACCAGATTTACAGTAACTGACAAAAGAACCAAAGATAATATGAGGAGATTTACTTGTGACATTGTAAGCTATGATATAATGGTGGAAGTTTCAGACATTTAGTCAGAATCTCCCTCCAAACATATGAAGTGAATCCCCCTCCCCAGACTTAAATTGGAGTTTATGTGCAGAAATAATTTTGTAGGTCAATTCATCATTTATAATCATGATCCAACTGAACCATCAGACACTGAAATATAAGCACCAGAGGGTGGACACAGAGCATCTATTTGGCAATGTTCCCTTTGAGACAACTCTACAAATTGCATCCATGGTATAAAACAGGCTACCAACTTGTGACCCCTTTTGATTCCTTTTACATTAATGGCAATAGTTTACTGATAAAATAATCATGAAGTGGCTAAAATTCAGACCATGTCACGACTGAAGTTATTGTGCCACATTATTAGTTCAAATCAATTTATGGAACAGTCTAACTACCAGACGGTATTATTATTGTCCCAACTTAAATGAATACTTATTCACAACTACAAATGTCATATACATTTTTCGTAAATGGAAGTGACAGTTCTGCCCACCAGTCATAAATTAGGATACACAATTAGGGCACATGTAGTGAATACTAAGCGTCTGCATATAGGGTTGCATATTCACTTTTGTTTTAATCAAGCCTCAAATTGAATTTAAAATGTGTCAGCCTTTCCCAAGATTATGGTGAGGGAAGAAGTGAATAAAAAAAAAGTCCAATGTGCAAGGATAAGACAGGCTCTGCAGAACTCAAGGAGTTGTACAATACCAAGTTCTTTTTGAGGGATGGCCAATTTGCTATTTCACAGTATTCTCCCATGAGACCAGTGCAGCAAATTATCAGGCTCACTGTTATACTGCCCATGGGTTTGGAAAATATTGAAGAAGAAAATGTACCCATTTAAAGGAGTGTGACAAGGAAACAGAAAGCAAGTTTACAGCATAGTTAGCAACGATCAAAGCAATGGTTTCTTGAAAATGTTGCCTTTTCCATATAAATTAACTTATGCATGTAATCTTAGTGCTTTGCATCTCATACATCCCCACCATATTAGGAGGCATGTCTTCAAGATGGAAGATGTTACAGTAAACTTTGATAGGCTTTGCTGCATTTGCTGACACCAAGTTGGCAATCAGGATTCTACATATTGTTCAAACTCCAAATAACTTTACTGCTTGAGGGCCCAATCCTTTTCCAGAGGATGGCTTCACTTCCCAAGACATTGAGGCAAGATTTGTGTATCAGCCTCTCTGTGTAACAATGGGTCTATACCTCAGATATAAACAGCTTTTTACCATTGGCCACGGCCATTCTATCAAAAATTCAGCCCATTCCAAAATGATGTCAGCCCAAGCAAATTGACAGGGGATCAACCGTCTGCTTCCTGTGATTCCCACTGCTGAGATTGATGAGGAACTTGGAGAACAAGGATATATCGATAAATTTGTGCAATTAAAGTGCAGTGAGTGAATTCTGGGGGCCCTCAAGATAATCAAAGGCTAGATAAATGGCAAGGGAAAGCTTTTAGTGGCATGAGCTCTAACTGTGGGTGGGTAGCTCCAATGACACAGGGCAATTACTAATAGGGGCCCCTTTGTGGGTCCAAGTGGCCTCCTTCCCAGCTGGTTACATTTCCCACCCTTGGCAAAATGTCATGGTAGAGAGAGGAAAATCAGCGTGCCACTAAAAGCTTTCCCTTGCCATTTATCTAGCCTTTCTGCCCCTCAGCTTATAATTGAAAGTATAAAGATAAACATCAAAAATTATTGCCATTCAGAATGCAATGAGAGACTGAGTAAACTGGGATTATATATTCTTTGGAATTTAGGACAATGAGGGGGAATCTGATTAAAACATATAAAGCTATGAAGGGAATTGATATGATAGAAGGAGAGAGGATGTTTCTACTGGTGGATGAAACTAGGATAAGAAGGCATAGCTTCAAAATTAGAGGGAACAGAAATAGGACTGAATTGAGAAGAGACTTCTTCACCCAGAGGGTTGTGAATCTGTGGAATTCCTTGCCTAGTGAAATGGTTAAGGCTTCCTCATTGTATGCATGTAAAGCTAAGATAGATCATTTTTTGAACAGTAATGGAATTATGGGTTATAGTGAAAGGGTGGGTAAGTGGAGCTGAGGCCACGAAGAGATCAGCCATGATCATATTGAATGGCGCAGCAGGCTCGAAGGGCCAGATTGCCTACTCCTGCTCCTAGTTCTTCTGTACTTATGTTCAAAGAAACCATAGAAGACATATAGATCAGGTCTTGCATCTCAATAAAATTGCTGCTAGCACAACAATGGTAATTCTACTGGCTGAGAACTTGCAATGAAATGACAGGGACCTGTTATTAGATAAGATTACTTATAGTGTGGAAACAGGCCCTTCGGCCCAACAAGTCCACATTAACCTGCCGAAGCGCAAACCACCCAGACCATTCCCCTACATTTACCCCTTCACCTCACATTATGAGCAATTTAGCATGGCCAATTCACTTAACCTGCACATTTTCTGTGCTGTGGGAGGAAACCGGAGCATCCAGAGGAAACCCACGCAGACACAAGGAGAATGTGCAAACTCCACACAGTCGCCTGAGGCGGGAAATGAACCCGGGTCTCTGGGGTTGTGAGGTAGCTGTGCTAACCACTGTGCCACCGTGCCGCCCACTGGTTTGCCAGATGCACTTAGATGCCATTGCAACAATGCTATAACATGAGATATCCCAAATAAATCAAATTTGGTAAAGGTGAAATCACCATAGTGTCGTGTGCCAGTGGAATGCTCTGTCATTAGACAGGGCTGACCGGGGGCTGTTTAAACTGAGGGTTGCCATGCCTCAGGAGGAATAGAAGGACAGTTTTCATAGTGACCTCTGCCTCTGCAGGAATTGAACCCACATTGTTGGCATCACTCTGCATCACAAACCAGCCATCCCATCAACTGAGCTTTTATAAACAATGTAAAGACTAACTAAGGTTTGCAGCACCTGTTTGCTTCTTTCCCACTGCAGTACAAATAACAAAATAACATAGGAACAAGTGCATTTATGATTCAAACTTCAAAAAAATGTCGCCAGTTTTCCAACCCATCTAAGCAGCACACACTATGTCTCAGTGCAAGAGCCCATAAATCTGTGTGCCAGTATGTTTGCTACACTTTCACTTAAAGAAACTGAGAAGCCCATCTATTGATGAGAACCGATATCATTTAAAATTATTTTGATTTAAAACTTGATCTTCCAAGACTGAACTGATAAAATTTCTTGCAAAATACTTAACTTTAGTAATTCATTTCATAGCCATTGATGTCAGGTTAGCAACAACTTAGATGCATTTTCGTGAAAAATTACACTTTACAACAGACTTGAAATTAGACTTTTGATACACACTCTGAACAACCTCTCTTTTCAATCCTCCCACTTCCTCCAAACCAAAGGAGTAGCCATGGGCACCGGCATGGGCCCCAGCTATACCTGCCTCTTTGCAGGATATGTGGAACAGTCCATCTTCCGCAGCTACACTGGCAGCACCCCACACCTTTTCCTCCGCTACATCGATGACCGTATCGGCACTGCCTCATGCTCCCACGAGAAGGTTGACCAGTTCATCCACTTTACCAACACCTTCCACCCCGATCTCAAATTTACCTGGACCGTCTCAGACTCCTCCCTCCCCTTCCTAGACCTCTCCATTTCTATCTCGGGCGACCGAATCAACATGGACATTTACTATAAACCAACTGATTCCCACAGTTACCTAGACTACACCTCCTCCCACCCTGCCCCCTGTAAAAACGCCATCCCATATTCCCAATTCCTTCGTCTCCACTGCATCTGCTCCCAGGAGGACCAGTTCCAATACCGTACAACCCAGATGGCCTCCTTCTACAAAGACCGCAGATTCCCCCCAGACGTGATCGACGATGCTCTCCACTGCATCTCCTCCACTTCCCGCTCCTCCGCCCTTGAGCCCCACCCCTCCAATCACCACCAGGACGGAGCCCCACTGGTCCTCACCTACGACCCCCAACCTCCATATACATCGTATCATCCGTCACCATTTCCGCCACCTCCAAACAGACCCCACCACCAGGGATATATTTCCCTCCCCTTCCCTAACAGCATTCCGAAAAGACTGCTCCCTCTGTGACTCCCTTGTCAGGTCCACACCCCCCACCAACCCAACCTCCACTCCCGGCACCTTCCCCTGCAACTGCAAGAAGTGCAAAACTTGCGCTCACACCTCCCCCCTTACTTCCCTCCGAGGCCCCAAGGGATCCTTCCATATCACCATAAATTCACCTGCACCTCCACACACATCATTTACTGCATCCGCTGCACCCGATGTGGCCTCCTCTATATTGGGGAGACAGGCCGCCTACTTGCAGAATGTTTCAGAGAACACCTCTAGGACACCCGGACCAACCAACCCAACCAAACCACCCGTGGCTCAACACTTCAACTCCCCCTCCCGCTCCACCAAAGACATGCAGGTCCTTAGACTCCTCCATCGCCAGACCATAGCAACACGACAGCTGGAGGAAAAGCGCCTCATCTTCCGCCTAGGAACCCTCTAACCACAAGGGATGATCTCAGACTTCTCCAGTTTCCTCATTTCCCCTCCCCCCACCTTGTCTCAGTCCCAACCCTCGAACTCAGCACCACCTTCCTAACCTGCAATCTTCTTCCTGACCTCTCTGCCCCCACCCCCACTCCAGCCTATCATCCTCACCTTAACCTCCTTCCACCATTGCATTTCCAACGCCCCTCCCCTAAGTCCCTCCTCCCTACCTTTTATCTTAGCCTGCTTGGCACACCTTCTTCATTCCTGAAAAAGGGCTCATGCCCGAAATGCCAATTCTCCTGCTCCTTGGATGCTGCCTGACCTGCTGTGCTTTTCCAGCAACACATTATCAGCTCTTGATACACATATTCAAGTTACTTCTAGGGCACAATCAATACAGTTAAGAGAGTTTTCTCTACTTAATTCACTTATCAAAATTAATCTCATTGCATTCTTGCTGATGGTAATTTTACAGAAGTTGATGTTTGTAAGAAAGAAAAATGTACTAAAAAGAGCATTTTAAAAATTGCTAATTCAACTGAATTATGTATGCTTTATTACATCTATGATGTACCAGTTGTTAAGACTAGATGATAAGATATACTTAACATCTAGACATGGAATAATTTATAAAACTGGGTAGCAACTGCATTGATCACTATCACTTATTTGCAGCTAACTTCAATAAGATTGGAGTAGGCGAAGGAATTCTGCAGCAAATTATACTTAGATTTTCCATTTGTGCAAGATTCATCAAAAAATTTGAAAGTAAATACATTTTCATGAGGTAAGTTTAATTATGTTTTAAAAATTGATGTGGCTCAGGTCAATTAGCAGTGTCAGCAAGGCCACTGGCATACCTCCTCTGCTCTTCAAATAGATCTTTTGGATCTTTTATGTTCCACCTGATAAAGGGGCCTTACTTAAAAGTCCCATCCAAATGTCAGCACCTCAGACAATTCAGGAATCCTTCAATACTGTACTGAAGTATCAGAATATGTTTGTGGCTAGAATGGAATTTCAACCTTTAACCTTCTGGTCCACACTCGAGAATGCTTCCATTCAGCCGAGCTGATATCATATTGTACTACAGGCAACCAATGAATGAGATGTACACAACAACTGCATTCAAAATTAATAGGATGCAAGAATCTAAAATGCAACATCGTATCCAAAAATTATTCTTATTAGTGAAGTGACATTAGATTGAAATTAACATTCTTAAAAGTGCTACAACAATGGAAAAAGGGAGTGACAGCATTAAAAAACATAAATAAGCTTCAAATTGGAGATAAGCATAATATTTGAACATTGTGAGTGACTTATTAGACCCTTAAGATGTAAACTGGCAGATGGAGAATGTTTTCATGGTAAGAAAAAGCCAGAATTAATTAATACTGGATGTAGGTTTGCTCACTGAGCTGGAAGGTTTATTTTCAGATATTTCATCACCATACTGGGTAACATCATCAGTGAGCCTTTGGATGAAGCACTGGTGATATAGCCCACTTTCTATTTATGTGTTTAGATTTCCTTGTGTTGGTGACACCATTTCCCATGGTGACATAATTTCCTATGGTAATGTCATTTCCTGTATTTTTTCTCATGGGGTGGTATATGGGATCCAAGTCAATTTCTTTACTGATAGAGTTCCAGTTGGAATGTCATGTTCTAGAAATTCTCATGTGTATCTCTGTTTGGTTTGCCTGAGGATGGATGTGTTGTCCCAGTCAAAGTAGTGTCCTTCCTCATCTGTATGTAAGGATACTTGTGAGAGTGGGTCATGTCTTTTTGTGACTAGTTGATGTTCATGTATCCTGGTGGCTAGTTTTCTGTTTGTTCATCCAATGTATGTTTTGTTACAGTTCTTCGAGTAAAAAATGAGGTCTGCAGATGCTGGAGATCACAGCTGCAAATGTGTTGCTGGTCAAAGCACAGCAGGTTAGGCAGCATCTCAGGAATAGAGAATTCAACGTTTCGAGCATAAGCCCTTCATCAGGATGAAGGGCTTATGCTCGAAACGTTGAATTCTCTATTCTGAGATGCTGCCTAACCTGCTGTGCTTTGACCAGCAACACATTTGCAGCAGTTGTTACAGTTCTTGCAAGGTATTTTGTAAATAACATTAATTACTTATTAGCTATTGTTTTAGTGTGTCGGTGGGTTTGTGGGCTACCATGATGCCAAGAGATCTGAGTAATCTGGCAGTCATTTCCGAGATATCTTTGATGTAGGGAGAGTGGCTAGGGTTTCTGGACATGTTTTGTCTGCTTACTTGGGTTTGTTGTTGAGAAATCGGCGGACTGTGATCATTGAGTACCCATTCTTTTTAAATACACTGTAGAGGTGATTTTCCTCTGCTCTGCATAGTTCTTCTGTGTTGCAGTGTGTGGTGGCTCATTGATATAATGTTGTAATGCAGCTTCGTTTGTGGGTGTTGGGATGATTGCTTCTGTAGTTCAGTATTTGCTCAGTATGTGTTGTTTTCCTGTAGACACTGGTTTGAAGTTCCTGATTGGCTTTTCGCTCTACTGTGACATCTTGGAATGGAAGTTTGTTGTTGTTTTCCCCTCTTTCATGAATTTTATGCCAGTAAGAGTATGATTGATGGTCTTGAAGGTTTTCTTTAATTTTTTTTGTTTAGTGATGATAAAGGTTTCATCCAAGTAGTGGACCCCAAGTTTGTATTGGATGGTTGGCAGAGCTGTTTGTTCGAGTATCTGCATTACTGCCTCTGCTAAGAACCCTGATATCGGAGATCCACGTGTGTTTGATTGGTTTGTCTGTAGGTTTTGTTATTGAAGGTGAAGAAGGTGGTAAGGCATTGGTCCATTAGCTTGGCAATATTGTCCTAGCTGATGAAGTTAGTTGCATTTGATGTATGTGTCTTTGGTTCTTCTAATAGTGTAGTCAGTGTTTCCTTGGCCAGGTGATGTTGATGGATGTGAACAGGGCTGTTATGACAAAGGAGAACATTATTTCATCCATTTCTATCTTGGTGCCTTTGATGGTCTTCAGAATTTCATGGGTGGAATGGATGGAGTGGCATGAGTCTCCTATAAGTATTTTAGTCTTTGGTGTAGCTACTTGGCCAATCTGTAAGTTGGTGTTCCAGGTAGAAAGACTATGGATCTGAGGGGGGCTCCTGGTTTGTGAATTTGTGGTTTGCTGGGTTTCTTCTGTGAGCTGGTTGTCTTTCAGTGTTGTTTCTAAAGCTGCTAAGAACTCTTTCTTGTCCACATCCTAGATGTTGTAATTTAATCCTCTTAATAAGATGGCTTTTTCAGTGTCTGTTAAGGGTTGGTCTGATAAGTTTTTTTATCCATGCTTCTGTGTTGTCTGTGTTGTTATTTTGTGTAAGTTTGTCTAGTTTTTTTTCTGCAGTTCTAGTTTTTTCCATTTTCTGTGTTCATCACTGTCTAATGTCTATGGTTTCTTGTACTGTATCTGTTCATTCATGGTTTGTTGTGTTAGTGAGTAAAGATTTTTTGCATGAAATTTCCCAGTTGTATTTACAGAGTCTGTTAATTAATAATTTCCCTAAGCATTCTGTAGCCGTTTTGCTCTGCTATTCTTTTATCTAGTGGAGTGTTCGGGGAGGTTTGTTTTTAAGACATTTGGACAGTACCTGTTTCCTTAGGCATTCGTGCAGGATAACAGCTGTTCACGGGTGGCGCTCTGTCAGGTAGCATTGGTTTCCCATTTTGGGCCAATTTTAGCATATCACTCCCATAGGTGTTAGCGAGTTTTGACAACATTTGTAGCTCAGGTTGAGGTTCTGGATATAGGTTTGCTCAGTGGGCTGGAAGGTTTTTTTTCAGACTTTTTTTCACCATACTAGGTAACATCATCAGTGAGCCTCCGGATGAAGCACTAGTGGTATGGCCTGCTTTTAGTTTATGTGTTTAGGTTTCCCTAGGTTTCCACTCTCACTAGTATCTTTACATACAGATGAGGAAAAACACCATTTTGATTGGAGCAACACATCCATCCTAGGACATGCCAAACAGAGACATGCATGAGAATTCCTTCCAACTGGAACTCTATCAACAAACACATTGACTTGGATCCCATTTACCACCCCCTGAGAAAAAGAACCAGAAATGACATCACCACCCAAGGAAACTTAAACACATAAATAGAAGGTGGGCCATAGTACCAGTGCTTGTTCTGTATGCTCACTGATGATGTTACCTAGTATGGTGACAAAAAGTCTGAAAATGAACATTCCAGCTCAGCGAGCAAACATACATCCAACCTGAGCTATAAATCTTCTGAAAACTTGCTAATTAATTGACTATTTAAACAGAGGGAGACAATAGAAAATTGTAGTATGGAGAAGGTTGGGTGTTCTAGTAAGTTAGTCACAAATGGTTAGCTTGTAGGTATAGCAAGTAATTTGTAAAGCAAATCAATGTTGTGCTGTATTGCAAGAAGAATAGAGTGTGAAAGCAGGGAAGTCATATTCATGCAGAAATTGGCTAATTGCAGAAGATTGCGCAGACTGAACTAATACTCTTGGGGCTTAGAAGAGCAAGAGGTGATCTTATGGAAACACACTAGATTCTGAAGAGGCTTCAGTGAGTGGATGTTCAGTGGATAGAATGCTTTCTCATGGGGAAGTCGAGAATTAGGTGTCATAGTTTTAAACAAGGTTTAAAAACAACATTTAAGATGGAGATGAGTAGAATTATTTTCTCTCAGCGGGTTGTTAGTCTTTGAAATTCTCTTCCACAGACAGATGTGAAAGTAGGATCATGCAATATATTCAAGGCCGAATTAGACAGATTTTCAACGAAGGATTTAAAGATTGTGGGGAACTGGCAGGAAATTGGAATTAAGACCATACAGTCAGGTCAGTCATGATCTAATCAAATGGTGGAGTAAGCTTGATAAACTGAATGGCCTATTCCTGCTCCTATTTCTTATGATCGAATGAATGTATAATAATAATTTAATAAACAGCTGTCAAAATGGTTTTAGAGGAGAAAGATCCTGCTTGACCAATCTCCTTGATTTTGCTAATAAAGTGACAGTCTAAAATGACAGGGCCTGCGCTAAATTGTACGACTGTCTACATTTGATTTCAAAAATAACTTGATAAAATTACATCTGAAAGATTATTAATTAACCTCAAAAGCTATGCAAGTTAGAGAGCTAATTTCAAGGTGGGAGGCACAATGATTTGAGTGCAGTATTGAAGCCACTGCTACTTCCAATTTAAAATAATATTTTGGATTTTGAAACTCAGTGTAAATTGGTCAATCTTGCAAATGTTACCAAACTCAAACAGCCTATCAGGTTAATCAGGTTTACACCAAAATTACAGAATAAGCTAAATACAGCAGTCGAAACATTTCTACAGTATCCATTCTTTGAGATCTGCCACTCCCTGCTGAGTGGTAGCAATATTTTCAACTGCAAATAATTGGAAAAGCAAGGAGAAAACAACACGACACTCTCTATGGGGCATTTTAACTCTTAATGATACAGACAAGCATCTATGGAGAGCGTTTTAAGTCCTGGATGGTTTGCACAAAGTTGGGTGGATGAGAAAATTCATCTGGTTTGCTAGTTCCTAGCATCATCCTGGTCTTGTGCTGATTTTACGGCATTGGGATAGTGGTGGAAGCGTTACCTACACCCAAGTAGCTGAGAGCCAATTGAATTTGTTTTATGGAATATGAAGATCTGCTATCAAAGACAAATGGAATTTTACTTTGTGCTTTCAAAACAAAATAACTGCCTGGAGTAGGTCTCATGATAGCTGATCAGTGGGTCAATTCTCTAGGCAGGCTTTGAAGTATTCCACACCTGTCTAGCTTCAAATGAAGCCACAGGCCTCCATATGAAAGAAATCCCGCAGTACTCTTTCTCCTATTTATCTGAAAAAGCAACATTCTGCTTCATCAGGGCTGGACAGAGTCCCACTGGACCTCTGGTTTTGACAGTCCACCCACTACCCTTAATCAAATCTATTAATTCTCCAATTTGGAGAAAAAAAGCACAGCTGAGAATTATTCTCCACACTGTAAGGGTTTCTAACCCTGTTTTGACCATGATGTCAGGATCCTGAAACTCACAGGGAAACTTCTGCCCCATAGGCATCTTTAAACAGATTGAGGGATTACAAAATCATTAAATGAAGTTCACACACTCACGCAGACCCTCCCTCATACACACACATATATATACCCCCCACATTCACACCCATGCACACACCCTCTCACAGGCTTATACTCCATCAAACTCACGCACACACTCTACCAAGCATGCATGCATTCAAACACATACTCTCTCATGTTACATTAATGATCTCCTCAGGAGACAAACACGGAATGCAAACGATAGGGTACCCTTCGTTGACAAGTACTTCCCAGGAGCAGAGAAACTATGCCATGTTTTTCACAGCCCACAACACATTATTGATGAGAATGAGCATCTCACCAACACCTTCCCTATGTCTCTACTTCTCGCCTTTAAACAACTGCCAAACATTAAACAGACCATTGTTTACAGCAAACCTCAGGACAACATCAGCCACAAAAGTCTATGGACTGAATTTGCATTTGCAGACACATTCTATTTTTGCTCAAAAAGCACACAGCCTGAAGGCAGTCAATCCATAGAACATTTTATAAATTCCTACTTTGGAAACAGAACCAGTCTGATTCAAGATTGGGATACAGATAGACTCAAATCTCACACCTTTAATATATTGTCTGAGCTGAGATGTCAGCTTTTTTAAATAAAACCTTAAGTTATCTTTAGTTCTGGGATTTACACATTCATGAACCGAAACCTATAACCCATTCTAAAAGATGAAAGACTTAACAACAATCGAGGTTTGTTCAACATATCATTTTAAATGCATGACACTATGATCATTTGCGATAAATTCTATGTTTATGGTCCTGCCCCACTAGTTACCCGATGAAGGAGCAGTGCTCTGAAAGCTAGTACTTCCAAATAAACCTGTTGGACTATAACCTGGTGTTGTGCGATTTTTAACTATGAAATTGAAGGTAGAGTGGTGAATTATTTGTCAAATCAGGTACAGAAAGATAATGAGAAGATTAAAGAGGCTGGATTAAGAGACAAGAAGAAAAGTACAAATGAAAGTGATCTATAACTATTTAAGACTGAAGAAACTGGACTCCACGTTTTGATAGTTAATTCCAGTGCTAGAGGTTGATTGGCCGTTAAGTTATCACACGTTTATGAGGCTACTTAGACTGAAATGGAAAACCCTGATAACATAATGTGACTCAAATGCAGTTCAATGGTGAACTAGACAATGACATGATGTTTCTGCAAAACTAATGGAACAGTGATGCATCTCAGGAAGCGGTGTTTGCATTTCGACGTTCAATTACATATCTGCCCTTATCTGATACTTCTGTGGTAACTACACATAAAAACAGTGAGGCTAATGAGAGCAACTTTTGGGCCATACATGTGCTAAGTGATGTTTGTTGAAACAATACTTTTAACAATAAAAAGTTAAAAAATGTTTTGCAAAAGGGTTAAAAAAGGTCATCATGTACAATTCGGGAGAAGTATTGGAATAGGTTGAGAGGGTCTTGGAAATCTTAGGTGAATGGGCTCTTAATATGTGGAGCTCATTCAGACTAGAAATTAAGACAATTCAAAGAATGTTGAACTATATAGCCAGAAAAATAAAACACAAGTAAGAGGAATTTGTGGTCAATTTGTGCAGTGTTCTAATCACCTTGTGATTTGTATCTGATACTGGTCACTAAAAACAAAGGAGAGATTCAAGATTTAGGGACATTACAGAGAAAAGCCAAAAGGTTTAACTGCAGTGCCAAGAGTCAGAGTCATGAAAAAGGATTAGAAATATTTGGACATTTCAGTTTTCAAAGGAAGCATTTGAGAATTCATCAGAGTATATCAGAGACCAGATGATATGGAAAAATTACTCCAAAACAGTGGGATAGGTCAGGTTCAAACTAGTGAAAGATAACTCTAGGACTGATAACAAGAGCTGTTTCTTCAGAGAGAGAGAGAGAGAGAGAGAGAGCAATCAACACTTTCAATGGATTTCCAAGATCGAGGTCAAACACTTGAATCACCAATAATGCTGTTAGATTCAGCATTGAGGGAGATTGAAGGTTGTTCTGAGATATCTATGAGCTGAATGTCTTTTTTGGTAAACTGCAGATGTACAGTGACTAAAAAAGTATAATAAATTATTTGTGTAATAGAACTTGACAAAGGTGAAATAGAATTGCTATAAAAGCAGTATGATTTTTCTTTCAGTTCCATGAAGTCTACACACCAAAACCATTGATTTCTTTTTTTCACTTTATAGATGCTGACTAACCAACAGGGTATTTTAAAAAAAAACGTTTGCTTTTCTTCTAACCCTTTGATGTAGAGAAAAAGAATTTTCCTAGACCATTCAGCTGCAAGTTCTCAGATCTCATATGATTTTTCTGAAAGAAAACTGAATACTACACCAAAACACTAATAAAGCAATTTACTGTAATGGGTGGTTTTTCAACTAAACAGTCTCCTTGAGTGACAGAAATAAAACATAATTTTCAACTCTAACTAAATATTGGTGTTACTTCTGTTCATGCATTCTTCATTGGTAATAATATGCACAGCCCCAAATTATAATGAAACTTTTATTTGAAATTCTTGAACATATTCTGTCTTCTCATACTTCCTTTTTAATGAACTAGTATATGTTGACCTAAAACACAGTCTTAGGATATTTCTTTAGCCAAACAATAAAAGCATAAAAGTGAAATTGGTTGTGAATAAGTTTATCACTGGCAGAGACAAATGGGCCTGGATAAAGAGACAAGTACAATATACTGGTACAAAAAGAACACAGACTCAGATGAACCAACTTACAGTACATAAAAGAGTTAACATATATTTTTTCCTTTATATGTTAATGCTTTTACTTCCTCATTTTTTCATACAATTTGGCAGATTAAGCCTTTCAAAAACAAAATTTCTCGAAGTTGTCAGTAACGTTTCTCCATTTTTGACCAAGAGATGGTGTAGTACTGCAATGTGGAATACAATTCTGGACTACTCTTTTGCATGGAATAAAGTTTGGTGTCACACAGCATTCTATCAATCATCTCCCCTGAGAATTAATGTTATAGTCCCAGTGAAGAATTCTCAGTTTTAATGCTGGTTATAAAAATGGAAGATCCCAGGTGGCAATCCAATATTCCACAGCCAACAGTTCTTGGAGCCACATGATCTTCACAATATTAAACAATATCATCTGTTCAGAATCAGACAAAATTATTAAACATCACAGTTGTATTCAACCAAAACCCTTACAGCATACTATAAAATTTATATGGTAACTTTGATATCAGCAAGCAAATAATAATTATTTGAAACTGATCAACAGCATTTTTCCTGTAAGAATGGATTTAAATGTCAGTGAAACAGAACCTTTTCTTCGAAAGAAAATAATGTAATAATAATGAAAGAAAGGTATGACTGTAAAATAACAAGATTTCATTAATAGTAAAAAGCTGGAACTAGTGCCTTAAAAAGAAAATCCTCCACTCATGAAATCAGTCAAAAACTGTATAGTATAAATGAAAAGAACTGCAGATGCTGTAAATCAGAAACAAAAACAAAAATTGCTGGAAAAGCTCAGCAGGTCTGGCAGCATCAGTGAAGAGAAATCAGAGTTCACGTTTCAGGTCTGGTGACCTTTGAAGTGTTAACTCTGCTTTCTCTGCACAGATGCTGCTAGACCTGCTAAGCTTTTCCAGCAACTTCTGTTTTTGCTTCTGAAAAACGATACAGTATTTGACTACACGGAAACGGGTTCCTGAACAAGACTATAAATACATAAATAACAAAATGCTCCATTCTTTAGATCATTGTTTGTATATTTTAATTATTTGCATTCAAGATGCAAGAATCAATGTAACTAGATGCACTTTTCAGCCTTCTGATTATTCCATTTCTTTGCATATTTATCCAATTGCTTGATAAGATGCTTAACTTAATGTAATGCCACCTGAAAGGCAGACTCCTAGGCCAAGGACTTCCAATTTGAAGAAAGGTTAAGACAGCAGGTGTATTAGGTGCCATCACATCCACTACAGCCATGGGTGAGGTATCTCATGCAATTATGTGCTTCGCACATCATTACTTATGCAAGTGAGGAGTTGTGTAGGTGACTTGGTCAATCGCATGTGGTGAATGAGCAGAAGGTTCTCATCGTGTGGGGCACTTCCAACATCAAAGTTTTGGGCATCCTAATTTGAAAAGCTAATTGGATTCTGCTTCACATTCTACAAGCCAAGAGCATCCTTGGAGTCTATGGCTAGTATCCCAAACAGTGAAGAAATGTCTCCTGTGAAGGAGAAGCTGACACCTTGATTCAGTGATGCTTCTTTACAACTGCCCCTGCATAGAACATAAAACTAGGAGAAAGATTAGGCAGTTCAACCCCTCGAGACTGCTCCGCAATACAATACCATCACGGCTGATTTCATCTCACCCTCAACACCATTGTCCTGTCCCTTCCCTATAATTTTCAAACTGCTATTAATTAAAAACCTATCTTTCTCCTCCTTAAACTTATTCAGTGTTCTGCCTGTTGCTACACTTTGGGAAAGCAAATTCCCACACATTCATGACCCTTACACTGATTCCTCCTCATGCAGTAATAAATCTGCCACCCCTCAGCCTAAAACTATGACCTCTCATTCTAGATTGCTCTACAATGGGAAACATCCATGTTTTGTCAATTCCTTTTCACATCTTTTATACCTAAATTAGAGCTCCTCTCATTTGTTTAAACCTTAGTGAGCATAGGTCTAAACTGCTCCAATCTGTCCTCAAAAGACAAGCCCTTTATCTCCAAAGTTAATTCTGAACAGCATGCAATGCAATTGCATCCTTCCTCATGTTGTGGGGGCTAAAACCAACACATTATCCACTTTGCTTGTCACATCTTTGAAGAATTGTAGCAAATCAGTTAAACTTGATTTACCCTTCATAAAACCACGCTGGATTGCATTCTGACTTTCCAAATGGCTTCTGACTATTTCAATAATGGACTCCAGAAACTTCTCAATGACAGACATTTAAATTAACTTGTCTGTACTTCCATATATTCTACCTCTGTCCCCTTTTGAATAAGCACATTGCATTTACATTTTCTTTCCAATCCCCACTGGAATCTTGCCCGAATCCAGGACATTTTGGAATATCATAACCAATGTCCCTACTACTGTACACGGAGTAACTAACAGGAGGGAAATCTTTTCCTCGGAAATAGCACCACGAGGTGGTACCATCAAACACATCCACCCTGGATTGTGATAACAGTGAGTGGCAGTGCCAAAACCCCTCATAAACAAGACTGGTAGCAGCGTAGGAAGAAAATGAATGGACTCCTGTGCACCATATTATCTCTACTGCCTCACATTTACAGGGACTCATTCAATCTAACTTTGTAACTGTACAGGCAACTCACAGCAGTTCATCAGCCTGTAAGCCTCAGCATCACATGCACAATGTGCACTCAAATGTTCATACTTATTTTAGCCCAAACAGTCAGCATTGCAGAGTAGTAGAAAGTGCTCACCATATCAAAGCTGTTTTAGTATTAGTATTGATCCAGGGCAAGTTTTGTGCACACATTTTAGCTTTCACAGAGGTGAATCACAGGGGATCAGAACCACAGCTGAAAAGAAAACCAACATTTTATTGAATAGATAGATCAAATGGAAAAATAACTCAATCCATGAAAACTGTGACATACAGCAAGCTGTGGGCTTACAGCTAATTATGCAAAACATAACACAAAGAAAAAATGGTTCAATGAAGCTCAGTCAACCTGGAAGTGGACTGCAATATGGCCATCTCTGGTTTGGTGAACCATTGCATTGTCTTCATCTCTTTGGCAGTTATTGTGGTCCAACTCAGGATCCTCAGCCTCATCTTCTTCAGAGGTTTCTTTCTACTGACTTGACTGAGATTGTAGAAGAACTAGGAGAAAGTAATGACTGCAGATGCTGGAGACCAGGTTGAAAAATGTGGTGCTGGAAAAACACAGCAGGCCAGGCAGCATCCAAGGAGCAGGAGAATCGACGTTTCAGACATAAGCCGTTTCTGATTCTCCTGCTCCTCGGATGCTGCTTGGCCTGCTGTGTTTTTCCAGCACCACATTTTTCAACTGAGATTATAGAGGGCATAGCACATCACTATGATGTGGATCATCCTGTCTAGGATACAGTTTGGAAAGAGTCTGGTATCTGCGAGGGATCCAAGATACAGAAATCATGGCAATTCCCTGGGCATTGAAAGCACACTTACATTATCTGCCTTTTGTCATTATTGATTTGAACGTCAGGGAATGGAATCCTTTTTGTTGATATAGACTGCTAAGATGTTCTGTTTGGCATGTATGTAATGCTGCAGGAGTCCCCAGATATTCCCTGAAACAATCTGCTAGCAAAAAAAATTAAGGGCAGCTTTTAGTTTTAGGGCTACCAGATTAGGATTATTGCCTCGATGTTACAAATGCAGGTCCTCATCCAGCAGCTGGTATGAATATGAGACAATGATCAGATTGATTCTGAGTCATCATTGACATTGTTACTGACTTGCAGATAGCTGCACTTGAGCCTGTAGAGCTTGTTTTGCATTGAGCTCTCCTTTGACATTGTGGGTCTTGTCCTATTCCTTCTCCATTTACCTGACTTTTATTTACCTGACCATTTACCTACATTTATCCAGATTTAGGGTGACAAATGGCATGTAACCTGGTCAGTGCCACAAGTTCCAAGCAAATACCGATCCAACAAGGAGAGAATTTAATCATCACCTCTTGTTATTCAATGGCTTTATCATCACTTAAACCCTTACTATCAACTTCCAGGGATTAGTATTGATCAGAATCTGAACTGAATTAGCCACACTGTGGCTCCAAGAGCAGGCCAGAGACTAGGAAGCCTGCAGTGAGTAACTCACCTCCTGGCTCCCCAAATCCTGTTCAAATTTACACGGCACAAGTCAACTGTGCAATGGATTTTGACTTCTTCCATGGATTAATGTAGATCCAATGCCACTCAGGAAATTTGATACTGTTGGGGAGAATAGCCCCTAGATTGCCTAAGAGTGGGGCTAGGGAGGGTAGCACTATTACTACACCAGACATCACCAGCTCCAGCCCCTAAACAGTTAATCACAGCCATGGGGGAGAACCTGGCAACTGCAGGGCTACCTGTCTGAAGTAATATTCCTCGCTGATTAGATCATGTCAGCCAGTATCAGACTGCCCCATTGAGAACTCATGACTAATAAAGGAACCGGTAACTGTCGAACGGTGTGAATTGCACTGTCGGAGTACATGATTACTAAAGCACCTGTTAATGTACACATCAGAATAGATTCCCATCGAAACCCATGATAAATGATAATGTTTGTTCATTCGCTTGCGGAAGACCATTGACTCTGTCAGACGCATAGTAATGAGATCGATACTCGGAACAATGGACCATTGATTACAGGATCGGAACTGCCGACCCCAGGATGGCTGTACCATTGTCCGGCACAGCAGGAGCTGGACAGGCACCTCGATACGGCCAATGGAGGCGCAGACCCCCTCACTCTCAGGTGTACCAACCAATGAGGGGGACGAATGAGGGAGAACTGACCGGGAACTCCGGGCGGTGCGAAGTATAATTGAGCCAGGTCCGAAGGGGAAGATAGAACGCCTTCTCCAACGAATTGCATGCGGTAGAATTCGTTGTATAGTTTGCCAGTCGTGATTCTGTAAAATAAACGGTGTTCTGCTCCTAACTAAAGAAGCTGGTGCAGTCTCTCCTTCCAAAGAACTCGCAAAGACCGGAATCCCGAGATTCCGGCCTAACAATACCATTCAGGACAAAGCAGCCTACTTGAGTGCATCACATTCAATAACATTCATTCCTACACCACTGACACTCAGCAGCAACAACACGTACTATCGACAAGATGTACTGCAGAAATTCACAGAGGCTCCTCAGACAGCACCTTCTAAATTCATGCCCACTTCTATCCAGAAGAAGAACAGCACCAGATATATGGGAATACCACCATCTATAGGTTCCCCTCCAAGCTATTTCCCATCCTGACCTGGAAATATATTGCCATTCCTCCAGTGTCATTGGGTTAAATTCCTGGAACTCACTCCATAACAGCATTGTGAGTGTACCTGCATCAAACCTACTGAAGCAATTCAAGAAGACAGTTCACCACCAACTTCTCAATGGCAACTAGAAACGGTCAATAAATACTGCTCCAGCCAGTGACATCCATATCCCACAAATGAATAAAAAACAGTTGAGAATATGTGAGAAGATGCAGTCGCATTGAAGGTATTTCCAGTTATAAATATGGACAGAGGAATTTTTATAGTAGGAAAATAAAAATAAGGATAGAATATCTGACTTCATTATGAGGGTTGTATATGTTGAGAACCCTACCCTTTAATCCCAGCTCACTTGAACACTATACTTGGTCTTGACTCCCCATATGCAATGCCACAGGAGGCTGACTACATGCGCAAGTACGCACTTACATAAATCAAAAACGTAGCAAGTGCAAATTAGAAGGAACTTAGAAGCTGCAATTTAATTGATATCCCTACTAGGATCAGTTTATCTTCCCGATGTCCCTTAGGAAGTTGTGGTGGCACCATAGTTTCTTACTGTCAGCACTGGTTCCCTATACTCACAAGCAATCAGAGAAGAGTGGTTCTCAATCAGTTTTAGGGAAAGTGACTGCAGAAAATAACAAATACCTGTACACCTTTATTCATCTGTGATTACCACATTCTCTCAAGCAACTACAATTTATTTCGTATCGTATATTCAGGCAACACAGTACCTGAAGTCCTGTTCATTCTGGGAGAAAGATTCTTCCAATAAAATCTCAATGATAAAGGCATTGAAAACAAATTGCACAGTAAAATAGAGAGTGACAATGCACTTAATGACAGTGATATAGTGTACAAGTTGAAAGATCCATCGGTTCCTGGCTTGAACAGAATCTGCCAAAAAAATCTAATGCTGCCATATATGAATTATTGTTCTTGGTATCACATGTCACCTGCAGTTAAATAATTAAAACTTTTCTTGGTTATGTAAGCTTACTTTTATGCAAAAGGCATAAAGAGGGGCAACATAAGTACAACCAATAGTTAAGGTTACATGTTGGTAGTTCCTGACATGAGACAATAGTCAAACCAAGAGTACTGAATAAGTGTTACTAAGTGAAACATCGGAAATTTAATACAAATTATAATTGTTCTCATAGGTCTGAAAGAGGAAGGTGTTTGATGAAGCGAAGAAGTGTTTAAGGAACTTAAATATTCAGTGCTCCTTGCGCTACCCAGAGACACTACACTTTAACCATGAAGGGTCCGTGTATAACTTCAGATCGCCGGAAAAGGCCAAGAAATTTTTGGACTCTCTTAGATAATTGTTCTCATAGTATAGCCCCAATGCAGTTTATTTTAGTGCCGGGAACAGGGGCAGGTCACAATTTAATTTACACACTACATTCCCACACAGTATTGGAGAGCACTAAGGTGAGTTCAAGGAGGATAGAAACCCCACATGTAGAAACAATGTTTTTTTATATTCAGATTTTTATTTCTCTGATCCAGACCATTAATGTTATATTATTGTTAGTGATAGTGTTAGACCTTAGTGTTATATTTAACCCCAACCATTTTTAAACATTTGTTACAACAAGGTGGGGATGGATAAATTTTCTCACTTCTTTTCAAACTCCTCATGAGGGTGCAAAACATATATGTGTTGTTTTAGCACAAAGCTGTACCTCTCTGATAAAAATGTAATTGTCTAATATCTAAACTAGCAGCAAGCAACCAAGAGTAAGGCTTTCTTAAGTGAGAGGAAGTGTTATATTCTACTAAACCCCATCCCCCCCAAAATAAATGTGATGTCAAGCATATATACTGTACACACAAGTACAAAATGACAATGGGATCCTATCCAGGACAAAGGAATGTACAATAAAGCACTCAGGGTATCCTTGAGGTAGAAAAGTTTTTAAATGAGATGTTGCTTAATTGATGTATTGTACCCTCAACCGCAGCTAAAATTTCAGATCTCTTTTGTGTTTAATGTCCAGATATTTCTCTCCAGCTTGTGTTGCCATTGGTGCATAAATTTGAGAGAGGCAGAAAGAAAGAGAACTTTCTGCACTTCTGCAGTCACCAATCTTTCTAGCTCTGCCAAAAGCAGCTCCCTGAAATACAACATTGTTCATGTCTTTCTCATTGCTAATTTCAGCTGATGTCGTTATCTCCAGAATGTAAAAATGATCAAGCAGCAAACATCAAAAATAGTGGATGAGAGCTTCTTCACATCTGATTGGCTGCACTCGTTTTGGTGTATTTTGCTAAAAAAGTGAATGGAGTTCAAATAATTTTTTTGTTCCATCTTGATCTCTTGAAGCTTGGTTAACCTGTGTGGTCAGCTGACTGATATACCTATTATAAATCAGCGTACCTCCTTTTGAAAACAATTTCAGTTCAAAGTTCCAGGTATTAAAATCAGATACGGAAATTGAAAATCAATTATCTACATTTTATCACTATTGTGACTTCTTGGGCCTGAATAAAATGATGCAATTCCATCCAGACACCACCTCCGACTGCCCCCTCAACCACGACCTTTCCTCCCATCACCAACCTATCATCTCCAAGACCATCCACAACCTCATCACCTCAGGGGTTCTCCCACCAACAGCCTCCAACCTCATAGTCCAGGAACCCCGCACTGCCCAGTTCTACCTCCTACCCAAAATTCACAAACTGACTGCCCTGGTTGAACCACCGTCTCAGTCTGTTCCTGCCCCACCAAACATATCTCTGCATACCTTGCACTGTCCTGTCCCCCTAATACAGGATCTCTCCACATACATTCAGAACACCACCAACAAACTCCATGACTTTCGTTTTCCCGGTTCCCAACACCTCATCTTCACCATTGACATCCAGTCCCTGTACACATCCATCCGCTATGTCAATCCAGAATTCAATCCAGAGGAGTATTAGATAATGCATTTGGAACCAGCAAGCAAAGCAAAGGAATAGGAGGATATTGATGCAGGTAAAGAAAGAGAGAGACCTTGGAGAGCATGTCCATAGATCCCTGAAGATGATCGGACAGATAGGTAAGGTGATAAAGAAAGTGGGTAAGGTACTAAATACAACAGGAGGGATGTAATGCTGGAACTATACAAGACTACATAACACTAGTTAGGCCACAGCTGGAGCATTGTGTGCAATTCTGGTCACCACATTACAGGAAGGATATAATTGCCCTAAAGTACAGAGGCGATTGTGTAGAATGCTGTTTGGACATTTTAATTCCAAATATAAGGAAATATTAGACAGGCTAAGGTTGCTTTCCTTAGAAGATTGGAGACTGAGGGGTGACTTAATCAAGATGCACAAGATAATGAGAGGCTTAGATGGAGTTTCCCCTGGAGGAGAGGTCATACACCTGGGAGCATGGATTTCAGCCTCTAGTAGAAGGATTTGGGGGATTTTGTGGACAAATATTTTCATCAAGAGAGTGTCAATTTGCTTTCCAGTTCAGTAGTTGAAGTTGAAAGCCTTAACTCATTCAAAAGGAACCTGGGCCTGCATCTGAAGGTCTGTAAACTGCAAGGCTACAAATCAGGAGCTGCTAATTAGGATCAGAACTGACATTTAGTTTATTCAGCTGGCACAGACACTATGAACTGAATGGCCTCTTTCAATACTATAACTTTGTGATGGAAGTTGAAGATGACAAATTTCTAGTGAGTAACTACTCAAGGTCAGAGGTTTCTCCAGCTTCACTCCAGTTGAGGAACAGGTGAGGCCTGCAGTGAAATGCTGGTTTGGCTCTTCAAACAGATAGATAGAAAAAGCCATCCTGAATTCTCTGCCTTCTGGTTGGTCTCAGTATACATCCTGATCCTCCAGTGGTCAGGAACGTTCTCTCTATCATGATTCGAAAAAGCACATCTCAATAAATGTCCATTATCAGAAAGCTGCTTTGTATTATGTTACTGGTGCACCTGTTCTTCATCTTTCACAAAAAATGGACAATAACAACCTAGCCCTTGACATATAATAGGACCTGAATTTTATCCATGGGAATATTATAATGATAGAACAGATGCCTAACACTGATAGTTTTGGAATTCCTCTCCGCAGCCATGAAGTCAGCAAATCCAATGTGAACAAATTTCTGTAATTGTTTGAATAAAGGTTGAGAGATTGGTTGCATTTCAATGATTTCCTGAAAAGATGCCCCGAAAACTAGTTTTAACCTCCACATTTTAATCTCTTTTCCAGACACACTGGCTAATTCCAACACCTTGTGCAGTTCCATGTTTATTGACAGAAAAAGGGAGGTCATCCCTGCTATCAACTCCATTTTCAAAAAATAAACTGTCCTTTCTCCACAAGTCTATGAGCCTGTATTGAGTAAACCGGACCCTCTGAGATATTTATAATTCTCCAATGCAGGCCTAGAGCATTCATAATTTTAATTGCATGACATCAGTTTAGCAGTACCTTCAGATGCTGAGGCCTAAGCTCTGGAATTGCCTCCCTAAACCATCCCCCCAACTCTGCCCCCCTCACGCCCCCTCCCCCACCCCACCCCACCCCACCCACCGCTCTCCACCTCTCTCCCTTCTTTCAAGATGTCTCTTCAAACCTAATATCTTCTTGTCCTGTTCGATATCAAATTTTGTTAACATTCTAATGAAGTACCTTCAAACATTTTATTCTGTTAAAGGTAGCATAGAAAATGAAAGGTGCTGCTGTTGTTATTCATTTTATTCACTCTTCTCTCAAGCATTATATGGGATAAAAACACATCCATGCAAATCTATCAAATCTTTTGTTGCTGACATGATAAAAGGCACTAAAGGAATCACATATTGAACGGAAGAGACAATGTAGCACATTAGATTCTGATAGCCAGTAAAATTATAGTCTTACCTTTGGATCTAGTTTCTTAACTGTTACTCAGATGAATTTTTTTGCTCATTTTTATCATGTTAATTTCTATTAAAAGACGGCATCTATTTTAAAACAGCTCTGGTGGATTATTCATACAATGCATTTAATTTAACCAGTGTTCTGTGTTACTTTGAACATGCAGTGTAATACAAGGTACTTAACTGCCAATCTCGCACTTTAAAAACACAAATTACCTGACGCACCCATTGATATGAATAAGAGCTGGGTGATGAAAACACTCGAATGTTAAAACATTACCAATTCTGTTTCACAAGTAGGTTGATAAAAGAATTACAAGGGAAGAATTTAAAAAGAGAATATGCAGAATGATAGCGGAAAGATTTCACTTCACTTTATGATAAGGCAGGAGATGCATAGGAGAAGACCTTAATAGCCTAAAGACACCTGCTCATTAAAGAATGCCAAACACTGAAATATCATGAACAGCAGGAAATTCAAGTTTGTAAGAGAAAATAAAAGCATAAAAATGACTGAAGTTGGTCAGTTCAAGCTACCAAGGTAGTTCAAATGATTAACAAGTGAATACTGAAGACATCATAGGTTAAATTAGGTTCAGCTGTGCTTCTGGAAAAAATCCTTCTTTCCATAAAATTCATTTGAATTAACTAAACTGATAAAAATCAAAGCTCCAAGAATGACAAGAGTTCCACAAGCAACTACTCTACACAGCAGTTTACTCGTTATATAGCAGACAATGTGAGGATAAAAGCTAAAAATGAGGTCAGGAAGGTTAAAGTGATCCAACTGATGGTAGAACCAATTATTCCATTTAAAAAGAAAATTTTCATGTCGCCTGAATTAAATGGCACATAAATATTAGCAAGATTTTGGTAGTAAAAAGAACAATGGTGACAATATAGAAAGTAGTATTCTGACTACTTTAATATGTAAAAGATAGCATAGCTTTGGAGAATATGAAACAAATCAAATCACTTTAAATTGATTAAATACAAGAAACTCCCCATTCGAGAACGATGACTTTTATATGAAAAAAATGCTCTTTCTGTCAGATCCCTGTCATTGACATTCAGAATTTGGAAAATTAAATGAACAGCAACAAAGTGCTGACATGGCCCCTAATATCCAGACATCTCAACATACAACATAAAACTGAAAAGCAACCATTAATAAATTTATCAGAGAGTCATAGACTGCAGAAACAGGCCCTTCAGCCCAATTTATCCATGCTGACCAGATTTCCTAAACTGAACCAGTCAATTTGCCTGTATTGTCCCACCTTCCCTATCCATGCACCTGTCCAAATTTCAATATGTTTTTAGAGTGTTTTGCACATATTTTACAATTCAATTTTTTAGTGTAAAGACACATAGCTCACAAAGAGTCAATAACAATGGGCAATGTGAGGCTTAAACTTATCAGGGAGAGGAGGGATATAACTTACAAATTTTATGAGACAGTAAAACTGGTGCAAGCAGATTGGTTGTATGTTGGCCACCACATCTGCTTTTCCCATGCACTGAAATCTATAAATGACATGCATAACAAATAGTCATTCAACTTCCACTAGTTTTCTACCACCATCTAAAGGAAAATTAACCCCATCAAGATTTAAGTCTAGAATTATGAGCAAGCTAATGTTATAAATTTTGTAACCTTTTTTTTTAAAACATTCCAGAACTGGGAAGGGAGCAGCAATGCTTCAAAACATCTTTCCTGGATAGACGTGGGGACCTTTAGGAAGTTAGAACTGACCTGATTCCAAACTGGGGTACAACATGATGGACCATTGGCAGATTCATAACCAGGAATAGGTATCCCTGCCAGAACCAGCTAGTGGGCCCAAGATAACTGGATAGGTTGTGGAATGCAGAAGTACTGTTAAAGGGACCATAATATGCTGAAGATTAAAGCAATACGTTTAACAAAGGAAGTGACCAAAACCAAAGTTTTCAGCAGATAAACAATCAGAAAAGAACCCTTCTATTGAGTCATTTATATCTGTTTGTCACATCCACATTGATCATTAGCAGCAGCAGAATAGTATTCAACCTAATTTGTTACCTCATAATCTGGCATTTCCCCTACACCATAAAGACCATCAAATCAGAGGTTCAAGAAAGACTGCAGGAGGGCATGCCAAGAGTAACGCCAACTATTCCGCAAGGTAAGGTGTCAACTGAGTGAAAGTACAATACAGAACAACTTATATGCCAAACAGGGGAAGCAAGAACAAAGAACAAAGAAAATTTACAGCCCAGGAACATGCCCTTCGGCCCTCCATGCCTGAGCTGATCCAAATCTACAGTCTAAGCCTGTCGCCTACGTCTCAAGCATCTGTATCCCTCTGCTCCTCACCTACTCATGCATCTGTCCAGACCATCTTAAATGAATCGACCATGCCTGCCTCTACTACCTCTGCTGGCAACGCATTCCAGACACCCACCACCCTCTGTGTAAAGTACTTGCCACGTGTATCCCCCTTAAACTTTTCACCTCTCACCTTGAAAGCGTGACCTCTTGTTGTTGAATCCTTCACCCTGGGAAAAAAGCTTATCTCTATCTACCCTTTCTATACCCTTCATGATTTTGTAAACCTCAATCAGGTGCCCCCTCAATCTCCTTTTTTTCAAATGAAAACAAACTTAACCTACTCAACCTCTCTTCATAGTTAGCACCTTCCATACCAGGCAACATTCTCATAAACCTTCTCTGCACCCTCTCCAAAGCGTCCACATCCTTTTGGTAATGTAGTGACCAGAACTGTACACAGTATTCTAAATGCAGCCGAACCAATGTCTTGTACAATTTTAACATGACCTGTCAACTCATATACTCAATACCCCATCCAATGAAGGCAAGCATACCATATACTTTCTTGACCGCTCTATCCACCTATGCAGCAACCTTCAGGGTATAATGGATCTGCACTCCCAGATCTCTCTGCCTGTCAACTTTTCCCAAGGCTCTTCCGTTCATTGTATAATTCACTCTAGAATTAGACTTGCCTAAATGCATCACCTCACATTTGTCTGGATGGAACTCCATCTGCCACTTTTCCGCCCAACTCTCCAGTCTATCTATATTCTCCGTATTCTTTGGCAATCACTTATGCTTTCTGCTACTCCACCAATCTTCATATCATCTACAAACTTGATCATACCAACAGTGCCCTCTTCCAGATCATTTAGGTATATCACAAACAACAGTGGCCCCAACACTGACCCCTGTGGAACACTACTGGTCACCTTTCTCCATTTCGACAAACTGCCTTCAACCACTACTCTCTGTCTCCTGTTGCTCAACCAATTCTTTACCCACTCAGCTAGAACACCCTGCACATCATGTGACCTCACTTTTTCCATTTGTTTACCATGGGGAACCTTATCAAACGCCTTACTAAAGTCCATGTATATGACATCAACAGCCCTTCCTTCATCTATCAACTTGGTCACTTCCTCAAAAGTTGACGAGCAGAGAGATCTGGGGGTGCAGATCCATTGTACCTCAAAGAATTCTATTAAATTGGTGAGGCACAATCTCCCCCACAAAAAAACCATGTGGCCGATCACTGATAAGCGGATTATTTTCTAAATATAAATAGATCCTATACCTCAGTACCTTCTCCTGCAACTTTCCTACCACTGACATCAGCCTCACTGGTCTGTAGTTACCTAGAAAATCCCTACTACCCTTCTTGTACAGAGGGACATGAGCAACCTTCCAGTCCTCCAGCACCTCACCTGTATTTAAGGATGCCACAAAGATATCTGTCAGGACCCCAGCTATTTCCACTCTCGCCTCTCTCAGCAACCTGGGATAGATCCCATCCGGTCCTGGGGATTTGTCCACCTTAATAATCTCTAGCCTACCCAACACATCTTCCCTACTTATGTCAAAGTGATCCAGACTAATCAAACTTCTATCTCTCATCTCAACGTTCATCATGTTCCTCTCCTCAGTGAATACTGATGCAAAGTAATCATTCAGTATCTCACCCATTCACTCAGGTTAAACACCACAGCCTCCCTTCATTATCCTTTAGTGGACCAATCCTTTCTCTAGTTACCCACTTGCTTCTTATATAAAAATAAAATGCTTTGGGATTCTCCTTAATTCTCCTCACTAAAGCTATTTTATGACCCCTTTTAGCCTGCTTGATTCCTCGTTTAAGTCCGGTCCTACTCTTCTGATATTCCTCCAGGGCCCATTCTGTTCTTATTTGCCTGAACCTTATGTACGCTTCCCTTTTCCTCTTGGCTAGTCGTACAATTTCTCCTATCATTCACGGTTCACAAATCTTGCCTTTCCTATCCTTTGCCTTCAACGGGACATGCCTATCCTGCACTATCTTTAACCTATCTTTGAAAGCCTTCCGCATCTCAAATGTGCACTTCCCTTCAAATAGCTGTGTCCAATCCACATTTCCCAGCTCCTGCCTAATTTTGATATAATTGGCTTTGGCCGAGTTTAGTACTCTTCCCTTAGGACCACACTCAAATTTGTCTATGAGTATTCTAAAACTTACAGAAATGTGGTCACTGTTCCCAAAGAAATCCCCTACCACAACTTCAACCACCTCATTCTCCAATACCAGGTCCAAAATGGCCCCTTTCCTCGTCAGACTATTGACATATTGCTCTAGAAGACCCTCCTGGACGCTTCTTACAAATTCTACCCCATCCAGATCTCTGATGCCATGTGTATCCCAGTCAATGTTGGGAAAATTTAAATCTCCCATCACCATTACTCTATTGCCTCTACATCTTTCCATAATCTGTTTACCTATTTGTTCATCTACCTCATGCTCACTGTTAGAAGACCTGTAATACAGCCCCAACAATGTAATTGCAGCGTTCTTATTTCTCAGCTCCACCCATAATGCCTCACTAACCAAGCCCTCCATAGTGTCCTCCTTTAGCACAGCCGTGATGTCATCCCTGACCAGCAATGCAACTCCATTCCCCCCCCCCCCCCCCCCCCACCCCCCACCTTTTACATCCCTCCCTGTCCTGTCTGAAGTGTCTATGTCCTGGAACATTGAGTTGCCAATTATGCCCTTCCTTCAACCAAGTCGCTGTGATTGCAATCATATCATACTCCCAGGCAACAATCCAAACCCGAAGACCATCTGCCTTACACACTATATTCCTTGCATTAAAGTAGATGCACTTCAGGCCACCAGTTCTTTTGCACTCATCTGCTCTCTGCCTACTCTTCCTCTTATTGATGCTATCTTCATGATTCTTAGAGTCTCCAGTTTCCACCTTGCTGGCTACTTGTCTTCTCTTCTGGTTCCCAGCCCCCTGCCCCATTAGTTTAAAACCTCCACAACAGCAAGAGCAAAAGCTCCCCCAAGGACATTGGTTCTGGTCTGGTTCGGATCTAGACCGTCCATTTTGTAATAGCCCCACCTTCCCCAGAATGGGTCCCAATGTCCAACAAATCTGAACCCCTCCCTCCTACACCAAAGTTCATGCCATGTGTTCATCCAGCCTATTGTTTCATTTCTACGCTGGCTAGCACATGGCACTGGTAGTAATACCGAGATTACTTACCTTTGAGGTCCTCCTCTTTAATTTCTCTCCTAGCTCCCTGAATTCTTCTTTCAGGAACTCATCTCATTTTTTACTTATATTGTTGGTGCCTCTATGCACCAAGACAATTGGCTGTTCACCCTCTCCCCTTAGAATGCTCGATAGCTGATCGGTGACATCTCTGACCCAAGCACCTGGGAGGCAACATACCATCCAAGAGTCCTGTTTTCAACCACAGACTGCCTATCTACTCCCCTCACAATAGAATCCCCTGTGACTATGGCCCTATGAGTCTTTTTTTTTGCCCTTCTGAACAGTAGTGCCCCCCACGGTGCCATGATCTTGGCAACTGCTGCCTTCCCCTGGTGAGCCATCTCTCCCGACAGTATCCAAAACGTCATACCTGTTTTGGAGGGAGATGACCGCAGGGGACACCTACACTGCCTTCCTACACTTTTTCTGCCTTTTGGTCACCCATTCACTGTCTCCCTCAGCAATTCTAACCTGTGGTGTGACCAGTTCACTCAACATGGTATCCATGACCTCCTCAGCATCGCGGATGCTCCACAGTGATCCACTTACAAACAGTCCTGATCTAAATTTTCAAGGCCTACCACATCTATTGGTGAATAATGGTAGACAATTAAACAACTAACAGGAAAAGGAGGCTCCACAAATATCCCCATCCTCAAGATGAGGGGAGCCAGTACATCATTGCAAAAGACAAGGGTTGCATCTGCAACCATCATCAGCCAGAAGTGCTGAGTGGATGATCTATCTCAGCCTTCTCGTGAGGCATCCAAAGGCTAGTCTGCAGACAATTTGATGAATGCCATGAAATGGCTAAAGGCGATAGATACTGCAAGAACTAAATGACCAGATAATATTCCTACATCATCATTAAATACCTGTACTCCTGAATTAGTTATGCAAGTAGACAGATTGTTCAAGGATAGCTAAAATGTTGGCATCTACCAAGCAATGTAAAACATTACTCATAGATGCTTTGTCTACAAAAAGCAGGACAAATCAACCCCAGCCAAATATTGCCCTGTTGGTCAACTCTTGATCACCAGCAAAATGATGGAAAGTGTAGTGACAGTGCTATCAAGTGGCATTTGCCTCGGAATAATGGGCATTATATGCTCATTGACACCAAAAGCACTCAGCTCCTGAAGTCATTACATCCTTGATCAACTAGAGACTGAACAGCTGAATCCAGATATGAAGTGAGAGTAACTTTCCTTGACATAAAGGCAGCAGTTTTTCATGTTACGATCCAATAATCACTCAACTAACTAAATGATTAGTTTAATTAAAATAATTAAACACATTATAAACTATGAAACAGACATTAGCAAGCCAACTGATTTCTACATGTCCAGCTTGAAAATCCTAAAGCAGACAAACAGGCATGCAGAGGTGCAAGATTGTATACATAAATACATCAAATCCTTAAAGGGAAACTCTCTTAAAAATAGAGTCCAATACAATAACTCCTTTCTTCCAAAAGAAAATTAATTTCCACCAACAAATGAAATTTTGAGTCTCTATAACATTCTACAAATTTGCTGAAATATCCATAAGTTGTGATGGTGACTTTGTCTGGAGGTGTTGTCAAGTTTTGTTGCATGAATGTAGTTGTTGTTTCTAAAATTTGCTTTTTCTGACATACTACAGGTAATGTTTTCTCCAGATTGACTAGTCATTGACTAGTCCCATTCCTCAAAATGTTTTGAGTGCTTTCGATTTTCTAAATGTTTACTATTTTAATCTGTGTTTCCAATTCATTTTTAAGTTTCTGGTTTTCCGCCATGGATTCTTCTAATTCTATTGTATTTTTAGCCTTCTGGCTGATACAATATATTTTCTCCTTCATGACCTACTCGAATTACCATCCAGCGCTCCAATGTTTTCCTCTACATTTTGTCTGAATCCTGGACCTCTTCCACTTGCTGCTTCAGTGGTTACTTGACTTCTGTATGTCCTGTTTGTGTTTTTCATAAGAGCATTATTGCTGGCATTTATTTCTGAAAGTCTGTTCCGTAAGCAGTTTACAGCTCCATGTGTACTGTGCATCCTCTTTTTATAGGCCTGTCATTTTTTCCAGCATTACTTTGAGCTCACCTTGTTATTTCTGTAGCTGGTCCTGCTGAAGATTCTGTTAGTCATGCAAGTTGATCCAGAGCTTCCTAGAAACCAGTAATATTTTCATCGAGTTGATGATATAGAACATGAAGTATTTCCTTTCTTTCTCTTCTAGCTCTTTACTCAACGTTGTGAGCCAAGCAGAACCATCTCCTAAAGACGTCATCAATTCAGAGATGGTAATCTCAAATTTGAAATTACCCTGAACTTGCTGCCGAACATTTTCCTCTTGAAAATATTTTCCTCCACAGAAGGGAGCTGAGATTTTAGCTTCACTTATTCAGAAAAAAAGTATTCTTCTTTCCCATTCACTTCTTCAAATGTGTCTTGAATAGTTTCCTGTAGTTTCTGTTGTCTCTTTCATGTTTGACAGATTCCATGGATCTTGACTCATGTAGATTATGGCATGCTGCAATTGCTGGGCCAGCAATATCTATGATGGAGAACCCCTGCAACATCCACCAAGATTAGTTGTACTTACACAGCAGTGCTATCAATCTTGAACATGGAATTTGTGAATAATTTTATGCTGATAATAATTCTATATATTTGTAGGTTTTGGTATGGCTTCCCATTACTATGTTTACATGTTTTCAGTCATTTATCAGGGACTGTGCAATTCTGTTGTTTATTTATTTAAAACAGTAGAGCACACATAAGTTATATGGCAGACATTATGGTAAGACAACTTGCAAACCCAAAGCAAACTGACAAGCAGAATTACAACATTATATACAGATTGCATGAGGAGGCCTTAATGGCAAACTTATGTATAGATCAGATTTCATGGAAAGTGGCATCAAGAAGCCCTAAAAAAAACCTGGAATCCAAGGGAATTTAAAGGAAATGTCGCCAAAGGTTGAAGTTATACCTTACAAAAAGGAAGATGGTGTGGTCGTTGGAGGTCAATCATCTCAATTTCAGGCCTTCACTGCAGAGACTGATCAGGTTAGTGTCCTTGTTCAAACATCTTCAGCTGCTTCATAAATAAACTTTCTTCCATCAGAAGGCTTCAAGTGGGGGTTTTCACTAATGATTGTACAATATTGAGTACCATTCACATTTCCTAAAGTACTGAAGAGGTCTTGTTCATATACAGCAAGACCTGGACAGCATTCAGGTTTAGACTAAGAGCATACAACTTCGGAGCAGAAAATGGCCCTTTAAGCTTGGTCTGCCATGCAATAAAATCATAGCTGGCCTGTTTGTGTTTTGAATTCTACATTCCTATCTAGTCCTGATAACCTTTGATTCCTTGCCTAACATTAAAATATGCCTCTACATTAAAATATATTCAATGACCCTCATCTCCAACATCTTCTGAGGTAAGGAGTTCCAAAGTTACACAACTCTGACACAAAGAAACTCTCATCTCTGACCTGAAAAGACAACCTTAATTTTAAACCTGTCCTCCCTCACCCATAAGAGAAAACATCCTGTCCACAACCAACTTGTCTGTACCTTTCAGGACCTTAGATACCTCAATTAAGTCACTCCTCACTCTTTTTACCTCCTGTGGAATGAAGCCCAGTCTGTCAAAACTTTCCTCATAAGACAAGTTCCTCATTTCAGGTATTAATCCAATAAATCTCCTCTGAACCATCTTCAATCTTTGCATCCTTCTTTAAATAAGAAGACCAAAACTGAACACAATATCCGAGATGCGATCTCATTAATGCCATGTAAAATGGAAGTGTAATATCTCCATTTTATGTTCAATTCTTCCAAAAGAGAGCATTCCATTACAATTATTTCTGCAACAGAAACTCTGTACCTTGGCATTCTTTGTTTAAAATAATGCTTTTTTAAAAATTCTTCTTGTCAATGTGAACAATTTCATGTTTTCCCAAGTTACATTCCACCTGCCAGATTTTTTCATCCAACCTATCTATTCCCATCTGTAAAGTCAATATGTCCTCTTCACAACATTAAGTCTGACTTATCATTGTGTCATCTGCAAATATGACTGACATGTCTTCATCATCCTCATCCAAGCAATAAACATAGATTATACAAAGCTGAGACTCTACCACAGATCACTCAAGGACTCCTCTCATTACAAGATGGAAATGCTGCATTCTCCAGAATTGCACCACTATTTTACATAGAAATGTTTAAAAAAATCATCAGAAAACAATATTTCAGTGACTTTTTGATTTTAAAATGTATAGATGTCAGAATAGTTTGACACTAAAGGTGGTTTGAAATGAATAGTAACATTAATCTTCAATGCAGTGTTAATATTACTGCAATAAGCAGGGTTATTCCTGCACTTAATGTGGTCCACAGGTCACCTTCCACTCATCAGCACAAATCAGTGCTGCATCTCTGCTCAATAAAAGGCAGTAAAAAGCATCACTTCTGACTAGCCTAAATATTTAGCTTTAGGTTGCAGCTCATAGGTCCTGAGTCATAATTACATCAGCCTTTCATCTTGTTACACAAATTATTGCATCTCCTTCAGGCTCGCTGGAATGCCTATCATGAGCCACCTGACTACTGATATTGCTTTCTTTAAATTCATTCAGGGGATTTGGATGTCACTGGCTGGACCTGCATCTATTGCCTATCCCTAGTCGCCCTTGACAAGGTGATAGTGAATTTCCTTCTTCAACGACTACAATCCATTTGGTGCCAATAATGCTGCTCGGAAGGATTTTATGGGATTTTGACGCAGTAACTCTATATTCCCAAGTCTGAATGGTGAGTCGCTTGGAAGGGATTTGTAGACACATATCTGCTGCCCTTTCCCTTCCAAATGGAAGTGGTTGTGGGTTTTGAAGATGTTGTCTAATGGGTCTTTGTGAATTTTTACACAGCATCTTGCAGATGGTACACAATACTGCTATTCAGCATCAGTGCTGGAGTGAGTGAATGTTTGTGAATATGATGTCTATCCAGCGGGCTGCTTTCTCCTGGATGCCACCAAGTTTCTTGAGTGTTGTTGGGACTGCTCTCATCTCGACAAATGGGACATATCCCATCACAGGCTTGAATTGTGCCTTGGAGATGGTATAGGCCATTTGTATGCCTAAACCTGGATATTGTCCAAAGCTTGCTGTGTTTGGATAGGATGGACAAAAGAGAATATCTCAGACAGTTCATGGCCAGAATCAATTTAGCTACAGCTAAAGAACAAGAGTGCAATTAAGTTGCTCAGTGCTTATGGAGGAAGGATATGGAAGAATACACCTACAAAGAAATTACAGATAGGTATAAGCATTATAGAGTAGTTGTAATTGGAAACCTGAAGTAATGTTAATATAAGGGGCCGTGAGTTCAGGAGAAATTGTTACAGTAATGTATCTCAAGTAGAACAAAAAAGCAGGATGACTAGTATTGGTTCTTTGGAATGAAATGGGCTAAGTAAATGAAGTAACTGTGGAAAATATTTGGGTGACAGTGATCATTCCATCATAATGTCCTTTAGGGAAAGAAACTGCCATCCTTACTTGGCTTTACTGACATGTGACTCCAGACCAACTGACTCTTAACTGTCCTGTGGGCAATTAGGGATGGGTAATAAATGTTGGCCTAGCCAGTGATGCCCTTATCCCATGAATTAACAAAGTAAGGTTTAGGATGATGGTGAAAGTTTTAATAGGACAAGAATCGGCCATCTTCAATGGAGCAAGAACTGAGGTGAGCTAGACAGAAGGGAACTATAAGTTTACAACATATGAGCAGTGGGCTACCTTCAAAGATAATCTGGTTTGACCACAGTTAAGGTATATTCCCACAAAAAGGTAGCATTAACAAACCTAGAGTTCATGGCTGTCAAAAGAAATAGAAATTAAGTGATGGAAGAAAACGTGATTGTCACAAAATATAATTGTGAAAAAAAAATTGAAGACAAAATGTTCAAGAAGAAAGTCAAAAAACAAATAAGGGAACCAAAGAGAGAATATAAGGAAAGACTCACAACTAGCGTAACAGAGGATCCCAAAGTCTTCCAAAGAAACGTTAAATGTTAAAAAGTTTATGAAAATGGTAGGACTGATGAGAGCCCATAAAGGCAAATTACATGTGGAAGAGGGGGCATGGATAAAATATTAAACAAATAATCTCACCTGTCTTTACTAAGGAAGTAGATGTTATGCAGGCCATAGCAAGACATTGAAGAAAACTCAGTCACTTGAAGGTTTTAAAATTGATATTAAATATTGGATAAATTATTAGTATGCTTAACTTGTTAAAGTTGAAAGGTCCTAGATGGAGAGGATTGTGCAAAGCCACAGAGGGATTTGAAAACAAGAAGATTATGTAAACTTGTTAACCTGCCAGATAGAGTCAGCAGAGGCAAACATACACAGGGATGATGGATAAAAAGGACTTGGTCAGAGTTAAAGTGTGAGAAGCAATGGTCGATTGTTTCAGCAACCAATTAGCTACAGGAGGTGTTAGATAAAGACAATAAGAAGATGGCAATGATTTTGATAATCATTTAAGTCGTTTTCTGAGAAATTTAAGGCTTTTTGATGAAATGGTACTGTCCTTACCTTGGACCAGGAAGCCTGGATTCAAGTCCCACATGCTCCAGAGGTGTATACTAACAGCTCTGAACAGGTGGATTAGAAAATATCTTTTCTGAAAAACTCAGCAAGACATTGGCAGTCAAGTCCTAACTGTCTCAAGTTCATTGTCAGGTTTCAAATCCTCTGACCATTTTCACACAGAGATTTTGGTAAAATGGTTTAGGTTTCTAAAAGAAAAAAACATATTCATTTGTGGTTGAAGGTGCTGGGCAATTAAGTTACTAATGATATGCTTCCCTGTAATTAATTTAATCAACCTGCTTGGACATCTTTTGGCACTCATACAGAGCAGGTGGGAATTGACAGGGAGGGATGCTGCCATCATGCCACAACATTCATTTCAAATTCCACCAGCTCTGTGCTGGGAAATGAACCCTCTTCTCCAGCCATTAACCTAGACCTCTTGATTACTCATCCAGTGACACTACCACCATAACACTGCTTTCCTTATAAGCTGTAAATAACAAGCAATTCATTCAACTGTCATGACAATCAGGGAAAAAGCAGCTCAACATTCTAAAATGTGTTTGATTTCTTTCTAGCTGTGACAAAATGTGATCAAACAAACAGATTGACATTTACAAAGGGTGAAAAATGTGATATTTTTAAACTAAAAAGATTCAAGAGCCTTTCAGAGACTTTAGAGTTTAGAAATGCTAGAATAGAATGAAAAATCACTTTGTTTCAGACATTAATGTGACTCATTGATATGCAGAATCATTTAAATTTTTGATTTTGTACTAATAGATAAGTCATCTTGATCTAATTAAGTCATTCCTATCATGACCACATTTTGTCTATTCAACTATAAATTCAAATAACTTATTAGCTTCAGTCAATATGCTACCCAAGTGATTCACAGTGCTCTCTCTCTCGCTCTCTCTCAAAAGATTCCAAAGAAACACAAATATCCAGACCTAACCACGAAGAGATACTGCCTGAAAATAAGTTTGCACATAGATATTGGGCAATGTTTTTTAAAAATTTATTCAAGGGATGTCTATGTCACCAGATAGACTGATATTTATTATTCATCCCTAATTGCCCTTAACAGGGTAGCGGTGAGCTGCCTTCTTGAACCACTGTAGTCCATTAGATGTAGGGACACATACAGTGTTGTTTTAAAGTTTCAAAATTTTGACCCAACAACACAGAAGGAGTGGTAAATTACATCCAAGTCAGGATGATAAGTGGCCTGGAGAACAACTTGCAGGTGATGGTATTCCAATGTACCTGCTGCCCTTGTCCTTCTGGATGGTAGTAGTTGTAGGTTTGGAAGGTGCTGGCCAAGGATCCTTGATGAATTTGCGAAGTACATTTTAAGTATTTTATAGTGCACTTTGGGGAATCAGGAGGTGAATTACCTGCTGCAGGATTCCTAGCCTCTGGCATGCTTTTGGAGCCACCATATTTATATGGCTAGTCCAATTCAGCTTCTTGGCAATGGTAACCCCCAGATGTTAGGAATAGGTAAGTCAATGGCAGTAGTGTCATTGAGTGTCTAGGGATGATGGTTAGCTTTCCTCTTGTTTGAGATGATTATTTCCTGGCAATTGTGCAACACAGAATTTACTTACAGCCACTTGTTAGCCCAAGATATCATCGGGATTGTGCTGCATTTGGAGAGGAACTGTTATTGTGAATGTACCTAAATTCTTTTAAAAAGTGGGAGCTCAGACAGATTTGAGGACTACTGATGCCACATATCATAAGACATAGTTTTTTAAAAAGCCTTAATTTGTAACTAACAATTTTACAAAGAAGCTTCAGAATTAAAACCCGGCCAAGGAACATTTCTTAAAGTTTTACAAATGTTTGAAGGTGATTTGTTTACTTTTTATAAAACTCCGAGAGCAATAAAGTGTGGCTCATAATATTGCTTTTGCAATAACATTTAAATCTTTATTCATGTCACATTCGTTCAGCTTTTCTCTCAATGTATGAAGCTTTCCTCCTACCAGTGAATGCAATTCTTGTCAATTTATCTCAGGCAGAGTGAGGGAGGAAACAGTTTTTACATTTTGTTCTTTAATATCATAACTGTTGAATTTTTGAAGATAACTCTTGTTTTATAAACTACGTACATTATTTCCACATTAGTCATTCAATCCACCACACACAACACTTTGTAAATGTCTTTAATTAAAAACCTACTCTGCTGTTTCAAACTCCCGTAAGGTTTCATCGATCAGAAAATCTTCTCAAGGATTTCCTGATATGGTCATCCTGGGTGAACTTCACAAATTAATTTTTGTGGTTATCTCATTAAGGCATAATTTTAGTCAAAATGAAGTACTTATGGATAAATCTTGGCTGACAGTTTGTAGATTTTATGGTAGCTCAATTTCCAAACATGACCTTGTTCAGATGTCACAAAGGCACCACATGTTCTGAAAGAAAGACTATTCTTTCCAATACAAGGTCTCATTCCATGGACAAATGTTATTTTATTAAATTTTCATGACATTTGAGATTTGCGGGCAAGACCAGCATTTATTGCCCACTGATAATTGCCCTTTCGAACATGGCATGGGTTACCTTCTAGAATTCATGGATTCCATATATTGTAGGCATTTCCACTGTGTTCATAAGGATATTTTCCAAGATTTCCAACAAGAATCAGTGAGGTAAAGATAATATAGATCGACGTCCATATAATATTTGAGGTGAGTTTGGTGGGGGTAGCAATCTCAGGTTTTTGCTGCACTTGTTCTTCTGGCTGGTGGAGGTCTTGGGTTTGGAAGATGCTGTAAAAAGAATCTTGGTGACCTGCTGCAGTGCATCTTGTAAATGGTCCACATTATTGCCACAATGCTCCATGTTGAAGGGAATGACTGTTTACTGTGGTTAACGAGGTGATTTGTCCAAGATGAGTGTTGATGGACCTCATCTCATCGAGGGCAGGAAGGACTGCTCCATCAAGTTCCTGATCTATATTTTCTAGTTTGTTGCCATGCTTTGGAGAGTCAGGAGATGAGTTACTTACCTCAGAATTCCTAGGCCCAGTCTGTACTTGTAGACAAGGCATTTAAATGTGGAGTCCAATAAAGTTTCTGATCAATGGTAACAACAAGATAGTGGGTGATTCAGAGATGGAATTCCATTAAACATCAAGGCATAATGATTTTAATCTTGATTCATGAAGATGGTAGTTGTCTGGCACTTGTGCCACATAAATGTCCCTTGCTACTTATCGGCCAAAGCTTGAATGTTGTCCAGGTCTTGTTGCATTCAAGCAGAGACTGGTTCAGCATCTGAGGATTTGCAAGTGGCGCTTAACACTGCGTAAACATTAGCAAATATCCCCACTTCTGGCATAATGTTGAAGGCAGAGTCTTGATGAAACAGCTGAAAATGGTTGAGAAGAGAACCTCAGGGGTCTTGTGGCATAGTGGTAGTGTTCCTGCATCTGAGCCAGGATCAAGTTCCACTTGTACCAGAGATGTGCAATACCATGTTGATTAGGAATATGCCCTGAGTACATCGTATAGCTTGTCTTGGGGCTGAGATAACTGTCTGCAACCATCTTCCTTTCTCTTTATAATAGAGTTAGGAGCAAAGTCAGGACCCATTTAAAATAATGGAGCAGTGACATCATAGGTTAAAATTTAGTTGACTATCAAATTTATCGTCATTTTTCAGACTGGAAAAAAGATATACTGTGGAGGAACGGGTTGGTGTTAGAATCCCTGTTTTTTGCTGATATATATGAACATATAGTGTACAGGACACAATTTCAAAACATACAGATAAAGCAAAACTTGAAAGTTGTGGATTGTGAAGAAGACAATGTCAAACTTCAAAGGTATTGTCAGAGATTCATAGAATCCATACAGCTTGGAATCAGTCCATTTGGCCAAACAAGTCCACACTCAACCTCTGACCAGCATTCCATGCAGAACCATTCCCCTATAACTCTGCATTTCCCATATCTAATGCACCTAACCTATACATCCCTGAACACTATGGATAGTTAAGCATGGCCGATCCACCTAACATCTTTGGACTCTGGGAGGAAACTGGAGCACCCGGTGGAAACCCATACAGACACGGGGAGAATATGCAATTCCACACAGACAATTGCCCAAGGATGGAATCGAACACTGGTCCCTGGTGCTGTGAGGCACTGTGTCACACCGTGCTGTTTGGTGGAATGGGAAGATAAATTTCAGTAAATAGAAACACTTAGTGATTCATTTAAATGAAAAAAGTGGAGGCAATATAAAATAAATGACAGAATTCTTAACTAAAGAGGAACAGAGGGAGCTGGTTGCAGATACATATAAATTATTGAAGGTGGCAAGTCAAGTTCAGAGTGTGATTAACAATGAATACTGCATTATCAATATCATATTGGATACAGTACTAAATCAAAGAAGGTACAAAAAGCATTACAAACCTAGTTTGCCCTCAACTGATGTATTGCGTCCAATTTTGCGCATCACAGTTTAGGAAGAATGCAAAGGTGATATAATTGTGTATAATTTATTTGTGTCAAAATAACTTTGGACTTTAGATTTCAAAATACAGGGAAATCAATTGATTATTTCCATGAAGGCTTTTCATGAAACAAAACAAGGTCAGAGAGTCTTTCTGGAAGAGTAACAATCTCTCCTTGCCAGACAGCCAGTGACTACAGATCATTGTGGTGTTGTAGGAAAAATGCTTTTTACTATTGGGTTTACAACAGGTTGGGTAAATATCAAAAGCCTAGCATTGTTTTCTATACAGAAGAAACTAGGATTGGGCAAATTTTAAAAATAAATCAACTCAGAGGACATCAGAGTTGAGTTTAGAAGGAAGTCAAGTCTCTGAAACTAAAGAGTTCAGGGAATAAATCAGCTCAGCAGAAGAAATTTGGTAAAGCTTCCAAACCAAGAAAATGATGTTAGAAAGTTGCAGGGTTGTTAAGAACCAAGAAAACTTAGGGTCTCAGATTGAAGGGGAGGCAATAAGCTTACTGATATTATCACTGGACTGTTAATCCAGAGACGGTTAATATTCTTGGGGCAGGGTTTGAATCTTGCCATGGCAAGTGGTGAAATTTGAATTCAATAAATATCTGGAATTAAGATATGTGATGACCATGAATCCATTAGGCAAAAGAGAGGACTGCAGATGCTGGAGATCAGAGTCTAGATTAGAGTGGTGCTGGAAAAGAACAGCAGGTCAGGCAGCATCCGAGGAGCAGGAAAATTGACGTTTCGGGCAAAAGTCCTTCATCAGGAATGGACTCTAATCTAAACCATGAATCCATTGACGATTGTCAGATAAACCCATCTGGTTCACTGATGTCATTCAGGAAAGGCCATCTTTACCCGGTCTAGCCTACATGTGACTTCAGACACACAGCAATATGGTTGTCGCGAAACTGCCCTCTAGGTAATAAATGGGGGCCCAGCCATCAACACCCTCATCTCATGAATGAATCTCAGATTTGTTTAAAACTACAGGTCAGCCAACTTGAAAAGGAGATTCCCCCAGCCCGCAATAAATGAACAGAGATTGTATAATGGATAGTGTTGGGAAAAATGGTGAAACTTTATTTTTTGCTACGTTTTAAGATCATACGCTGAGTTTTAGATAGCATGTTTGGAATTTTAGTTTTTTTTGTGTCACAAACCTTTGTTGTCAAAGAAACATTTGCTGCCTTATGTGAATATGTTTCACTGACTACCTTGTCAACCAAACAAAAATAGGAGCTTTGAAGCCAGGTTCTTGTTTTAGGTTTAATTCTTAGATCTGACTTTTCCAGTATTATCATCAGGTGAAGGCTTCAGAGAGTGTGTAGTAAATATTCACAAGTCTGGCTCAAGAGAAAAGGAACTGAAGTTAAGTAAACAGCATGGAAAAATTCAGGACAGTTTTCATTTGAGAAGGAAAGGCTGTGAGGAAATTTGATGGAGGTATTCAAAATCATGAGAGGTCTAGTCAGAGTAGATAATGAAAAACTGCTCCAATTGGTGGAAGGATTGAGAACCAGAAGGCACAGGTTTAAGGTGACTGGGAATGTCAACATGAGGAAAAGCCTTTCCCTGTAGTGAGAATTGAGGGCTGGAATGCACTTTTTGACTGTCTTCAGTTGAAGCATTCAAAAGGGAATTAAAGTACTATCTCATGAGGAAGCCCAAAGAGAGACAATGGGCTCAATTTCTTCCTTCTATTCTGTAACCGTTGTACTGTTTCTTGCTTGATATAACACCAGTCAGCAGAATGTTTGGCCCCGATTCCCTGTGCTTTTAAACTTATTGCCACTCGGTTAAATGCTGCCTTGATGTCAAGTGCAGTCATTTTACTTCATGAATTCGACTCTTTATCCACATTTGGTGGCAGGATATAATGAAGAATGAAGCTGATTAACCCTGGCAAAATACAAACTGGCCATTGGTGAACCAATTATTTCTCTGAAAATGCCATTTGACAACAATGCCAACAAATACCTTCCATCACTTTGCTGATGATGGAGAATAGCCAGATGGTGTGGAAATTGGTTGGATTGGATTTCTCCTTTTTGTTTTAAACAGAACATATCAGGTTAGTAGATTAGGGGGAAAACTAAAGAATAAAATCTCATCAAGTTGTCAGTGCATTACGAAAGCTGTAGAAGGAAGCTGGAGCACAGACCAGGAAAATGGACAGCAGTAAGCAAAGGACAAAGTCATGGGCAGTGGAGTAAAAGAGTAACAAATACAGGAAAAGTTGCATGTTTCAAAAGTGGCGTGGAATCCATCCTAACACTTCCAGAAATTTTCTCAATGATGAAAGGATCACAACAGCCCCCAAACTACAAAAACTGGAAATAAAGATTCACCAGATATAGAACTTCTTCAGGCTTGGATAAGTGAAAAAGCCATGAAGACCAAGGCAGTGCATTGTTTTATGTCATTGACACTATTACTAATGATGTGTTAGCAAGGCAGGGAGCTGATGGCACTGCAGCATGTTAAGATGAAGTAATACCCACAAAAAAAGGGGAGAATGGTTTAATGTAGTACCACATATAAGGGGTTGAAAAAGCACAAGAACAGATGATACCCTTTTCTAGGGCAAATACAATGAAAACAAGTATTGGAATGTTAAACCAGAAGATAATGGACACCCCAAAGTGTTTAAATTAGGTACAGATGCCAGAGTTTCTGCACTAAGTACAATGGCTCAAACTCATTACATTACAGTCCACATCTCTGGTAAGTTCCTGGAAGAAGTTCATTAAAAATACAATGCCAGTTCATGGAAAAGCTGAAATGCAAAGCAGGAGAGATACTTGAACCTCTCTATGTAGTTCAAGATCAGAAATGTCTTCTACCAAGTGCCGAGTTTGATTTGTAAGGTCAAGGAGCTTGTTCGTGTTAAATACGATGAAGGTTTGAACTGTGTGGTCCATAAAATTGGGAAAATTAAAAGCTGGATATCACATTAACTTATTAGATGATGTTAAACCAATTTGCTATTCAATCTAAGGAAGGCCTGTCACCCATTTTTGGACAAAGATAAAGCTAAAATAGAAAATATGGACCAACAAACAAATACCTCACTGGTTACCATGCCAACAGGATGAGGTTGAGTTATGGTTAGATGCTAAAGATAGTTCTATAAAACCCTGCATTGGTGTAATTCAGTTAAATAAAGCCATGCGTAGTGATTGTAATGAGGTCAGCCAGGTGGACCTCATAGAATACAATTGGGCTGCTAATCCAGGTCCAATCAGGGAGCCCTGGCTGACAGATATAAACAGAAGCATCAGAAGTTCTGTTCACTCTGAGAGCTGGCTCTGAGGAAGCCGGACCAGTGTCAAGACGTGTGAGTACAGGGTAACTTAATAATGGGATACCAGCCTCTGTGGAGTTTTTATACCATATACTGCAAGATTCATCCAATAATCTCAATCACTGAACACAACAGCTGAGCAAATCTTGCCAAAAACATCTTATTTACCAAAATGGATACAATGGTAGGATTTCAGCAATTACCCTGGATGAAGAATTCAGATTCCTAATTACATTCATGACATTCTTCAGATGTTATTGTGTTAATAGACTGCCTTTTGGAATCATCTGAATGTTTTCAATTATCAAACTCTGTCATAAAAGGTATGCAATATGCCATATGGATGCATTACTGATGCAGAGATCCACAAAAGAGAGACATGAACACAAGGTCAAAACTGTCCTGAAAGTCCGACAGGAAAGAAGACCCCATGAAATTTCATGTCATAAGGGCAAAGAAACCTCCTACTGATTGCCACATTCACTTGCCACTTGTCAGTTGATGAGAGTCCTCCTCCATCTTGAATACTATTTGGAAGAAGCAATGAGGGTGCCAAGTACACTGAATGTACTTTTGAAGGAGGACTTCAACGTCCATCACCAAGAGTGGCTTGGTGGGACCACTACTGACTGAATGTCAAATAAATGCAAAATATCTGAAATAAACAGAAAATGCTGGAGAAACTCAGCATATCTAGCAAATTTCTAGAGAGCGAGTGAAACAGAATTAACTTTTCGAGTGTCATATGGCTTATATTCAAACTGAAAAGGCATTATATTGGACTCAAAGTGTTAACACTGTTTCTTTTTTCAGAGATATCAACTGATCTGGGTTTCTTCAGCATTTTCTATGTTTGGTAACATCTGAGATGTCTAGGACTTAAAGCACATAGTTGCTAAACTGGGCTTGTACCTGATAGTGAGGAAAAGAATAAGAAGGAAAAATTGATTTGATTTCATGCTCACCAATCCATGTGCCACAGATATATCAATGACAGTATCATTAGGAGTGACCACCACAAAAACTTCAATTCTTGTGAAGACAAATTCCAACCTTAACATAGAAGTTACCTTTCATCGTGTTGTTTGGCAATATCCCATGTTAAATGGATGTGCTGGAACAGATCGAAAAACTCAAACTGAGTCTCCAAGAGGTGCTGTGGGAGACCCACAGCTACAGAATTGAATTCAATCTGTAACCTCATACCCTGGCACATAGTCTACCATTCCCACTTAATTGGTTGATCAACTTTTGTTCAATGAAGAGTGCAGGAAGACATGTCAGATGCAGCAGCAAACATGTGGCGCTAAACAAGAGGTGACAATCTGGTGAAGCTACAACACAGGACTGAATGCTAAAATAGCTGAAGCAATGTGCAATAGACAGGGGTACGTGATTGCACAACCAATGGATCAGATCTAAGCTCTGTCATCCTGCCACATCCAGCTATGAGTGGTGGTGGAAACTAAGCAACTCACTGAGCAAGGAGGCTCCACAATCAGCTTTATCAGCTTTTTGAGGGACCCCTCATATCAGTGCAAAAGACAAAGCTTATGTTTTTGCATCCATTTTCAGCCAGAAATGATCTATCTCGGCCTCCTTCTGAGGTCTCCAGCATCAGAGATGCAATATTAAACCAATTTGATTCACTCTACATGATATCAAGAAACAGCTAAAGACACTAGATATTGCAAAAACTATATGGCCTGAAACTTCCCGACATTAGAATTAGAGACTTGCTCCAGAGCTTGCTACCCACCTAACTAAATTGTTCCAGAACAGCTACAACACTGGCATATACTCAGTCATGTAGAAATTGTCTGACAATGTCATATATACAAAGCTCATCCACACTAACCTGGCCAATTACTGTCTTATTAATCTGCTCTGTAAATCAACAAAGTGATGGTGGTGTTAAGAATAGTGCTGTGAACCAGCATTTGCTTAGCAATAAATTTAGCAATAATCTGCTTAGCTTGAGTTCTGCAAGGGCCAGTCAGCCCTTGATCTCATTACAACACTGATCCAAATTTGGACAGATAAGCTGCATTTTAAAGATGGGTTAAGAATGGCTGCTCTTGCCATCAAGGCTGCATTTGACCAAATATAGCATTAAGGAATCCTAGCAACCTGAATTCAATGGGAATTGGGAGAAGGCTCTCTGCAATTGGAATTACACTAATGATACCTAGTGTATAGAAAGATAGTTGTGGTCAATGGAGGTCAATCACCTCAGCCTCAGGACATCACTACAGGAATTTCTCTGGGTAGTGTCCTGAGATCAACAATGTTTGGTTGCTTCGTCAATAACCACCTTAATGATAAACTGAGCAGTGAGATGTTCACTGATGACTACAATTGTCAGCACCATTTATAACATGTCAGATACTGACATAGTTTGCATCCATATGCAGCAATAACCATTTCATACAAGAGAGGGTTTAACCATCACTCACCCTTTGACATTCAATGGCATTACCATTATTGAAACCCCACTGTCAACATCCACAGACCAGAAATTAAACTGGACCAGCCATATAAATATTATGACTAAAGAACACAGCAGAAGCTAGGAATTATGTGGACAGTATCTCAATTCTTAGCTCCTCAATATCTATCTACTATCTTGTCTGGATGAATCCCTCCATCAACCCTCATAAGATCTGGCACAATCCAGGATAAAGCAGCTTGATTGGCACCCCAAATACCCCTTCAACATTCACTACCTCCACCACCGATGCATAGTGACACAAACAAAATGTACATCAGAAACTCACTAAGGCTCCTCTGATAGCACTTTCTAAACCAGCAAACACAACAACCTAGAAGAACAAGAGCAACAGATCCATGGAACACCACCACTTGCAATATCCCCACCAAGCCACATTATCCTGATTTGGAAACAAATTGCTGTTCTTTCATTGTTGTTCGGTCAAAATACTAATATTCCCTTCTAATACTATTGTAGGTGTCCCTGCAACAGAAAGAAGTGAGCAGTTCAACATTGCAGCTCATGACCACCTTCTCCAAGACAGCTGATGTGGACTGTAAATGCTGGGATCTAAATTCCATGGACACCTTTTTTTCAAAAAATGAAAAATTTGACTTTGCTAAAGCCATAATTAAATATCTTGGATGTACAGTATCATCAAAGCCAGTGTTAAAAAGCAATGAAAAAAAAATGGAAGAATGGTAGGGAGGAGGATCTGGAGACCATCACCTGTACCTGAGATAGGAGGAGGAAACAAAGATGCCAGATAAAAGTGGTAAGGAGAGGAGGAATAACACATGACATTACAGGAATGTTGTGAGCTGATTATTGTTTTGCAGCTGTGTTATGGACAGTGTTTCAAATCCAGTAATTCTGATAAATGTAAATTTCTAAATTAGCACAGAGAAAGAAAGAATTTACAGGCTTGGAGAAGTGAGTAAAAGTGAAGAATTTGTACTTTCTACTATAATGCAGTTGTTAGTTAATAGAAGTGTACGGTTTAAGTAAGTTAAAGTTAACTAATGTTACAGTAAGCAAAGTGACCTACGATTATAAATTAAAGTATGGCAGGGCAGTCGGCCAAGCAGAATTGCAGGCCCGTGACATGTGAGGAATCAAGAACATTTCTCATGATTTACACAAACTCATGTGCAGGACATGTCACTGGCTGAATAAGCTTGGGCTCTGGGATTCAGAGCTTGTGGAACAGCTAGAGTCACTGAGGTACATTTGTACCACCAAGAACTATGTGGATAGCATGCTCAGAGATGTGGTCACACTACACTTTTGGGTCAAAGAAGCATTAGTTGTGACCAACAAGGATCAATGGCCAGGGGTATAGATTTAAGTTAAGAGGCAGATGGTTTAAAGGGAATGTGAGGAAAAACTGTTTCACCCAGAGAGTGATGGGAATCTGGAACTCACTGCATCTAAAGGTCGTACATAATATTTAAGCATTCAGATTTGCACTTGCGATGCCAAGACATACAAGGCTATTGACCAAGCCTTGGAAAATGGAATTAGAATAGTTAGATTGTTGTTTTTGACCAGCATGCACATAATGGGCCAAAGGGACTTTTTCTGTATGGCTCTAAGCAGGACTCTAAGAGGTCCTGCTCGCTAACAGTCTTGTGTTCTGGATATTGGTGAGGACAAAGGATCCTGAGAGGAGTGCAACAATGGCCAAGCCTATGGCACTCTGTGTACTCGACTGTTCACGAGGGGATGAAGAAGAGCAGCAATTCAGTACTGATAGGGAGTTCTTTAGGCAGGGAAACATATCGACATTTCTGTCCCTTGCAACATGATTACAGAATGTTATGTTGGTTCCCTAGCACGAGGGTCAGGCATGTCATAGAATGTCTGTGGAATATTCTTCTGGGGACATCGAACAGCCAGGGTTCATGGTCTACATTGGCAGTAATGACTTTGGTGTAAAGGGGGATGTGGTCCTGCAACTAGAATTTAGGGAGTTAGTAGAAATTTAGCAAGCAGGATATTGAAAATAATAATCTCAGATTGCTCCCAGTGCCACATGTAAGCAATTACAGAAATAGCAAGATGAAATAGAATAAAGCGCAGTTGGAAAGATGACTCAGGAGGGAGTGCTTTAGATTTCTGTAATCAACTCTGGGTGAGATGCCTTGTACAACCTGGATGGGTTCCATCTGAACAGAGATGACACTAAGTTTCTAATGGGATGTTTAACCATTGTTGTTGGGGAGCATTTAAACTCAGCAGGGGCATGGGAAACGGGAAAAATATTAGAAAGTAATACAAGTAATACAAAATGCAGGAGAAGCAGATAATATTAGAATACAAGCTAATGTAGATTTGGAGTGAGGGACAGAATAATGAAGTCTAAATCACTGCATGTATGTGAATACAGAGAGTACAGATTGTGGGATTGTGGGATTATGATGTTGTGGTAACAATGGAGATTACTTAAGGGGACATGAATCTGCATGTTAAATTTTCCTCATTACAAGGTGCTCAGAGAGGATCAGAAAGGGAAGACAAGGAGAAAAGGTGGCATATTTGATGTTTCCTCACAAGACCACCAGTGTTCAGTGACCGGGGTGGTGACACTTCCTGCACATGGGCTTGTCTAAGTCATAAGAAATGTCCACGATTCTCCATGTGCCTCAGGGATCATGTTGAAGAAAGGATATTTCAGAGCATTTCAGAATCAGTTTGGCTCTACCTGTGGAATAAGAAGAGTACAATTACATTGCATGGTATAATATATAAATAACTGCGAAGGATACACAGGAACCCATCTTCAAGGAAATGGCAGAAAAGTAGAAGCATCATAGTTATCGTATGTTCTCAGTTGCCTGTAAATAAACTATAGTGGTAGTATAAAGGGGAGGCATTTCTTGATTGTGTGATGCTGTCCAGGTCATGGCGATAAAGGAGGAAGTTCAGTCTCTAAACAGTTTAAAATGCATTGTATAAGTTGTTGGTGTTTGAAACTGATAAGACAATAAGACCAAAGTTTGTGCGAAGATTTGTAGCTCGGGTGCTCGTTGTTGTGGTTCTGTTCGTCGAGCTGGAAGTTTTTGTTGCAAACGTTTCGTCCCCTGGCTAGGCGACATCATCAGTGCTTTGGAGCCTCCTGCGAAGCGCTTCTTTGATGTTTCTTCCAGTATTTATAGTGGTCTGTCCTTGCCGCTTCCAGTTGTCAGTTTCAGCTGTCCGCTGAATATACCAATATACCAACCACTACAGCGGACAGCTGAAACTGACACCCGGAAGCGGCAAGGACAGACCACTATAAATACCGGAAGAAACATCAAAGAAGCGCTTCGCAGGAGGCTCCAAAGCACTGATGATGTCGCCTAGCCAGGAGACGAAACGTTTGCAACAAAAACTTCCAGCTCGGCGAACAGAACCACAACAACAATAAGACAAGATGAAATGCACCCCAGAATATCAAAGGAGGTGAGAGTGGAAATTGCAAATGCACTTTTCAGTCTCAAAATTTTCAGTCTTTCATGAACACGGGATGGTGCTGGAAGACATTACGCCTTTGTTCAAAATGCATCATAAACATACACCCAGCAAATACAGACTAGTCAGTTTTACTTGGGTGGTGGGGAAACTCCAAGAAACAATTATTCTGAATCAAATTGTAAATGTAGTTTACTAAAAAGTGTCAGCATGAAGTTAAGCTAAAATCATAATTAATAAACTTTCTGGCATTTGCTGAAGAGATAGCAGAGGCTGTTGATGAGAAGGCTATTGATATGGTTTACATAGACTTCCAAAAGGTACTTGATACAAAGCCACACAACAGATGACATTCTCTCACCAGTATTCTTACATACAGATAAGGAATGACACCACTTCAGCTGGGACAATACATCCATCCTAGGACAAGCCAAACAGAGACATGCACGAGAATTCCTAGAAGCATGGTATTCCAACCGGAACTCTATCAACTAACACATCGAGTTAGACCCCATCTACCACCCTGAGAAAAACAACAGAAAATGACATCACCACAGGAAATGACATCACCAAGGGGCAGCATGGTGGTTCAGTGGTTAGCACTGCTGCCTCACAGCACCAGGGCCCCAGGTTCGATTCCAGCCTCAGGCGACTGTCTGTGTGAAGTATGCACGTTCTCCCCATGTCTGCATGGGTTTCCTCCAGGTGCTCTGGTTTCCTCCCACAGTCCAAAGATGTGCAAGTCAGATGAATTGGCCATGCTAAATTGCCCATAGTGCTAGGTGAGAGGGGAAATGGGTCTAGATGGGTTACTCTTCGGAGGGTCAGTGTGGACTGTTTGGGCCGAAGGGCCTGTTTCCACACTGTAGGGCATCTAATCTATCTAATCAGCCCAAAGAAACCCAAACATATAAATAGTAAGCAGGAATTATCAGCAGTGCTTTGCCCAGAGGCCCACTGAAGACGTTACTTAGTAGGGTGACGAAATGCCTGGAAATGAACCTTCCAGCTCAGCGAGCTAACCTACATCCAGAACATCAACCTGAACTACAAATCTTCTCAAAACGTCTAAGGTTGTCCATGATAGGTACTGCATAAAATACAGAAGCATGGGATTGTGGGTGATTTAGCAGAAATTGGCTAGCTGAAAGAAGACAGAGGGTGGTAGTTGATGGGAAATATTCATCCTGGAGTTCAGTTACTAGTGGTGTACTGCTAGGATATGTTTTGGGGCCACTGCTGTTGTCATTTTTATAAATGACCCATATAAGGGCACAGAAGGATGGGTTAGTAAATTTGCGGATGACACTAAAGTCAGTGGCGTTGTGGATATTGCAGAAGGACGTTGCAGGTTACAGAGGGACATAGATATGCTGCAGAACTGGGCTGAGAGGTGGCAAAAGGAGTTTAATGCGTAAAAGTTTGAGATGATGATTCACTTTAGAAGGAGTAACAGGAATATAGAGTAATGGTAAAATTCCAGGGAGTGTGGATGAGCAGAGAGATTTCAGTGTCCATGAGCAAAAATCCTTCAAAGTTGCCACCCAGGTTGATAGGGTGGTTAAGAAGCCGTATGGTGTGTCAGCTTTTATTGTTAAAGGAATTGAGTTTCGGAACCATGAGGACATGTTGTAGCTGTACAGAACTCTGGTGCAGCCATGCTCGGAGTATTGCATTCAGTTCTGGTTGCCGCTTTATAGGAAGGACATGGAAGCACTGAAAAGAGGAGATTTACTAGGATGTTGACTGGAATGGAGGGAAGGTCTTATGAGGAAAGGCTGAGGGACTTGAGGCTGTTTTCATTAGAGAGAAGAAGGCTAAGACATGACACAATAGAGGCATACAAGATGATCAGAGAATTAGATAGGGTGGACAGTGAGAGCCTTTTTCTTCCAATGGTGATCACGAGCACAAAGCTTTAAATTGTGGGGTGACAGATATAGGTCAGATGTCAGAGTGTAGTAAAGGTGTGGAATGCCCTGCCTGCAGCAGTAGTAGACTTGCCAACTTTAAGGGTATTTCAATGATCATTGGATAAATATATGGATGATAATGGAGTACTGTAGGTTAGATGGGCCTCAGATCGGTTTCACAGGTTGGTGCAACATTGAGCGCTGAAGGGCCTGTACTGTGCTGTAATGTTCTATGTTCTGTACAGTGTTCTACACTTTATTATTAGGGGCATAGAGTACAAAAGCTGAGCATACACTGTTTAGACCTCACCTGCAATTGTTGTGAACTATTCTAGGCACCACTTTTTAGGAATAGAGTCATAGAAATGTACAGCATGGAAACAGACCCTTCGGTCCAACTAACCCATGCCGACCAGATATCCCAACCCAATCTAGCCCCACTTACCAGCATACGGCCCATATCCCTCCAAACCCATCCTATTCATATACATATCCAAATGCCTCTTACATGTTGCAATTTTACCAGCCGCCACTACTTTGATATGTATGCATTGGAGAGTGTGTGGAAAACGTTTGAGATTTAAAAGGTTTGCCCAGTTATAGAAATTCCAGGGAGAAGAAACTTCAATTATGAAGCTAGATTGGGGAAGTGGGACTGTCTTACTTGGTGAGGGGAAGATTGAGTGGAGGTTTGCTTGAAGTTTCAAAATCATGCAGCATATCAAGGAATCTTTGACCTGTAGAGTGGACAAGGAGAAATTGTTCCCACCCGCAAAAGAATTAAATACCATCAGGCACAGTTTTGAAATGTTTTATAAAAAAAGCACAATGATAGACCAAATGGCCTTAATCTGTACCATAGCAATTCTGAGATGCTGTGAAAGGTGTAAGAGAATTTTCATCACCTAAAGAACCTCACAGAACATCAAAGATTTCTTGATATGGTGTTCCAGCAGGCAAGTTTCTATCAAGTTTGTGGGAGGTCAATGAGCCCTCATGACAAGTTTTAAGACTGAGTCGACAATTCTAACATGGAATTTAGAACAGCAAAATTGCTGGGAAAAGATTGAAAAACTCCAAACCTTTTCATAATTTTTGGCATACTCTGACCCCCCACTTGCTATCTACGTTGACAGCAGGTGCATTGCTTACAGATCTGGGGGTAGTTTTATCTATGGTACGGAAAATTATTGAGCCATGTTAGAGAACGAAGCACTAGCAGTAACGTGGGCATCTAAAACATTTTCTGATTATGTTATGGGATTATATTCCAAAACTGAAACTGAGCATGAACTATTGTTCATCCTTCCGAACATGAAGGAAATTGCCAAAATGCCACCAAGAATCTAACAGTTCAGATTAAGGCTAATGAGGTACAATACCATCACTAAATATATAAGTCTATAAAGGAACTCTAAGTAATAGCTGACACACTCTCTTTCAGACCATCGGATGGAACTGATAACGAGGATTTAGACTTCATGTCCTTAATCGCTCAGAACATATGAGCTACAGAAAAGCATATGTAAAAGAAAGCCTGAGAATTTGGTGGAGAATGTTTTCAAGTCCAGAACTGTTCTCTGAAAGGATGACCAGACTATACACTGAATAATCTGATATTATGCCAGTGTATTGAACAGTGCAAGCACCTCACCGTAATTGACCTATTTGTCTTCAACAAAGGATTAGTCATACCAACAGCCTCTCCAAATAACTCATGAAGGATACTCAGTTATTAAAAACTGTCATGTGAGGATGCAATAAACAGCCTGGTGGCCAGGTATTACAACTCACTCTACAGCAAATGTTATTTCTAACTGCATTCCTTGTACCATAAATAGCCAAGAACAAAAGGAATTGGAAGCACTTTCTTCTTTGCCATAAAAGCCATGGGAGTGCCTGAGAGTGGATTTATTCACGTTCAAGGGAATAGTCTTCATATAGTTATTGATTATTACAAAATGAATTGTTTGCACAGTGTCTAGCAGAAGCAGACATCCAATACCTCAAGAGAGTTTATTCTTCATATAAGACTGTCAGACAATGGGCCATAATTTGCAAATGAGCAATTCTTAAATTTTGCAAAAGATTTACATTACTAGTTCACCTCATGATCCTCAGCTACACAGGGAAGCCAAGAGAGGGTACAAACAATTAAAGCTTTATTAAAGCAAAATGAAGACTTTGTCTCAATCTTCTGTATGATTGCTTCTCACCACTGCAGAACAGTTTATTGCTGACAGATTTACTGATGGATAGGACTTTGAGAATATAGCTTCCATCTCAGTCATGTTCATTAAATCTAATATTAAAGAGAATGAAAGATGCTAAAACTGAGAAGAAGAGCAAAAGAACAGCCAGTGTAGGAACTTCAGTCACAGGCAGAGTATACAGTCTCAGTGTTGAAGTCTAGGGATGCTTCATCGATTAGAGACTACCATTGGAAACTATAATAACTGGAACAAAAATACACAACTGAGATCATATACAGTTGAGAAAGGTCAAAGCATCATAAGAATAAATTGTAATGCCTTAATATCCTTAAACAGAAGGTCAATGGAAACTTGGGCTTACTACTCAACTAAAGGTTGGTACATTTGTATAAGAGCCATCACTTTAAGACTTTGAGACCTTTCAAAGTGACGAGGACAATGCAAATGTCAATCTTTTCCAGCCATAAACAAAAGTGATTCAAGATTATTCCAAACAGTTTCATGCAAAGCGCTGGAATATTAGTCATCAATATTTTAGTAGCAATATACATCTTTGAGATCATTATGAAATAAATTGTTGAAAAAAGTTGTAGGAATGTTTGCACTGAATACATCACATTTTGCATATGCTGTGTCAATTAAAATTGCTTTCAGCTAATATTCTTGGCAAATATTTTATCACTCAAATCCAATGAGGATGTTTTCTCCCCCTTTTTATGGAACAAAATGCATCAGACAAAAGATATTTGCTCATATTTCACCTTCAGTACTTCTGCATTGCAATAATATCAATGTCGTCTTGCCATATGCTATGCTAATAATCAATCAGCACACATAGTTTTATGAAATAGCCTGCCTTGCATCCGCCTTTAGTACATATTCAACTTCCTGCTTTGGCAACTGGTAAAAGAAAATTCCTGATGAGTGGCCTTTGGAAAAAGCCTGATCACACCTACAAAGATTAAAGCTGCATTTCTGTGAGAGCATAAGAAATGCATTAATCTGAACTAGCTTTTACTTTTACATCGTCACATCCAAATTAAAGAACTTGTTTTATTTAACAGACATTTGCAACTTTCTGTGCCATTGGCATCCTGCTATCACAGGTGTTAGTTCATTAGCTTTGGTTTGTCTTTGTCATTAATTGTGCACCTCACCCTTTTCAACCTGGCCTCCCCAATGTACTGTTTCCAGACTCAACACAGACATTTACTACAAACCGGCCGACTCCCACAGCTACCTAGATTACACCTCCTCCCACCCTGTCCCCTGTAAAAACGCCATTTTAAAAAATTCCTGAAGAAGGGCTTATTCCCAAAACGTCGATTCTCCTGCTCCTCAGATACTGCCTGGCCTGCTGTGTTTTTCCAGCACCACATTTTTCAACTCTGGTTATCCAGCATCTGCAGTCCTCACTTTCTCCTACCATACCAAGGTTAATTTTGCATGTAAGTGTCACAACAGTATTTCACAACCAATCCTTTCACCACAATTCTATATAGAAATACAATAGTTGTTGACCAATGCTTACTTCTCCAATCATGAAGACCTAACGCCAAATGTGGCATCATTGCCATTAACCTAGATAAATTTAAAATAATCTCAAGAGTAGAGGGAGATTAAAAGTAATAATGATGCTGCAAATCAAATGGAAATCATATAACTGCTCATCCAAACAGCTGGTGAAATACAGCAAAGTAGAGCAGAAGAGCAAAAACAATCATTACATTTTTTTGGAAGTGGACGAGCTTGTGTTGCTGTGATATGCCGGTTTTGGACTGGGGTGGACAAAGTTAAAAATCACACAACACCAGGTTATAATCCAGCGGGTTTATTTGTAAGCACTAGCTTTCGAAGGCCGCTCCTTCTTCAGGTGGTTGTGGAGTAGGACCATAAGAGATAGAATTTATAGTGAAAGATTACAGTGTCATGCAAGTAAAATGATATATTTAACAAACCTTGATTGTTGTTAAGTCTTTCCCCTTTCAGAATGGGTTACAGGTTTCGGTTCATTACTATGTAAACCCTAGAGCCTCTTTTAAGTCATATTCTTAAGATAAGCTAAAGTTTTCTGTGACATTGTACTTTGTTCTGACTTGTGGTTTTGTTTTCCAAACCAACTAAATATATTGCTTTTCAACAAAGTACATTAAACATACACTGTTGTACAAAGAAGTATAGGAAAAACAACTTTGCAAGATTTTCAAGCAGTACCTAAAATGGTATCTGTGTACAACAATGCCAACCAAATGTGCTAATGTCCTGAAAGATGGTAACACATTGAGCTGGAAGCAGGTCCTGTACATGTTCAGTCATAGTATTGAAGTGACAGTGGTAATCAGGTTTATAAATAGAATTTTGTCCTCATGAGATTGAAAATTCAGGTGGATTCCTATTGTTTAAATGCAACTTGCACCTTTTTAAGGAGAGGTGATTTGCCAAAGCGCTGCCTCTGGAACCTTCTATTTCACTGACAGTTTAAAAACTACAACATTTTATTTTTTTGAAAATGGGCTAAGGATATGCTATTTTAATCCAAAGAAACTGTGGAAGGAGCTGCTACAGTTATGAGTTGCTAGCAGTGGGGAAGATGCTAAGGACTCACTTGCACCATGGGAGGGTGCATCTTTAAAGCAGTTATCCAGAGACAGTCTGTTTATTGGTTTTTAAATCAGGACCAATTGGGTAGGTGAGGGGTGCTTAGCATGAAAACAACTTTCTAATTGTCCTAGGCAGGAGGGCAGTCATTGTGTGAACCATTCTAAACTCTAAAAAGGCAACATCCTGTCTTTCCTTGCAGAGAAGTCACATAGAATAGGAAGACAGCTAACTTCCTCATCCAATATGCCAATACATTGCTGCTTTAACCGGTGACTGAGACACCAAACAATTACTGTGCCCATTGCTCCATGTCTGCAGTAAACAACAGAAAGAACTGGGAAAGAAGAATATTGGAGGTGAGAAGAAGCAAAACCACAACTCATTGAACCTATCAACTAGTGATATTGAACTACCATATATCCTTGTGTATAGGTCAAATTTTGATGAAGGTTTTTTAAAGGGGGTTGACAAATATATAGGCACAAGTTTTGAAGGGCTGAAATTCATGCTGCACTTTTTAACAATATTAACTTTTGAATGTATTGTGAACAAAGTGTGATAAGTACCGATTGTCTTAATACCGATCTGAATGAATGAATGAATCAAAACGTGCTGCAGTAAACTAAGAGCAATAAGTATAGTTATGAATGAATGAATGAATAGAGATACGATATAGTAAACAAAAAGCGATGAATTGACTTACCGGCATGAATGAATGAATGAATCAAAACGTCTTTAGTAAACCAAGTGCAATAAGTACAGTTATGAATGAATGAATTGTGATGTGATATAGTAAATAAAGAGCAATGAATAGAGTTATTGGTTTGAATTATTGGGATTTAATGCGATATAGTAGGGTCGATGTAAACACAAGATATATGGAAAATACAAAATTTTTGGCAAAAATTAGAGATCGACTTATACATGAGTTCGACATATACATGAGTACATATGGTGGGTTCTCTGCATTTTTTTTGCCTTCCACTCATAACATGGAAAAATGACAAAGGATGTCTGTTTGCTTGTGAGCTAAGTTGATCATACACATTTTGTTTACCTGTAGTTGGAACTGATTTTTTTTTGTAATAAATAGAAGTATTTTTGGTAAGTATGAAACCTGGTCAATGTTTTCTGTCAACCTGAGTTCAACAGATGCAAAACTGTGGGACGTGAGTAATTTGATTACACCCTCAACCTTTGTGACCATCCCAGGAGTGGTAGAGCTTGGGAATGAGCGCATTTTCCCAAGTGAGTCATAACAATCGTGTTTTGGATTTCAGGTGTGGAGAATGTAACCAGAAGAAAATCTTAAACTCGATTAAAGCATGCATTCAATGTCTTGCCAGGTAGTTTCGCAACGGTGACCAGAACTGAAAACAATGCAGGAAAAAATGGTATCATGATTATAACTGACAATACAAGTCAAACGGGCCCATTCTGTGCTCTAACTCTTTTATAATTCTATCTACTAAAGTCAGATCGTGTATTCAACTTTATCACTGGTTACATGTCGCTGCACCATTCTAGATAACTTCAACACTAGCAATCTTCTAATTTCCTACTTTTTATCTCTCTAATCCATTCAGGGCATAACAAACCAATGTAACTTCTACTGTTTCTACTAGGGGACTCCCGAACTATATTAACTTCACAACTATTGGTCCATCTTCTCTGCATCAGTTGTTTTATTGGAAACAATGTTAAGTGCTGTATAAGTCATGGTTCTCATAGGATTAATATTGGAGATTGCTTGAACCTATACCCATTCAAATATCATGCAGCCCTTGGTGGAGAATCAAGTTGTTTAGCTTCAGATCCCAATGGGGTCAGATGAGTCATCGCTAGCTCCTCAATCAAACTTATACCTTTTGCTATTATGCAATAACTACAACTTGTTAAAGAATGAGCCTTTTCTTGTTAAGATGCACTAATGTTTCACCACTGCTAATCAAACAGCCTTTAGACATATTTCAGGAAGAGGGATGGAGAGGGCACCAAAGAGCATTGGCAGTGACCTACCTCTGAGCCAGAAGGTCCAGTTTCAAGTCCCACCTACCCCAAAGGTGTGTTGAAACAAGTCTAAACAGGTTGACTAAAAAAACAACTATAAGTCTGAACAAAATGTATGAGAAAAAGATTAGCATGTGTAACATTTCGGAAGGAGAATTTGGTATGAGCACTCTACCCCAGTCATTAGCTGGCACTTCTTGATTCTACAACATACACAACATGGTGGGAGTCATAGGATTGTTAATTAAATAGCTCAGAGTAACTGCAGTGAACAAAAGCACACTTGATTCAGAAGAAAAAAAGCTCAGATGACAAGTGAGTCTACCAATTGAATACATTACTGCTTTAAGAATACTCAGCTGGTCATGAGCAGCAATTTGCAAAAGGAATACAAACAGTTCACATGGAGGTATTGATAGGTTAAGTAAGTGAGAGAAAAAGTGGGAAATGCAAAGATAGTATACGCTTATATGAAAAAAGAAAAATTCATCACACTTGGGAACAACAGAGGCTTGAGAGAGGAGAGTCGAAGGGAACAGTGCTGATTCAATGTTCAACAGGGAAAGAGGTGGCACTGTGGCTGAGTGATGAGCACTGCTGCCTCACAACACCAGGGACCTGGGTTCAATTCCAGCCTCGGGCAACTGTCTGTGTGGATTTTGCACATTCTCTCTGTGTCTGCGTGGGTCTCCTCCGGGTGCTCTGGTTTCCTCCCACAATCTAAAGGCGTGCAAATTAGGTGAATTAGCCATGCTAAATTGCCCATAGTGTTCAAGGATGTGTAGGTTAGGTGCATTAGCCAGGGGTAAGTGTAGAGTAATAGAGTAGGGGAATAGGTTTGGGTGGGATACTCTTTGGAGGGTTGGTGTGGACTTGTTGGGCCGAAGGGCCTCTTTCCACCCTGTAGGGATTCTATGATCTACCTTGCAGTTCCAGGTATAAAGTCAAAAATCCCTGTGTGCAAGGAGAACAATTTTAAATTAATGCCACAAAGAACCAGGCTAGAAAGAACAGATGCTAAAAAGAGGCGACTACCACTCACAGAGTTTGTTGTGACCATCATAAGTGAGCATTATGAGACATGGCTACAGTAGCAAAGTCAAAGGTCATTAAAAATTAATTAATTCCGAAGCGGCAGCATTGGAAACAACTCAGAACAGATTTAACGAGAGAAAAGGGCATTTAAAAGATTTAGAAGACAATCTGACAGCCAAATATAGCCCGAGGAACTTTAAGAATGTGATAAGATCAGAAGTTACATAATTTAAAGGGCAGTTTTGGCGGGAAGATTTACTAAGGCCGCAACCAGAGTGTGTTTCAAGAATCAGGGAAAGGAATGCGCATTATATATAAGCTGTGAAAGTTGGGAGACTGAAGACTTGTTTGAATAAAATGGAAATGATTTGCATGCAATTCCATAAAAGCCAGATCAACGTCCACAAATCTAGAGATACAGTCAAATTGCCTGGTCTAAAAGTTCAGGATACTGGACAGGGAAGAAAATATTTATTCCAACACAGCAACTGCCTTTCATGATGGACATTCATGAAATAAAGGCCCTACAGATGATGTTATGGTGTAACTACTTGAGGCGGCAAGGAGAGTTTCACTGAGAAAGAAATTCAAGCAATTAAAGGTCCTCCAGATAAGATAATGGACCAACTATGGGGTTTAGCAGGAACATCCTCCATGAAGGTCATCCAAAATATAAAAGGTTCTCTACCAGAGAAAGTCTTTACAGATGATCAGAATCAAGACTAACGATTCTCAAGCCAAACACCCACCAGTCTTCAAGGTTGAAGAAGAAAATGTTGTGGAAAACTTTCAGACTGCCAAATCTGTAAAGTCAAAACCTTGGAGAGAGATGGGATGGTGGTAAATGTAGGAGCAGGTAACTATAAATATTAACTATGTGTGCGGGGAAGGCTTAGAAGGTGGATTTTTATAAAGGTTTAAGGGAAACTGTATTAGACTGAACCCAGTCTCATGTTGTCTTACAGTCCTGGATGGAAATACAAGGAGCTGAAAATGTGTTGCTGGAAAAGTGCAGCAGGTCAGGCAGCATCCAAGGAACAGGAGAAGGTCAGATATGTCATCACTAGCTCCTCAAAGTTGGAGAAACTACAACATTTCTTGTAACTATCGCTACCATGCAATACAATGTTGATTAGACAAGTACCTCTTTCTGAGACTCACTAGTGGTTCAACTTCTACTACTGCTAACCAAACAGGTCCTTAGACCCAGTACAGGAAGGGGGATTGGTAGCAGCACTCCATCCCAACTACCTGTAGGCAGTGCTTGGTACTGCAACGCATACATCACTAAGCTGCCCTCTTCAACTTCAAACCATTTCAACTGGTCACACGTTGCATACTCTTACCTTTCTGGAACATAATGGAAGAGAAGTAGAAGAGGCCACTAGCTCTGTAGGAGCTGACAGGAATCAATGCAATATACAGGGGAAAAGTATAAAGTCTGATTGATAAACTGGAAGAGACATCCTTCATAGTGTATGTCACCTTCCTCTCTTTTACTTTTGATGTTAAATCCTCTTCATCACTCACTTCAAAAACAGTCTGGTAGCTCAGGAGATGTCACTGGCCCACTCATGATTTTCACTGCCACAAAATGGTAGCTCTTATCTATCTCCCCATTATTTTTTGGACAAGCAAAGCAGAACACATGCTTTCCATGAGAATATAAGAATGAGGCGGAATAGTGGCTCAGTGGTTAGCACTGCTGCCTCATAACACCAAGGACCTGGTTTGATTCCACTCTCAGACAACCCTGTCTGTATGGTTAAAAGCAAATTACTGTGGATGCTGGAATCTGAAACCAAGAGAGAAAATGCTGGAAAATCTCAGCAGGTCTAGCGGCATTTGACAAAGGGTCAGTTAGACTCGAAACGTCAGCTTTTTTCTCTCCTTACAGATGCTGCCAGACCTGCTGAGATTTTCCTGTCTGTATGGCATTTGCATATTGTCCCCGTGTCTGCTAGGTTCCCTGCGGGTACTCTAGTTTCCTCCCCATTTCCAAAGAATTGCAGGTTAGGAGGATTGGCCATGCTAAATTGACCATATTGTCCAGTGTTGTGCAGGCAAGGTGGATTAGCCATAGGAAATGCAGGGTTGCAGAGGTTGGGTGGGTCTGGGTGGGAAGCTCTTTGGATGGTCAGTGTGACTCGATGTACTGAATGGCCTGCTTCCACACTGTCAGGATTCTACAATTCAAATATCTAGGAGCCAGAGTAGACAACTCAGCCCCTTAAGCCTGCTCCACATTGGATATGATCATGACCAATTTAGCTCGACCTCAACTTCACCTTCCTGTCTGCTCTCCATAACCTTTCAACCCATTGCTAACTAAAAATCTATCTCCTCTTTAAATTTACTCAATGTCGCAGAACCCACTGTGCCCTGGGTTAAATGAATGCTACAGATCCATGAACCATTTTGAGAATTAATTTCTCCTGATCTCTGTTTTAAATCTGTTACATTTTATCCTATACCTTTGACGTTCTTGTTCTGGATAGCCCTACATGAGGAAACATCTTTTTTCTGTATGCTTTGTCAATCTCCTTTTGCATTTTATATACCTCAATTAGATCTCCTCTCAAGAATAGCTGAAGATTCCTTTAAACAATGCTGAAAATGGTACCCTCAGAAGTGTTCACAGAATCATAGAATCCCTGCAGTTCAGAAAGAAGCCATTCAGCCCACTGAGATTGTGCAAACCCTCTAAAAAGCATCTCACCCAGACCTACACCCTCACTCTATTCCTATAATCCCTGCATGGGGTTTTTAACCAGGGCTAATCCACCTAACCTGCACATCTTTAAACAGTGACAGGAAACCAGAGCACCCAGAGAAAACCCACGCAGACACAGGGAGAACATGCAAATTCCACACAGACAGTCACCCAAGGGTAAAATTGAACGAGAGTTTCTGGCACTGGGGCAGAAATACTAACCACAGTGCCATTGTGTGGCCCCTATCATTTCAGACAGTGATTTGAGAGCCTGATGTAAAACCTCCAAATAACATTCTAAAGTTTCATAATATAACATCTCAGCCTTGAAACTAACACATGGCTATCATTTACATATATTACATAGGTGCCCCTTGAGTTCAAGCAGTTAAGTCAGATAATAAACAAAAGACTTGATCCAAAATGGTGTTGTTCTGGGACTTACTGGGCAGACTAGGTAGTTACTCATTTTTCAGGGTCCTAAAATTCAACAATTCTAAGAAAAAAGGCAAATATATGTTGAAAATTATTATATTATTGCAATTTAGATTAATTCTGCTTCAGATTTGAAACTTTCATGAATTGAAGAGTAACTTGTTTTTGGTTGCAGTATCTAAACTATGCTTTATATCGGAAGTTTTCTTTAGTTTTTTTTACTTTATCTTTCTCTTATATGCTTTCGTTATTGTAACAGTGTTCAAAATTCCAAAAAACTTTAAAAAAAATTCTACTGCATTACCTAAAAGACACTTTTAAAATGTTTACTGCAACTAGCAAACTTCAAGAGTTTAACTGTTTGAATAACACAAATTTAAACAAACTAGTTCATGACAGCTACAAATAATTTATTTCAAAGAAGTTCAGTGTACGCACAGCATTAATACTGTCCCTGTAACATTTTAATGGATTTTTTTTTACTGTGACTGAAATTAGAAAGCATAAAAAACTGTAATGTTTGACTTTTATAGGTGAACATTCTTCTTATTGTCTAATGTGATTTGCAAAACTTAAAATTGTTTCATGCACAATGCCTTAAAAGGGAGGGGTCAAATAAACCAATCCTTATGAGAATAAACAGGCTATCCAATTTCAAAAGCAAATGATTCAGAAATTCCACAGTTGAAAGCAAATTATCAGTACAATTTATCAAAAAAGAATAACACCAGATGGACTGTAGTCTGGAAACTTCGAGTACATTTTCACATAAAAAGATATCCTATTGTTAGTAGACAAAGATGTCAAACAAATGTGAAAGTATACAAAAGTTATTTTACATAAACTGAAAGCTCTCTTTCTCATTTCAGAGCCTCCATTCAGTTGAAAGATGAGATACAAAATACTTTGGAAAGTTACTTATTGTGGAACTGACAGTTTAATAAAACTAAACATAAGAATACTTTTAGAGGACCAGTATATACCGAATGATTTAGTTTATAATGAAGCGACGGTTATGTTATTGAAGGAGGCAGGCCCTGGTTTGGTGGGGAGGGAACATTTATACTATCAAGTTTTGCCGTGATACAAATGTCAGCAAACAGATTCTGTGATGTTTACCCATCATGTGAATTTTAGAATATGGTCATCTACATCTGAGTCTAAAAAAAAGGTCAACTGTTGTCACTTCTGGCAGGAAATTCCAGAGGTATCAGTAGATAGTGTAGATAGAAATACATCAAACACCAGTGAATAAAATCCTAAACAATTAGAACGAAAGGTGACAAGGTTGTTTTCTTACTAAACCATTTGACTAACAGTAGGGAGCTGATCAAACTCCAGAAGAAAATTGGCCCATTGCTAAACAACTGCTAATTGAAGCATTACGGAAATTTCAAGAATTTGACCAGAAGAAATTTTACAATGTATTTAGCATAATCTGATCTGTCTCACTTTTCCTTTCCTTGCTAATTTATCTGAACTATTCATGTTTGGAGAAATGCATTTGTGCACACCAGCTGGCTTACTGTGGTCATGTGACATCCATCGCTGCTGTAAAGCCTTTAATTTTAGCTTGTGGCAGTGATTAAAGCACATTACTTGAAACATAATGTCAGAAGTGTGAAGCAGAGATTGAGTGAACTTTCAGAACTTTAAGAGAGTTGGCCAGCCAGAAAGAATGAAAAACTGCAGTCTACATCTTTGAAGAGCTGGATGAGTCAGAATGGCTATACATTCTCACTCCTTGCTTCTTGTCTCTTTAGATATGAAAGATAGACAAAGTAAAAAGGAGTAGAACCTTCGGCCCTTTGAGCCTGCTCTGACGTTCAGTGTGATCGTGGATGATCATCCAATTCAGTACCCTGTTCCCACTTTCTCCACATAGCCTTTGATCCCTTCAGCCCTAAGAACTATATCTTATTTTTTTTCCTGAAAACAGTCAATGTTTCAACCATTTTTGGTGTCAAAAATGCCACAGACTCACTTTTTGAGTGAAGAAATTTCTCCTCATCTCATTTGTAAATGGCCTACCTTGTATCCTTATACTGCAATCTGGACTCCCCGCTCGATGGAAACATCCTTCCTGCATTCACTGTGCCTAGTCCTGATAGAATTTTATAGGTGTCTATGAAATCCCCATTCCCCCCCCCAACCCCAGCTTATTCTCCTAAACACCAGTGAAAAAAATCCTAAACAATCCATTCTCTCTTCATTCGTCAGACCTGCCATCCTAGGGATCAGTCTGCACTCCCTCAGTAGCCAAAACATCCTTCCTCAGATTAGAAGACCAAAACTGCACAATATTTCCTCCAGGTGTGGTTTCACCAAGGCCCTGCATAATTGCTGTAAGACATCTTGTTCCTGTACAGTCTGTTCTGCTATAACACGCATTTCTTCAAAGCAAATTGGCATTAAAGCACTTGAAGAATTTAGAGCATTATTTGTACAATGTGAGTTCCTTACTTCTATTGGCTGTAATTTGATTCCAGCCCCATTTGTTAAAATGGCACAGCTATTGCGTGATTTTCCTGTAAGGCGATATTGTACGAGAATGGAACTATCGCGATATATCAGAACCGACTATACTCCAATCCTGAAGCTGGCTGTGAAACCTCTTATTCCTGTCTCTGTTACAGCTAAAAGCTGGAGTTCTCTTCCTCCTGCTAAAATTGCATGTGAGACAATCTATCTTATTGAATTTGCCTTTGCCAAGCGTGTTTATATGGTATGTTGCAGTATTGGAACAGAACAGAAAAGAGAATAGAAAAGAAATGTATTGACATGTAGTTTTACATGAAAAATACAGTGAAGCGTTTTATACGTCGCCCTGCCACAACATCTACATCAATGACAGAAGTCATTCATAACAATGAAAATAAAGTAAAATTAAGACAAAACTCATCAGAGTTCAGTTAATAGCTCCTGGGCACAATTTAGGAATGATAGGATACCCTGAAGATGTAGCTGGAACAAGACTGCCATTCTGGGCACTGGATTGCTCAGCCAGAAGCCTCCGCCGATGAGGACCACCATGCTGGGCTGAGACTGACACTTCTGGACGAGGCCACCTGCCAGCTTGCTTGAATACCTGGAAGCCGAAGATGAAGAAAATCTCTACACAGGGAAAACACCTCAATGCTGGGACAAGACCGGCACCCCAGGAGACTACCACTGTCCCGAGACCCCTACCATTCCTACTTAAGGCACCTGGGCCCAGCCAGGGACCTGAAGCCTCGGCTTAGCTGTGAGTCCAGGCCAGGGGAGTCATGCTCCAACCAGCTCCTCGCTTGCTAGGAGACCCTGTGCCAGGGTGAAGCTGCATGTGGCTCATCCCGGTATTGCAATCGTTGCCAGAGGCCTCCTCCTCACTCACCACTCTCCAGACCCAAAAGAAAAGAAAGAAAGCCAATGACAAAAAAAAGGAAAGTCGGTGAGTGCAGATGAACTTCAGGCTCAGCCCACCATCTCTGCCACCATCTTGCTTACTTAACTATTTTTTTAAAAGTTAAAGAAAAACAATCTATTATTCAGCTAAGTTTTCCAATAGAGTTAAATCATTACAATTCTTCTTTCTTTTGTTTGTATTTCACCCATAGTGTAAAAATAAAGTCTGTTTAGCTCCAAGCCTGGTAGTTTGACCAATCAAATTGCATCCAGAACACAACGCCTTACACTTGACTTTAAAAATAAGAAAAAGTTGGGGTCTAGGATATTTTCTTAATATATTGTGACGGGTTTTGGTCTAGTCAATAACAATACCTTCCTCTTTCTCAATCTACAGCCATTCAGATAATGATTTGCTATCAAAGTGAATACCCTCGCATTTAGCCACATTATACTTCATGTGCCATGCAACTTTCCAATCACTCGACAAGTCCAAACCACAGTGAAGCATCTCAACAGCCTCCTCATAGTTCACCCTCCCACACAGCTTTGTGTTGTCTGCAAACTTGTAGATATTGCATTTAGTTCCATCTTTTAAATCATTAAGATATATCACAAATATCTATTATGAATAACTGGAGTCCAAGTACTGATCTCTACCTGTTACTTTGAAAAAGGCTCCTTTATTCCCATTCTTTGTTTCTTATCTGACAAGTAGCTCTCTATCCTTATCTGTAGCCTATCCCTAATCCCATGTGCTTTAATTTTACATGTCAAAATGTGAGACCTTATCAAAAGCCTTCTGATAAAATTCAAATAAATCAGATCCATGAGTTCTCCCCTTATTTGGTCTATCCTCAAATGAAGCTTCTTTTTATTCCAAAACATTATCGTTCAGCATCGAAGGTGTCTCAACATAATGCAAAGCATCATCTTTTCTATTAACACAATTTACTGACGATTGACAACTGCAGAGTTTCTGCACAAGATGACAGCTTTCATGAAATTAAGTATTTCCTTTGTCAGCAGATATGTTTATAAGGTGGGGTTTCTTATGCCTAAAATATTCCCAATTCAGATAAGATCATCTATTATTGCCCAAATGCTCAGATTTAACTAGATGCGTCAATGCTGCAACATTCTTGCCACAGTGGTTTATGGTGCAATACAGTTTGCAGTCCTCTTGGTCAATAATAATAGGGTTGCTAATTTAATAGTTCAGGCTTCTTACTTAATTCTGAAGATATTTCATAAATTTTGTATCAATAATGGAAAAAAAATTGCAATTCAATTTCATATCTCACATAGCAATAAAATGATCAAATGCTTCATTAAGATGGAGTGTGATGTAATCAATTCTGAGATTAGGGTCTTGTATCTAATTAAGGGAAAGTACAATGGTAAGAGGCATAAACTGGGTATGAAAATTGTGCATCGTTACTTAAATGTTTGATAATGCATAGACAATGTCAACCATTGTGCATGAGGCATTGCAATAATTGTTCATTCCTGTCTGGCCTAAAAACCCCAGAAAGGTGGCCTTACATTGGTTAACAAGGCAAATAGGAATAGTACCAAAGGGACATTCAAATTCTCCAAAAAAAGCTGTACAGCTGATGATTGGGAGCAGTTTAGATTTCAGCAAACTGGGGTGGCATGGTGGCTAAGTGGTTAGCATTGCTGCCTCACAGCACCAGGGACCCAGGTTTGATTCCAGCCTCGGGTGACTGTGTGGAATTTGCACATTCTGCCCGTTTTTGCGTGGGTTTCTTCTAGGTGATCCACTTTCCTCCCATAATCCAAAGATGTGCAGATCAAGTGAATTGGCCATGCTAAATTGTCCATATTGTTAGGTGCATTAGTCAGGGGCAAATATAGGGTACGGGAATAGGTCTGGGTGGGTTACTCTTTGGAAGGTCAGTATGGACTTTTTGGGCTGAAGGGCATGTTTCTATTCTGTAGGGAATGAAATGAGGATGAAGAAAATAGAGTACTAGAGTGACCTTGTGGTAAACATATGGACTGACTATAAAAACTCCTACAGGTTGGTGATGAGAAAGTGATAGTGGAAGATAGGTCACAATCATAAACAGGATAGGTTATAATCGGGAACAAAGAGATGGCTGACCAATTAAACACATATTTCAGTTACACTTCAACAAAGGATTACGCAAATAGCATCCCAGAAATGGTGAGGAGCACAAGGTCAAGTGAGAGGGAGGAACTGAAAGCAATCAATATTAGTTAGGAAATTACGTTGGGGAATTTATGAGATTAAAGACCAATAAATCCCCAGGCCCCAACAATCGATATCCCAGTATACTTAAGGTAATGGCCCGAGAAATCCTAGACTCATTCATGGTCATCTTTCAAAATTCTACAGACTCTTGAATAGTTCCTTTAAATTGGAGTGTAGCAAATGTAGCTCCTCTATTTTAAAAAGAAGGTAGAGAGAAAACATGGACTTATAGACTGGTTATCCTGACATTAGTAGTACAAAATATTAGAGTCCGCCATGACAGATTTAATAGCAACGCACTTGAAAAACAGTTCCAAGATTGGACAGAGTCAGCATGGATTAATGAAAGAAAAATCATGCTTGACAAATCTATGAGAAGGGCTTATGCCCAAAAGGTCGATTCTCCTCCTCCTTGGATGCTGCCTGACCTGCCGTGCTTTTCCAGCACCATATACTCAACCCTTGACAAATCTACTGGAAATGAAAGCAAAAATAGGCAGATTTTATAAAACAGAAGAATAAACATGATAAAGAAAATAAAGAACAAACAAGAAATACCAGAATGATTGTTACCAGAGAATAGGTTGTAAATATTGAGAAAGACATCACACAAAAGAAAATGAAGTACATGCAGTATGGGGAAGGCAGTATTCTGAACTGCAAGAAGCTGTATCACTTTGCGTGTAAGCAATTAGTTGGAAAAAAGTAAGGCAAGTGGATAAAGTCAGCTGCTTAAGAGATGTCAGCAATCACTTTACAACACGTTGGTATTGACAGGCCTAAAGGTGATAAATGCTTTGTAACTGTTAAAATAATGACTGCAGAAGGACAGCATCAAATGAATGTGATAGACAATTCATGCAATATCAAGAGCTCTGCAGACCAAAAATGAAGCCCTCGAAAATAAGGTTGAGGCTCTATGATGGAACAATACTCAAATGGACAAATGAAGCTGAGAATCCAGTAGAATGGGAAGGAACAAAAACCTGGAGTTCCATAGAGCAAACATCAAGCAACATCCACACTTCACAGTTGAACCAAGTCCAAAACTTTGACTGATGACTGTACACCAGCCAAGAGACATGGACAATATCTCATCAGCCAATTAGCCACTGACAGCTGAACATATCCTATCAATGTGTCATCGTAATTTTACAGATCTTCAATATTTCCCTGCTTAGGATCAGGAGAGTTCCAGGAACTGTCATACACAGTCTGGAAAACAAAATAGAGGAGACACCAGCCCTCAGATTGTCTCTAGAAGGTCCGGAAAATTGAAAAGAAGAATAAGATGGTGGAGAGCTGAACCCAGGCTTTCTTTTTCCTTTTTACTTCTGCTCTTTTTCATTTTTGTTCTTTTCTTTAAAGTCTGGAGGGTCGTGGGTACAGATGGAGCCTTCCAGCAGCAGCAACACCAAGATGAGCCAGACGCAGCTCCATCCCAGACTGAGGTCTTTCACCAAGTTGACACACCCCAGCTAGGCCTGGGCACCTGAAGGAGCAAAAATGTTGGCAAAATGGATGGATGGCAGATCAGTAGCAATGTCTGGATGGGAGACAAGAGGTTTCTCCTGACCCAGCAACATGGTGGCTTTCAGTAGCTGGCCTGGCAGTTTTTTTCATCGGAGGCTTCTGGCCCAATACTTCAGTGGCCCAGCGTGGCAGTCCGGTCCTTCTGTGTCCCAGTGTGGCATTCTCATCCCGGAATGGCGGTTTTGTCCTGGCTGCATCTGCAGGTTATTCCATTGTTCCTTATTCAGCTTTCCGAGCCCAGGAGTCTTGATGAACCTTTGATGAATTTTGTCTTAATTTTACTTTCTTTTTAACATTATGACTTCTGTCATTAATATCGGTGCCGTGGTGTGGCGAGTTATAAAACTTTTCACTATATTTTTCATGACAATAAATTTCTATTCTGTACTATTTTGAGAAGGCAAAGAAACATCATCTGAGGAACTGGCAACAGGCAATAAGCAAATGAAAGCAGAAGAGGTAGAAATCACAAAACAGAAGAACAAACGTGATAAAGAAAAACAGAACATAACAGGAAAAAGATAGAATTGAAGAACCCGAAGTCAAGTAAACACATCACATACTTACACAGCCCCCTGATTCATTTTAAACGATGCCCTTATTCTGAAAGGCCACAATTATCAACTGCTACCTAATGGTATACTGTCAGACTTCTGAGGCAATGGTGCTTGAGTCATGCACTGGATCTTTATCCTCTGCTGGTATATACTGTGCTGAGGTGTGGTCTCCTCTGAGCTAGGGCTCTATGCCACTTCCTCTATGAAGTGACAGATGGTTGAGGGATAAGGCTATTGCTAGACATTGCTCCTCTTGTTGTTCATCTGAAGGATAGAGCTACCAAAGTGGCAGCATTGCTGCTGTGAATACTGACAGCTGGGAAGTGTAAATCAAAAGCAAAAAGACGAGATAGTAGAAATGACCTCGAGATTATTAGAAGTCAGTTCTAAAGCAATGAAAACACATGCTGAAAACAAGTTATCTGGGAAAAGTCTTTCATTTAGGCAACAAGGAAGTCTTCATAGCTATGTTTTTAAACATTATTTGCCTGTCAAATGTTCAAACTTGTCAGTTACCCTGTCCTCTCCCTTTGTTTTACCTGACAAGTTCAGTGAAGCCCAGAAAACCTGTATGTGCAAAATTAAAGTCAAAATTCTTGGTTAGGACTGCAGCTAATGGGCATTTAACATCGTTAAATATTAGACTCATCTGTCCTCAGGGTTGAAGAACATACCCAAATTGAAGACAAAAGGATCCTGCAGGTTCCTCAACATGCCAGCAGTGGATCAATTGCCACCTGCACAGAAACCCTCCCACCCTGACAGGTTAACATTCAACCTTAAAAGGCAAATGTACGGCTTGCCTATATAAATACAGTCTGCTCAAAAATTAACTGAAGTTCCACATTGTTCTCATGAAGGTGTTGGAGAGTGGTGGAATGCTAATTGAAAAGAAATGTCAGTAACTGATGTTCTGACTTTTTGCAGTCACATAAACAAGTCTCATTTTATAAAACAAGGACTGACAGGTTTTCTATTTATTTAAATTTGCCAACTGTGTTTTTTTTACGTTTTCATTATGTCCATTTTGAAACTAAAAAATGTTATGAGCTTCAGTGAAACTCAAACTCATAAAACTTCTTAAATTCCTCTTCCACTTAGTTTTTACATCATTTGAAAATCCAGGAGTTTTACACCATGAGCTAAAATAGAATTTGAATTCGCTACAGAAAAACCTAAAAGGATTATTTCAAACTCCAAAGATAGTGTTCCAATTATTTACTGAGTTTCTGTCAAAGCTAATCTCTCTGAGGTTTTACATATGCCTCTTAAACTGACCTTCACTTCAGTGTTTTTTTTAAATTAATTTACGGATGTGTGCATCACTGTCTTGATGAGCATATATTGCCCATCTCTAATTGCCATACGGAAGGTGGTGATGAGCTACGTTTTGAACTGCTATAGTCCTTGGGGTGCCGATAAACCATAGTGCTGTTAAGAAGGAGGCTTGACTTTGAAGGAATGGCTATACAGTTCCAAGTCAGGATTGTGTGTGACTTGGATGAGTTGTCGCAGGTGATCGTGTTCCCAAGTATTTGATGCCTTTGCCATTCTAAGTGATTGAGTTCATGTTTTGAAAGATACTGTCAAAGGAGAATTGTTTAGTTACTGCATTTACTTTGTAGATGGTCAACACTGCTGCCACTGTGAGCCAATGATAATGGGCGTGAAATTGAAGATGGTGGAAGGTCTTCATTATGTGTCTTTCAGATAACTCTAATATAGGTTTTCAAACAGACAAAGAACTTTAATTATAGGAACAAATTACTGTAGATGCTGTCTGACCCGCTGTGATCTCCAGCTAATGTTGATTATGTTAGGTGTGAAATATACAATTTTTATGTTTTGCTTCTTGTAAAATTGGTGTCTGTCACTGAGATGAAGGAATTGTAGAAGGAAAATACTTAAAATATGTTTTGAATTACTTGATTAGTTGTCTTCTATTTTGTAATTAATCGATATGAGAACCAAGTAACAATTGATAAATTTATATCTGGGCAATTGGATGCAAGAAACTTGAATTCAGACAGTGCAACTTCCAATGCATGATAGTGAGTTTTAATGTGATTACAGAAGAATAAAGACACGATGCAACAGACAAAAGGAAATGTGAAATAGTATATGCACACAAGTCTGATATGATATCATTGTATTAGTTAATGGAAAGTGAAACAACACAAATGATGGACAAGCAATCCATCACTGCCCCTTTCTATTTCTCCAAAATTCCAATCTACTTGTAACTACTTGTAACCTTCAAGCATGGCTTTGGCACTAGCTCAATGCAGTCCAATGTGGATCTTATCTTCACCTGGTAAGTAGGTTGAAGTTTGACTTGCTGATCTCCACCATTCTCTGGAATCAATAGTAGCACCTTTCAGAACTATATATACACTACTGAAACTTCTGTGATTCACTATTTCTGCACCTTATTAAGTTGCATGGAAGAGTAGCTTGAAGACATCACAGACCTACTGTCCATAGTCAGTGAAAGGATTGTCACATCGATTCATGTGAGAGCCCCCATCTTGTAGGAACTCCCCCAATGTTCATGTCCAGTGTCACAAAACTAGCTGCACAGACTGCCCTAGAAGCAAACAAACTCATTTTCTAAAGCCCAAGCTGCTTGAATTCACTAGCTACAACAACCTCAAATTTCATTCAAGAGCTAGTTCTATCGAAAATCCTTTGGAGAAACATCTTTTAACAGCACTTGAGCAGGTATATGGACACTGTTATCAAACAGTAGAGAGTTGCAGCGGGGTGGACCGTGCAACAAAAATGTAACAACCATTGCAAACTACGCGCTTGTTCAAAATGTTTGTTCTGCAGTTTACTTAGTGAGTACTGGATTGACAATACCCTAAAGGTTATTTTGATTTGGTATTGTCTATTATGCACAAACTGGTTTATATCTCCTCAGATTTATTCAATAAAGATCACTAAAGAGGGTGGGTAACTATTAAGAGGAACATAATATGAAGTTTACAGCAGTGGTCCAAGATAGTTTATTGACCAAAATCTCCTAAGGCTAGCAAGATAGATGGGTATTGCTCATTTTGAGAGGAAAGATAGGTTTTAAATAGTTCTCTGCTCAATGGACTGGCCTCTCTAGACAGTGATTCACCAGATAATGGTATTGCAGGCCATAATTAGGCAGAAGAATTTCTGAAGAGTACATTCATTCCATCAGGCATGAAGTCCATTTGATCAAGGATTGAGTGGGGGCAATAATATTGACTGCGCACATCTCTGAATCTGTGGTTAGGTTGTTAGAGGAATCAAGTTTTGACAGGTTGGGTTTTGCCCCTGAATACTCTTCTCTGACCCCAATACTCTGGAGTGAAATAGCAAATAGAATTCAGGACTGGCTAAGACTTCAGGCATCTTGTCAGCTATCAGAAAAACAGACAGAGACCAACATAATGTTTTGCATGTTGTTGCACACCAGCTTCAAGTTGTGAACATTCTTCCTATTCATATAAATGTCTATTCAATGTCGCCAATGATGTCGCCAAATCATTGTGATAACCTTAATTGTCAGAGTCTTGTTCAACAAAGTATTTGTTGGCTTGAAATTTGACTAAACCATCTTGTAGTATTGCTCTAACACTTACTAAAGACATGGTCCCCTTTTGGTTGCTTTATCTCTGATATTAACAGAGGTTGAAATGCTTTTTAATTTTCCCCATAATTTGCCCCTTTCCTTGTGAAGTTTAATTTTTCCCATCATTTAAAGTTTGATTATCAATTTTTACTTTCTGCCAGTGGTACCATCCCTGGCAAGAGGAAGGTTTGTACCTGCCATTGTCAATCACTATGCAAATAATTCTGTACAATGAGAAATTGGGGCTTGAGCAATCTTAAAGCAATTCAACCTAAGAAAGAATTGGGTATAACTGATTGTCAAGAAAATGATAGTGATACCAAATTGACAGCCTGTTTAAGATTCTACTTAATTTGCTCTTTATTGATGGCTTCTTGTACACTTTGCAGTGGCCTTTAGCACCATTCTTCTCTCACTACACTTTGTAGCATGTCTTTCATGACTTCTGCCTCACTTTACACATTGCTTTCAATTCAATACTCGCCCTTTTGGCATCTGCTCAGAGTGTGCATCCATTCTTTTCAGGAGGCATTTATAGCAACAGTGCTCTTATTGAGCATGTAGAGTTTTTTTGAGGGTTACGCAAAGTGCCCTGATGGCTACATTAGCTTGAAACCTGCCAATTAATTTGGAGTTGAAATGAAAGCTGAGAAGGTGCTGGTCCGTTTGAGCTTCCAACCTCATTGAACCAATAAAGCCCATGACAGCTTTTGTAAATAAAAGCATTCCTTGTTGGGGGCTGTAATGCTTCTTTGAAGATTCACATTCAGGTTTTAAGTACTTAGTGCATTTTAAATATGTCATGCCTCTTAATTTGTGTGGAACCCTTGGCTAAAGGTGATGCTAAAAATGAAAGGGGGGACGAGAGGGGCAATATGACTCTTGCCTCCAAAAAGTTATTTTATATGATGCAACAATACATATGTCATTCCTCATACATAGGTAAATGGCAGAGGATATTGTGGTACTGAAGAATTCAAGAGACTTTTTATTATATTCAAGAGCTATTGTATACAAACATTACATTCACAGGCACATTCACTGCTGGGCTAAAGTTATTAAATTTCAGACAGCAGCATGCTCCAAGCGCAATACCATGCTTCAAATGATCCCATCTAAGGTAGAGCCTGAGACCTTTATATCATAGGTCACATGCTTTAATACAGTAATGATGTCATGAGCCTGTCTTTTAAAGATATACTGACGTATTGACTATGAGACATAACACAAAGGGAGTACATTAAGGGGTGGCTTGCCTGTCAAAAATTCATGCTCAGAGTTTCAAAGATTTCACAGAATATTTATGGATTTCTGGAGAATAGTAATGCAAAAATGCAAGACCCTTGTTCATAGATAGGTCATGCAGATTAGTCAGTTTCTTTTCCAGTTGGTGCAGCAGTTTCTTTTGAGGGTCAGTAGTAAGCAAACAACATCACTTCATCTTTGTTAGTTCGCTCCAACATTGTAATAAGAATTACTTTGTTTCCTCTAGTCCTCTGCAAAATCTGTGAACCACTACATGCAGAAAGGTATCATTCCAGATCCAAACTGTTTAGGAATTTGTATATTCTTGCACTGGCTCTGATCCATGGACCTGATGTCAGAATCATGATCTATCTCATGTTCAAATTTTCAACAATAAATACCAATGTTTTTGTTCACATCGTAATTTCCAAGTCTATCCAATACAATCCTTCTTTAATCATTTTGGAAGGAAATGATTCTATTGGTGTTACTTAATAATCATTTTGCCTCTTTTCTTCAACTTCTTGGGCAGTTAGACCCAACTTCCTGGGACTGACACATTAGCCATCATCTAATCCTTTCTCAGTGCTTAAGCTGAGCATTTGTTGGCCACAGCCCATGCTGCAATGATGAGGTCAAGTATATGATGACAGTTGAAGTTGCTGCTGAGGGGTTTCAGAAGTTTTAACATTCTCTAACTCTCTGACGATAACGATGAACACTTTTCCCCAAAAGAGATGCTTTGCATTCATGTCAATGAGGATCAATGTGTTGTTTCTCATTGAGAGAGCTTACCATTGCCAATCAGTAAACAAATCCAATTTTTAATTATGCTTCTTTTTCCAAATGAACTTTGGTTGCCACATGCACTTCAGCTCACAGTCAGCAAGGCATTCATGTTGTTATGCTTCAGGCTTTGGTGAATTAACAGAGTTTATTCTCTCTTTCCTGTCTAATCTAGCAATGCTGCACTTCATTTGGTTGAATTAGCCTTTGCTTGGGAGCAAGATCTCACTTACCAAAGAGATGGAAACACAGAAAAAAATTGCATTTCTAAAACACCTTTCATAAACAAGATGTTTAAGAGAGAATGAGATTGCTCCTAACATAAGTGAAACAGTCACTCTAAGCAGGGCAAGGGCCCACATACACAGATACACAACACAGATACACATAATTGTGGGGTCATTTACATTGACCAGAGAGAGCAGACAGGACCTCAATTTCACTTCTCCAAGAAACTGCAACTCCAACCGACAGCTGTCTCTCATTGTTGACATAATGTTGCCTTGGAGTGGGTTTAGAACACTCAATCTTCTACCACGACTAAGCCACAGCCAACATCGATAATGAAGGCTATTAGTGCACTGTTGTTTCCTGCATGGTCCTCAATAGTTCCAACTTATTATTCTGTGCAAGAAAAATGATTCAGTCATGGTTTGACTTAGTAAAGACTGCTTTTGACAATTCCAGTTTATTTCCTGCCCCTTTGGCAGCTTTGTTACCATTTCAAATAATGGCATTTTCTTCAGATGCTACAGTTTTTTGATCCCTCTTGAAGCCTCTTCTTGGCTAAACTTGGTCTCTGATTATTTATGACTAACTTGAGGTATGGAAAGATAATAATAAAAAAAAGTGGATCCTCCAAAGTTGATGCAGGTAGTTCACATTTTGACTAAGAGGCAACTAGATGACGTGTGACCAGTGTCACACCAGTATACGTGCCTGGAACAAGCTCCTTCTCCAATTTTGTAGCAGAAAACCCTAAAAAAAATTAAACTACTTACAATCAATTCCTGAATTCACTAGGTTTCTAAAAGGTCACTTTGATGTATCTCCTTGTTTGTTTGTTTGCTGCACAATTCACTTAATGAGTCTCCTGACCAGAGATTTAAACAGCTGTCTTAATGCTAACACATTTTCAGGATCCCCCTTTTGTGTGGATCAGATCCTTACCATTCATAAACAGGTTTGCAATTTTGGTCACCAGGTGTTTGCAGCTGATGTGTGAACTTCTCAACAAAGATAGAGATTTAACTTTTGTTATCATGATTGAGTTGCTGAAACTCTAGTTGCTGGGGTTTCTGGGTTTTCTACACTGCATTACTGTGTTTGCAATATCTTCTACCTTGCACTTCTATTACTTGTTTCTACTTCAGTTACTTCAATGTGGAGTCATCGAGCATGGCAACAGACCTTTCAGTGCAACTCAACCACGCTGACCAGTTTCCCAAGCTAAATGAGTCCCATTTACCTGCGTTTGGCCCATCTCCCTCTAAACCTTTCCTGCTCATGTATTGATCCAAATGTCTTTTAAACATTGTAATTGTACCTGTATCTCAGACTTCCTCTGGCAGTTCATTCACATACGAACCACCCTCTGTATGAAAGACTTCACTCAAGTTCCTCTTAAATCTCTCTCCCCTCACCTTAAACCCATACTCTCTACTTTTTGACACCCTATGCTGGGAATAGACCTTTGCTATTTACCCTATCCTTGTCCCTCATGATTTTATAAACCACTTCAAGGTCACCCCTCAACCTCCTACACTCCAGGGAATAATGTCCAGTTTCTCCTTATAACTGAAACCCTCCAGTCCCAGTAACATTCTCGTAAATCTTTTCTGAAGTCTCCCCAATTTAATAATATTCTTCCTAGAGCACAGCAATCAGATTTGTACACAATACCCCAAAATTGGCCTCACCAACATCCTGTACAACTTCAACATGATGGCCTGAAGCAGTCATGATGAACATTCAATTGATTGTCATCTGGTAATAGTTCTGCCGAGACCATCCATGAAAACTATGGTGTAACGTTAATCCTGGGATTGCAACCCTCCAGTCAAGATTAGCGTGGTGCTCTAGAAGCACAGCAGGTCAGGCAGCATCCAAGGAGCCGGAAAATTGACGTTTCGGGCAAAAGCCCTTCATCAGGAATCCTACACCCTGGGCTCAGATACCTCTCCATTTCAAACTATGGATGCAGGTGTCATCAGCTATTTAAGGCTCACCTGCCATGTATTGTTTCCAGCAAATTCCTGTTTACCATTTGGGCTTCACTCACAGCATTTCTCGTGTGTGTGAGTGTGTGAGAGAGAAATACAGCACAGACAGGTGCGGCTCCACATATCCACTTCTCAAACCCACTGAACAGTCCATCATGATCCCCACCTGAGGGAAGGATATCAGTTCGCACAAATCCTACTGATCACCAACCCCCCACCCTTAAACAAACAACAAACTAGCTTCATTTGCTTCTGCTGTACATTATTGGGGTCTTAGCTGCAGCTATTGTCTTTGCCTCAAACACTGTTCTCAAGTGTTAGTCAATCAAGCTGAACTTAACTTGGTGGATCTCTCTACTTGACTCTCAAATCTAATACATTTCATCTAATACCAACTCATCAGTTGAAAGGTGGAATTTCAGTGCATCATATCAACCAGATTGACTTGAGGAGCGAATTGCAGCTTCACAGAACGAACAAGATTGATTGAAGGATGGAAATAAAGAGCATTAGAATCAACCAGATAACTTGTGCAGTTGTCAGCACTAATTAGGTTACTCGAAGGCTGGAGCTGAACCAAGCAATGATGTTACCTTTTCCTACCGCTGGTTTAGGCAATTTACAAAAATTAATTTTTGGCTTTCAACAATCACATTTTTAGACATGTTCATCTAGAGCTTAAATGAAGTAATAAATTTGGACTTTGATTGTACCATAACACCAACAATAACAGATTGGCAGTCCATGATATATTTTCTTGGAACGCCTTTTTCATGAACTCATAGATTTGTAGGTAGCCACTATGTGAGTACATGCTAAGACAGCAAGTGGGCTACTCTCAGAAGCAGGCTAGTCCAATCTGTAAATTTGTTGCTTGCCCGTGCAAACAAAGTTATCTCTCAATATCTTCATAATGCTAGTTGCTGGAGTACCATACATTGCAAGTCTGTGCTTCCTGAGCATCCTGCAAATGTATCATAGATGTACCATGATGTTCACCAACGGTTTTAAATGCTGGATCTCAATGTTTGTGGACAAGAGGTGTATGTGGGTGGATCCTATGGATCATCCCATGAGATGCTGATTAGTCTTGAGCCATATGGAGACTGTTCACAGCCAGCAGTGAGCTGAAATACTCGTTCTGACTTTCACATTGAGATTTCTAAATGTTTATTTGCTCAGTGCATTTGGTAAGATAGGAAGTTGAATATTAATGTTAATATTAATATTGCAGAGATGAGCCATTAATAAGGCCTTTTAACAAGCACTAATTGTGAGCAGTTTTGGGCCCAGTATGGAAGGAAGGATGTACTGGCCTCAGAGGGCTCCAGAGGAGGTTTGCAAGAATGATCTTGCGGATGAAGGGCTTATCGTAATGGGAGTGGCTGAAGACTCTGGGTCTGTAGTCAGTGGGGATCAAAAAGCTGATTAGGGGCGTGTCTCATTAAAATTCACAGAATATTTACAGGCTTGCATTGAGTGGATGTAGAAAAAGTGTTCCCATTAGTAGGAGAGAGTAGGACACAACCTCAGTGTAAACAGCTATGTCTTTAGAATTGGGATGAAAAGCTATTTCTTCAGTCAGAGGGTGGTAACTCTGTGGAGGCCAAGTCATTAAGTGTCTTTAAGACAGAGATATAGTTTCTTGATTAGTAAGGGGATCAAAGGTTATGGAGAGAAGGCAGGAGAATGAGGTTGAGAGACAGATCAGCCATGATTGAATGGCAGAGCAAACTCAAGGGCTGAATATCTTAATTCTGCTTTTACATCTTACTGTCTTAGAAATCCTTTCATTGGTAGCTCGACATATCTCTTGAAAAACTCATGTCACATCTTGGCAAAAGCATAGAAAAGGGAGCAAGGTGCTCCCAACATCAAGAACAGCTTTAATGGATCTCTTGTCTGATTCTGCCACAATAGCCCATGTCATTTTGACTCTTATAAGATTCTGCCCCAGATCCTTGTGCAAGCCACTTGTTTAAATGATAATAATAGAAGTATTTTTATTTCTAGCACAAGTTAAATAAATACCTAACATAGGCAGAAATTTTAATTGCTGGATCTAGCAGCTGGATAGTTTTGTATCTGACTGACATTTGAACTTCTGGTGTGCCACTTTCCTGTTGTTTTTGATAATGGATAGCTACCTCACAGTGCCAGGGACCCAGATTTGATTCCAGTCTTGAATGACTGTTTGTTTGGAATTTGCATGTTCTCCCTGTATCTGCATAGGTTTCTGCTGGATGCTTTGGTTTTCTCCCACAGTCCAAAGATGAGCAGAGTAGATGGATTGGCCACGTTAACTTTCTCGTGTCCAGGAATGTGCAGGCTAAGTGGATTAGCTATGGTAATGAGAGGTTATGGTGAGAGGATGCGAGGTTGGAGGGGTTGTTGGGTCTCATTGAAATGCTCTTCAGAGGGTCGGTGCAGATTTGATGGGCCAAATGGTCTCTACCTGCACTGTAGGGATTCTATGATTGTTCCTGTCTACTATTTTAATGGAAACAATGAGGCCAGAGTTTACTATTAGCTTCTTTTAGCAATATGTATTTCTATCCTTGGGTTTTAAATATAGAAAATATTTCAAATGTACTGCAAGTTGATCAATTTCTGAAGTAGAAAGGATTGGGTTAATGCTTGGTCTGATCCATTATTACATTTTAGTTTATCATTATTCTTCTTGAAGCTATATAATATTGTAAATTTAAAACAGCATACTAGCATAGCTTCAAACCAAGAAATACCATCTCTGCCTTTGGCTGCCATTCGGGTACGAACACAATTTGAGTCCGCTTTCTTTTGCAAATAAGCAATGCCCTGCCAAGTGAGATTAGTAATGGATTGTACAACAATGAAAAGGTTTTAATTCACAAACTAACACGCATGTGGAAAATTTTAGGAGTTAAATACCCTTGCTCAAAGACTTGCTAAATTGAAGTGCAAATTGGTAAATGTGCAGAAATCTGCTTGTTTTGAAATGTACTTTTACTAGTTTAGAAGTATTATAAAGTTAATAACTCCAAACCTTGGAAAACTGCAACTTTCCCAATCACCCCTCCCAATGAGAAACTTCTGTCAGAAATTCTAACTCATAATTTACATGATACTTCTTAAGATCCAAGCAAAAAGGCTAAGCTATATAAAGTTGAACTAAATTTCATAAAACTTGTGATTTTATATTTAATGTACCTGAAAAGTTTCCGAGTTAAGTGCTGCCTACATAACACATCAATTACATCAGTAAAAGATAAATTCCTGCAGAGATCAATTCCCACCCCCTTCAAAAAATCTATTACCTTCCATTTATCATAAAATTGGTCATTTCCAAGCCCAACAATGTTGCAGAAAGCACATCTACTGACGTGAAGTTTCTTTCCTGCAATATTTTACCTGTTGTCTTTTCATATCATAAAAAAATCTTACTTTGGACTGTGTTTTAAACAAATAATTTTAAAGCTGTTGATCATTGATTTTCTTGGTTGTCTGTTCAATGTTTTTCTGAACAAAAGTGGAAGACAGTCTGGGCAGACATGAGTTCCATCATTATTATATTAACATGCTGCAAAACAAAATGTGTTGCAATATGAGACAGCAAGAGTTAGTCCTCAAAAAAGTTAACTCCCTGAATTCTGCTGCTTTTGGTTTTCAACATAAAGCACTGTTTCTCTCATGCAGTTTTCAATGAATTCAGTAGACTCCACACTGGAATGTAATGGAATAAAGCAAAAGTAAATCAAAATTAGTCTGTAAGAAGCCCTGTAGCTCAAGATATATCATGAACAACACACTTCCAACCATTTTGAACCTCAGACTTCTAAATATTTCAACTGATCTTAAAGTGAACTTTGTTGATAGCTTAATATGAATGGCAAGCACAGTCATTCATGAATCAGATCATCTTGCCCTGTCAACTGAAGAATGCGTGATCATCAGTGACATGGAGGAGAAAAATGTTATAAAAAACATGACTCTGATCTGTGGGAGAAGGTTTGCTCAACTTTTAGCTATACATTACTTGTATATTTTAATTTCATATTGCCTCAGAATGCTATTTCTCAACTCCCACCACCTCTGAAGAAGCTTTTACCTCAAGTAGTTGTCCCAGACAGATGCAGTCTGATGCGATGTTTGTCTTCAGCAACACTAAGATATCAGAATTCCTGACAGTGTAATAAGAAATCAGTTGTCACTTTCTGACAGTTTAAAAGTCTCGATGTTGAAAGAACACAACTGCTGCTGCTGAAACATTTCAAAACACACTCCTTTCACCTCCCCAAACAAATAGCAGACTGAACTTCAAATGCATTGCAAGACTATTAGGTAATCCTTTCTTTGTTTAGATTCAGTAGGGTTCAGTGACAAACATTCATCTCCCTTTCTATATTCAGTCTTGTTCTTCTACTGGCTGTAGCAAACTTACAAATATAAAAATGTAACTAGTATACCAAATCCATAAAATCCCCTAACATGACATTTACTTGTAGCAAATCGCAGATTTAATTTTTACAATGCTCAAAATAATTCTGAAATGTATTTCTGAAATATGTGAAAAACAAAACAAGAGCAGAAGAGGATATTTCAAAACGTTTTTATGGGATTTAGACAAAGATGAAAATCAATTTAACTAAACTGGAAATGTTGAAACAAGATTGAGAAACTTCGATGTGCTGTATGTGATTTACAATTTTGCTAGCAAAGTTCTCCACTACATTGGGAAGGTAATAATGTAATAAAATTTAACCTCGGTCACATTGTGTTTTCTTAGGCTATAGTTTTCAACAGCAATCAAACTGGATGCTCTGGTCTCGAAGTTTCCTCAGAGTTTATGATGATCGTACAGTGTTCACCTTACCTGCAGGGATCTGACTCTGTTTTACTAAAAATGTTAAAATTGTTAGCAGGCAGAAACATTGCCATTTGAATCTGTCCACTTTGTTTTCCAATGTCATGGGGTCCAACTTACAGGCTTTGAGATTGGCTTTTGCTTATCTGTGGATCCGAGTACAGGACATTCAGTGGTGCAGGTTCGGATACCCGTCTGGCTGTAGAAAACTGCTTTTGCTAGATGGGAATCTTTTGTGTGAACTACGTAACTAAAATACTTGGTGAAGCTGAGCTCTGAAGAACATTCTCTCACTTCACTCATAAAGTATCTTGCAAGAACTTCAGTATTTGTGTTTTTATCCTGGTGTTTGACATTGCTGCTAAATCTTGAGAAGCAAAGATGTCACATATCTAGTTGTTCTGAACGAAGCCAATAGTTATCTATACCTCATAGAGATGTGAATGTGAGCCACTGCCTAGCAGACTTCAATTTCTGTTGTGAGACAAATCATATGGTATCTTCCAAGCTTGTGGGTGAGCTTTCTGAATGCTGGGCATGCTTTTCTCTTGTGATGGCCATGTCATCATTCAATGTATTATTGGAGAAGATAATTCCAAGACAGCAAAACCTGTGAATATTCAGAGCTATGTTTTACATTACTATCGGGTCTTGGGGAAGGGGTGGGTCTGTCTTTTTCACGCTTATTATAAAGCTAGTGTACTCAGGTTTAGGTGAAGTGGTCAATACACAGGTGGATTTCCTCTGGTTTATGCACTAAGAGGGCAATTGATAGCAAATAAGAGTTCATTTAGTAATTATTCCATCAACTTTTAGATTGAAGATGCTGCAGCCTGTCTTGACTGAATGAGTACCTCTGTGTTGAGTTCTTAGTCTGATTACAAGAAGATGACTTAAAAGTATATTGCAATCAGAACTGGAGTCATTATGCACTCTTTCAGGGTGCCATTGATGACAGGAATGGCATTTGGCAAAGCAATATTCTGCCTCACATTGGGCCATCATACCATTGTGAAATGAGCAGTTAGACCTGAACATTGTTTCAAGGTAGCCAGGCTTGTAAAGCACTTTTCAAAGCTTTCACAGTTTATTATGTCAAAGGCCTCAGTCAGGTCAATAAATTTGTTTGCTGAACTTTTCTTCAATTTGATACACCACAAAAGTTCATGTTGACAGTTCTTCATCTAGCACAAAAGTTACTCTTTGATTGTGGCTATGTTAGATCTGTAAGATGATCCTGTTGAGAGTAACCCTTACAAGAATTGTTTCTGCTCTGTAGAAAAGTAAAATACCACAATGATTCTAGCAGATGTACTTGCTTCCTTTCTGATTGTACAAATGAGTTATTAACTTTTTTTTAAATTTTGGGACTCAATGCCCTACATCCATATGAAGAAGAAAAGCCTATTATGTTTCCTAACTCTTCTGCATTTGAATATTCCAGGGGAGTGCCCCAAAATTTACCCACAGTCAGTTGCTCTATCATCTTGCCTTCATGATTTCCGCTTGAACTGCATCATGGGAAAGATTATTGTGATGTTGTGGAAGTGATTCGATGGCATTGTAGAAGACTGTGGATTCTGCTTTTGTGAAAAAAGAACTTCGCTGTTCAGACATGTTACAAAACCCCTTAGTAAAGTTCAGACTTGAATCTGGGCCTTCTAGCAGTGACACTCCCACTGACGCGAACATACCATGTAGTCTTAGTTCAAGAAACTGTCAAAGTCCTCTGTCCAATGAGCATGAGTCTCATAAACTAAAAAAAAAACTGCTGGAGAAACTTAGCAGGTCTGGCAACATCTGTGGAGTGAAAAAAAATAACATTTTGAATTCGGTGACCCTTCTAGTTCACCGGACTTGAAATGTGAACTCTGTTTTCTCTCCACAGATGCTGCTAGCCATGTTGAGTTTCTCAAGCAATTTCTGCTTTAGTTTGTTTCAGATCTCCAGCATTTACAGTTCTCTGTTTTAATTTTGAGAGAATCTCACGGCTGTTAGTTAGGGGGAGCTGCCTGCCATCTGCAGATTGGATGGGTGAACAACTGTTGGTTTTGGCATCTCAGACACGGTTCTTCAATAAAGAATCATCAGGAGATGTTGGCCAACAGCTTCCTGAAACTCTGCAGCTTTGTCCTCCTACCATCAGTTCTTCAATTCTTTCAATTCTGTGCATTTTGCTTGCCAGCACATAGTTTTTCATCCCAGTGAGTTTTGCTTTCTTGTAAGATCTGTAAGCATTGTGCACATCATATAATAGCTTGGATACATCTTGTCTATTCTTATCCAAATTGGTACTTCTATTTGGCAAATCCTAGGGCCTCAGATGCTGTGCTGAAATTGAAAAGCTTCAACTTCTTCCAAGAGTCTTGAACTTCTAAGTTATATGCTGAGACACTTGCAGTTCCTATGACTAATTTTCTGTTCCAATTCCTGTCTCTCCATTGACTCTCAAAGGATGGTTACATTACATTTCATTCATGATTTGATTCTAGATTCCAGTACTTTGGGTGTGTACTGATCAGTCATAATTTGACCAGCATTGGACACCTCCAGGGCAGTCAGAGAGGTGTACTGTAGTGGTAATGTCACTAATCTAATAATTCAGAGTCCCAGAATAATGTTCTGGTAACATGGTTTTGAATCCAACCATAGCAGAGGACGTAATTTGAATTCAGTAAAAAATAAGGATTAAAGAAAATTCATTCAATACATAAAACAATAGAACACAGGTACACCTCAGTCTACCATGCATGTGCCAACCATGATACCATTCTAATCTAATTCCTCCAAAATATGCTTTGTATATCTCCTTTAAACTTTCCTCCTATCACCTTAAACCTATGCCCCCTAGTACTTGACATTTCCACCCATGAAAAAAAGACACTGAATATCCATCCTATCCATGTCTCTCAATTTTATATGCTCATATCAAGTCGCCCTCCAGCCTCCGATGCTCTACCTCTCCTAATAGCTAACACACTCCAATCCAAGCAACATCCCGGTAAATCTCTTTTGTACCCTTTCCAAATCCTCCACATCCTTCCAATCTGGTGTGGCAACCAGAACTGCACAGGATACACCAAATGTGTCCAAATTGAAGTGTTATACAGCTGCAACATGACTTGCCAACATTTATAATCCATGCCTTGACCAATGAAGGCAGGCAAGTGTACTCCTCCTGCACTACCTTATCAAAGTGTTGCCATTTTCAGGGAACAATGGACTTGCACCCCAACATCCATCTGTCTATCAAAGTTGCTGAGTCCTGTCATTTTCTATATAGTTTCCTCTTACATTTGACCTCCCAAAATGTATCACCTCATCTTTATCTGCATTAAGTTCCAACTGCCATTTTTCTGCCTAACTTTTCAACTGATCTATTTCCTGCTGTGCCTTTTGCAATCTTCCTCATTATACATAACTCCACCAATTTTTGTGTCGTCTCCAAACTTACTGTTCAACCTACATTTTCGTCCAAATAATCTATATATATTGCAAACAACAGAGGTTCCAGCATTGATCTCTGTGGAAGACAACTTGACACAGACCTTCAGTCAGATAAACACTTCAGCACAACTACGCTCTGTCCTCTACCACTAAGCCAATTTTGTATTCAATTTCCCAACTCATTTTGGGAGTCCATGTGACATAATGGTCCCCATGTAACTATTGTTGATTGTTCCAAATACCTTTCTGGTTCAATAGTGTCAGTTTTGGGAAGTAAATCTACCATCCTTCCTGAACTCAGTCGACATGTGACTCCAGACTCTCAGGAATGGGGTTGTTTCCTAATTCCTAGCCTGAAAAGACCTAGCAAGTAATTTCAAATGCAATAAGGGATAAGCAATAAATGCTGGCCCAGCCAGTGACAAATGCATCTTATGTTTAAGAGTTTCAATGTTTCTATCTGGGGTAAACCCACATTGTTTCCAGCTTATCAATGTGTTAGAAGTCTGTGTTTGCGATGGTGAAGTCAAACTCTGTGTGCTTAAATATGTCCATTCTCTAAGATCCTGAGGCCAGAAGCTCCACATCTGTCCTGATCTGTGGAGAATGACTATAACCTTGAGCCTGATGTGTGCATGGTTTTGAATAAAGGACGGCAATAGGATCCTCGACCTATCCTTGCCACTATAGGGGCTGGGTATTATCTGAAATGTTGATTGATTTGATTTGCTGGGCAAGTTGCACATTGATTAAGTATATTTAAGTGGATGATGTTTATGCAAATCTGCTTCCACTCAACATCTAAGGCAGCCAATTCACACTGGTGCAATACGTCCCACATAATGAAAAGTTATAGCAAGTTTTGAGAAAATTTGTTATGCAAATAACTCATGAAAAGTTATGCAAGTATTAATTTTAGAATTGTCCTTCATGACCTGGCTAACCAGTCTGTTGGCACTTCTACAATATCAAATAATGAGGACTTTAATCTTTGTTCTATAATTGGGTTTAAAGTCAAGTCTTTCTTCTCTAGGTAGACTGCTAACCTACTTGGAGCTATCTGGTTTTGAGGTCCATAAACATCATGTTTCCTCCCGCTTCGAAACAGATTACATAAGAAAGCAGGCAGCATGAGGTTGGAGGTCAAAGGATTTGGAAGGACAAGATAGTGGAGAGAGTTGACATATACTTCATCCATAAAATATCCATATATTTAGCATCTCAAATAGCTCCTCCCCTGCACCCACATCATTATTAATCAGGAGTGGCCTGAAGCTAACAAGTTGTTTGGTGGAATCCTTCTCTCTGCCAAAAAAGAGAGAAAAATTTTATTAAGGAATCTCCAATTGTTACAAATTAGATGGTGTTTAGTGGAAACCCATTTACGATTCACAAAAAGGCTTTGCACTGATTTTCCACTAAAATAAGTTGCTCAATCAGAAGAACGCCAAGGAGTTTCCCAGCGACAAACTGCAGTGTGTTCAGGTAGATTCACACCTCATCTTGTTCAAAGCCAAACTTAAAGCTCCAGAACATATTGAAAGGAAACCTTATTGTACTCCAGGTACATACTTAAATCAACCAGCTGATCCACACTTGTTCCCAGCGGTACCCAAACTCTGTTCACACAAACAATTCTGCGTGGATTGCCAGATAAAATCTTAGTGTAACGAACAACCATAAGATTGGGTTTATTTAACATTTAACTCTTCACCTGCACAAAGCACAGAGGGAATCACTGCGCCAGAGAAGAAAGATTTGCCAAATTTCCCTGGCTCTATAATTGTATTTTTGCCCATCAATCCTTTATGTAACTATCTTAGCAAAGTTACTACACATTGAATCTACTTCCATCAACTTCTCAGGAAAATCAGAGGTGCTCTCTCTATGAAAACATACATCGAACATAGAACAGTACAGCACAGTAGGCTCTTCAGCCCTTGATGTAGCGCTGACCTTTTATCCTAAGATCAAACAAATCTACAGACCCTACATGTTACTATCATCCATGTGCCTATCCAAGAGACACTTAAATGATTTTAGTGCAGCTGAATCTACTACCACAGCTGGCAATGCATTCCATGCACCCACCACTCTCTGTGTTAAGACATCTGACATCTCCCCTCAACCTTCCTCCAATCACCTTAAACTTATGCCCCTCATGATAGCCAATTCTGCCCTAGGAAAAAAAGTCTCTGACTATTCACTCTATCTATGCCTCTCATCATCTTGTACATCTCTATCAAGTCACCTCTCATCCTTCTTTGTTCCAATGAGAAAAGCCCTAGCTCCTTCAACCTTTCTTCATAAGACATGCCCTCCAGTCCAGGCAGCATTCTGGTAAATATCCTCTGCACCCTCTCTAAAGCTTTCACATCCTTCCTATATGAGGCAACCAGAACTGAACGCAATTTTCCAAGTGTGCTCTAACCACAGCTTTATAGAGCTGCAGCATAACCTCATGGCTTTTAAACTCAATCCCTCTGCTAATGAAAACTAACACACCATACGCCTTCTTAATAACTCTATTAACTGGGTGGTAACTTTGAGGGATATATGGGTGTGGACCCCAAGAATCCTGCCTTTAACCCTATAATCTGCATTCACATTCAACCTTCCAAAATGAATTACCTTACACTTATCCAGGTTGAAATCCATCTACCACTTCCCAGCCAGCTCTGCATCCTGTCAATGTTCCATTGCAACCTACAACAGCCCTCCACACTATCCACAACTCCACTAACTTTTGAGTCATCGGCAAACTTATCTTCTATGGGCCAGCCAATTCTGTATCCAAACAGCCAAATTTCCCTGTATCCCATGTCTCCTTACTTTCTTAATGATCCTGCCATGGGAAACAATATCAAATGCCTTGCTAAAATCCATGTGCACCACACTCATTGCTCTACCTTTATCAATAAGCTTTGTCGCATTCTCAAAGAATTCAATAAGGCTTGTTAGGCATGACCTGCCCCTCACAGGGTCATGCTTACTATCTCTAATCATGCTATGGTTTTCCACATAATCATAAATCCTGTCTCTGAGAATCCTCTCCACTAATTTGCCCACCACAGACATAAGACTGACTAGTCTGTAATTCCCAGGTTATTCCCTATTCCCTTTCTAACAAGGGAATAACATTTGCCACCCTCGAATCATCTAGAACAACTCCAGTGGACAGTGAGGACACAAAAATCATTGTCAAAGACACAATATCTTCCCTTGCTTCCCATAGCAACTTTGGGTATATCCCGTCTGACCCAGGGGACTTACCTATCCTCATGTTTTACAAAGTTTCCAGTACAGTCTCCTTCTTAACATCAACCTGTTCGAATGCATCAGCCTGTTTCATGCTATCCTCACCAAAGACAAACTCCCTTTCACTCGTGAATACTGAAGCAAAGTATTCAGGTGGCACAGTGGTTAGCACTGCTGCCTCACAGCGCCTGAGACCCGGGTTCAATTCCCGACTCAGGCGACTGACTGTGTGGAGTTTGCACGTTCTCCCCGTGTCTGCGTGGGTTTCCTCCGGGTGCTCCGGTTTCCTCCCACTGTCCAAAGATGTGCGGGTCAGGTGAATTGGCCATGCTAAATTGCCCGTAGTGTTAGGTAAGGGGTAAATGTAGGGGTATGGGTGGGTTGCGCTTCGGCGGGTCGGTGTGGACTTGTTGGGCCGAAGGGCCTGTTTCCACACTGTAAATCTAATCTTAAAAAAACCTCCTCTACGTCCTCTGACTCCAGGCACAAGTTCCCTCCACTATCCTTGACCTTAACTCTGGCCATCCTCTTGTTCCTCACATAAGTGTAGAATGCCTTGGAAATTTCCTAAGTCCTACCTGCCAAGGCTTTTTCATGCCCCCTTCTAGGTCTTCTAAGTGTATTCTTCAGTTCCTTCCTGGTTACCTTGTAATCCTCTAGAGCCCTGTCTGATCCTTGGTTCCTCAACTTTAATTACCTTCCTTCTTCCTCTTGATTAGATGTTCACATCTCTTGTCATCCCAGGTTCCTTCACCTCACCAACCATTCCTTGCCTCATTGGGACAAACCTATCCAGCACTCGCAGCAAGTGCTCCATAAACATCCTCCATATTTCTGTCATGCATTTCCCTGAGAATATCTGCTCCCAGTTTATGCTCCACAGTTCATCCCAAACAGCATTATAATTCCCTTTCCCCCAATTATAAGCTTTCCTATCCCATCTTCTCCTCCATGATTATAGTAAATAGTTATGATGAGAAATCCACATTAATGGAGTTAATGTTTCAGGTCCAGTGACTCTTCTTCAGACTACACATTAGCCATTATCTCTAAATCCAAGGGTTTATATTGTGCTTAATGTCTACTTATTTGGCACTTTGTCAAATTCCATTTGAATACATGGAATTAACTGAAAGACCATCATTAACTCTCCATTGCTATCCATTCACCAACCAGTTTTATCAACAGTCATGATATATTTCAAGTCTACTTCATTGTAACTGAAAAGTATAATGTTGTGTGCACACTTTGCCTTAAAATTGTTCACATTTCATTAGATAAGAAGAAATCAGAATAAGTATATATACACATATTTTCAGTATTAAGATATTCTTTCTGTTCTTTAGTCAAGTTTGAGCATTTGTAGCCAGTACCCTTTATATCCCATGGGATTCAATATTTTCATTAATTCTTTTATGTGGTACTTCATCAAATGAACCAAAACTCACTACATTCAGCAAAGATGACTTGCATTTATCCAACAAGTTTTCACTACCTCCTGCTTTTTAGGATAATGCTGTGGAATTTGTAACTTCATTGAGAACCTCCAACAGTGCAGCACTTCCTTCATACAGCATTGAGTGTCAGCTTGGACCTTTCTGCTCCAGTCTCTAGAGTGGAATGTTAATTCACCATCTTATAATATGAGATGCCAAGTGAGTCACAGCTCATACTCACTCCTCATTACCTGGTCACTGCACAAAACATCAGCCTATGTCATGCATGTTCTGGAGTGGAACTTGAATCTATTGACTCAAAAACTAAAGTGCTACCAACAAAGCCAAATGGTGCTTTAAACCAAAGGTTCTCTCTTTTTTTGGTTGAAAGATCCCTAAATACTAAATCATACTCATAAAATGAGTAAAATTAAATTTTAATAATCTTAATAAGTGTGGATTTGCCTGATCTTTGTGATGTTCACAGCATTCCTTCATGCACTCACTTCTCCAAAAGTAGCCAACGTATTCTTCAAGTACTAGTCACATATCACTTTTGCCTCTCAGCTCATATTAGATCTACCTCTTACCATTGCTCATTCATTTAATCCTGGCTACAGCATCTCCTGGTGAAAGGGTCCTGGTTGGTTATTCGTGTTGTCTACACAGGCTCAGCCCCGTTTGTTAATCATGTTAAGGTTAGTTTGTGAATATACTGAACATTTTCTGAGGACCCCAGGGTTGCATGGACCACAGTTTGAAAGCCACTGCTTTACATCTTAAACAAATAAATAAATATCCTATGGAAACAATAACAGGCATTACTCCAAGTAGAACTGAAAAGGTAACATTTTCAACTTTTTTTCAGGGAATCTGCTAATCTAAGACTCTCTCAAGAAATAAAACAGAAAACACATCCTTACAAATGTTAGATAGACTAATTCCAGTCACACTACAGAAGTTCACTATCATCACTGCTCAGAAAATGCAAGAAAAATTGTCTGTTATTCCAATGTTCACTGTAATTGTGATGTTTGTTAGACTGCATAAACATACACAAATATATAAGTAATACAATGCATTGAAGATACTGAGCTAATAATGATTATTAAATCTGTCTGCAGTTGCTGGACAGCATTACATCTAAAAGTTAAATTAGTTAAAACGTGGCAAATCATTAAGAAATTCTTCAGTTTGTATTTGTCCTTCGTGTCTGTGGTAATTATTTTGTTTTAAATTAAGATTATAAAAGACAATCTTTAGTATGTACACTGACATGCTCAAATGGTACTGTATCGCAGTTTTACCTAAACCAGACTGCAAAATTTAGGATGCTTATCTTTTCAGATTTTCCATTGTTAGCAATTCATATATTATCATTTCACAGCATGACAATGTTTGTAGGGGTAATGACAAACAATGAGTATTCAATAGCTGCTATGGTATTTGAAGAACTATTATCTGTATTTCCAGTGTTCTTCAATGGCATTGCTGATGATTTTTTTTAAATGCTCCTTCTGAACCTGAAATGTGTTTCTCCATAAATTATAATTGCATGAATAATTCAATCTACCTATGCAATCTGTTGTAAATATAAATATCTTACTCTCTTGTTTCAGTTATTAGATTAGATTACTTACAGTGTGGAAACAGGCCCTTCGGCCCAACAAGTCCACACCGACCTGCCGATGCGCAACCACCCATACCCCTACATATACCCCTTTTACCTAACACTACGGGCAATTTATCCTGGCCAATTCACCTAACCTGCACATCTTTGGACTGTGGGAGGAAACCGGAGCACCCGGAGGAAACCCACGCAGACACGGGGAGAACGTGCAAACTCCACACAGTCAGTCGCCTGAGTCGGGAATTGAACCCGGGTCTCCGGTGATGTGAGGCAGCAGTGCTAACCACTGTGCCACCGTGTGGATGAACTTTACATATATGACCACCTTATTCAATTCTGATAATCATTATATAATCATCTAAATCTCTTATGAACATGAGGATCATAAACAATGTATACAAATATGCCTTACTTATACACATATTGCCACCTTTTAAAAAGAATTTACGAACAAGACCATACTTTATTTCTTGGAATTTGTAGAGATGTGATTACATAACTGTGATTCTAAAGCACTGATTTATCATCAAAAGCTACTCTCCTGAACAAATTGTACTTAGTTTCTTAAAGTAAGTGAAAATTATGGCAAGACCTGATTTCATAGAATCTCTACACTGCGGAAACAGGCCATTTGGTCCAACGAGTCCACCCCACCCCTCCAAAGTGTAACACACTCAGACCCATTTCCCTGCCCTATTACTTAACATTTCTCCTGATTAATTCACCTAACCTACACATCCCTGAACACTATGTGCAACTTAGCATGGACAATTCACCTAACCTGCACATCTTTCAATTGTGGGAGGAAACCCACACAGACATGGGGAGAATGCACAAACTCCATACAGAAAGTTGCCTGAGGCTGGAATCAAACCTGGGTCCCCGCACTGTGAAGCAGCAGTGCTAACCACTGAGCCACCATGTCGCCCAATATGAAAATATAATAGAAAACCTGAAGATAAGGTAGATATCCAGCAGCCTTTCCCCATGGTAACAGAGTCTAAAACTAGAGGGCATATGTTGAAGGTGAGATGGAAGAGATACAAAAGAGTCCAGAGGAGCAATTTTTTCACGCAGAAGGTGGTGAGTATCTGGAATGGGTTGCCAGTGGTAGCGGTGGAAGATAGTACAATTTTGTCATTTAAGAAAGATTTAGACTAGTACATGGATGGGATAGGTCTGGAAGGATACAGGCCAAACTTAGGCAAATGGGACTGGATTAATTGTGAAAACTGGGTGGTATGTTGGGATAATTTGGGCCAAATAGCCTGTTTCCATGCTGTAGACCTCTATGACTTTTTGTCGGTAGAAGATAGGGAGCTTTAACAAATGGTGGCTGATTAATCTTAATCTAGTATGGCTTCAAAATATCTATCCCAGCCTCCTCTGTTATTGCCCTAAAGTACCTCTCTACTTGAGCTTCAAATGCACTTTGCAGACTCTGTTTTCCAAATTGCTGTCACCGGAACAATTACTCAATTCCTCAGATGCCACACACTTTCTTCAGTTACACAAGTTTTTGCAAGTAAGTATTTGCATCTTCTTACTATCATTTTGAATAATTCCTTCAAAATAAAAGGGGAAAGCTGTGGAAGAAATGTATTTTTTCAATCAAAGAATTAAACAATTTTAAGAACTTCACATAATAGTTTCACTAACTTCCACTGAAACAGAGTATTTTTAAAAGTGTCTTGAAATTTTAAGATATACGTACACAGAGGAACCCTGATACACAGATTTAAAGAAGTCAATGCCAGTAAAGAAGATAGAAAAGGCAAATTATAGAGGCTTTAAATACAAAGGATTATTGAAACAAAGTTAAGGGAATTATCTAACACTAAGACGTTACATGAAATGAGAGATTAGTTACAAAGAAAGACTTGAGAAGTTTCCCATTAGAGCTGTGGAAAGTTGTGACTGAGCTAATAGAAGTATTCAAGATTATTGTGAGTGATGAAATAGCAATGGTTATGGATTATTTCCATAGGGAACTTAATTTGCAAATGACACAAACTTAAGACAAACTGGACAGGGAGTAGGTGGTCACGAAAATGGATATTTCTGGCCTCAAAGTCATTACTAAAACAGAGTACACAGCCTACATTCTCCAGACTGGCAGGGTTCCCATCAGAAATGCCCAAGGGCAAGACTTCCACCTGCTGGTCTCCCTCAGACCTGGTCCCAGCAGATCACACTCATTAGCATCGAGATGGCAGGCTGCCAGCAGGATTTCCACTGCTGCCAGTTTGCTGGCCTCAGCTGATAGAGAGGTGTGGCCTGCATTGCCAGCTGCAGGAAACAAATCCTTTTTCTCCAAGGACAAGAAATCCCTCAGAGCTGCTGATATTCTAGCAATGTTACTTCACCATAAGTGCATATGAAGCCTCATTTACCTGTGTAAACATTCACTTTTGGCACAGTAAAGCCAGCTGAACAGAAGCGGCTCCAAGGAAATTCCCAGCCTCGGTTTTGTTCCAAAATCTCCCACTTTGCAGAATGTAAGTGATTAATCTGAATAAGTTTACAAATACCAACACTGCTGTCCTGGCAATGCATAATACAATGAAGTTATTGCTGCTCAGCACTGATGGGACGTTTTGCAAAGTGAAATATTTTAGATGACAATTCTGGTCCTTCTTCTAAGTGTTGAACATATGCCCTCATCCATGGGTGTAGATGTGATTTATTGTTTATTCTAGAGCAAAACATCAGAGGTAGCAGCAAAGTCTAACATAGCAGCCAAATGACTTTTCATCACATTATTGTTCCAGATGTTTAACATCACCTCAACAATGGATACTGAGCAAAGAGTGACTCTGGGACCACACCTTCAGACTGGGATACTGGAAAACATTAAACGGGCTGCATTCATTTTTTTTAACAAAACTTATTGTAATTTATTTATTCAAAAATAGATCTGAGAATGTGAAATACAAAATGTGACTTAATCACAAATATACTACTACTCATGTATTTAATAACTTACTAATTCTTGCTACTTCTCTGTTAATCACCCACTTCTCCTGCCTGTCCTGCTCTCACGTTGCCTGGACATAAGCTTCCCAACCATCCTCCTCCCAGTTTTTCTCATGGTGCCTCCCACACACCTACACTTGCACGGACTTTGTTTGCTGCCTTTCACATTTACCACTTAAGCAGAACTCTCAATATGACTTCACGGCATCTCCTTCTTTGAACAGCTGAAAAGGTTTCATTTGGTACATCTATTATGACTTATGTTTCTATCTACAGCTTCTCTTTTTGATCTATAGTCAGCTCTGTCCTTTCTTTTCTTTCCATTTTGCTATCTATATATTTAAAAAAAGAATTTCCAATTCTGTTCTATGTTAACTGTGTTATGTTTCCTACCAGTCTCTTCTTGTAAACTCTCTTTGCCTCTCCAATGTCCTTTCCACTTTGCCTATGAACTTTACAGTCAGCCGGGTTCTCACATCTGTCATACTGTTTTTGCTTCATATCAATCTCTACCCTTATCTCTATCCACACCCAGCATGCTCTGTTTTATCATGTACAGCCAAGTCATTTTCTCTTCAAAAGCTGCCCACTGCTTCAAGTCCAATTTTGCCTGGCAATCGGATTCCACTTACCTGATGCAAATCTATTCTCATCTCCACTAAAATGCACTCTCCTCCAACTTGTGCTTTTTTTTATTAATCATTAACTTAGAAATTACGAGATGATGATGACTGTCCTGTAAAAGTTCCAATGATCCATTTAAGGTATTTCATTCCCTGGAACCAGTTCCAGCCATCCTTAGGCTGGAAATGTCTTGATCAATAAATATTTCCTGACATTTTAGAAAGTCTTCCCAATCTCTGTCCTTTACACTATTAAATATTCTTAACATGGACATTATAATAAGTAAATAGTAGAAACGATTCGGATGCATTACAATAGCCCATCAGTGATTATAGAAAATAATGGTCATTGCTGTCTCTGTTTTATAATGTATTGGAGATGCAAGAGTTAAATCTGGTTTAAGATGAAGCTGCACCCACTCTGAGATATAATGCAGGCACTGAGTGCAGCATTGCACTTTTGCCAATTGTAATCAAGCAGTTTGAGATGAGATGCACATCTCTTCTGTAACTTTTCTGAGTAGTACGTATAATGTTGCAGAACTAATGTAACCTGTGTGTGTATATATATAGAAATATATATAGTTATGCAATAAACCAAATGTTGTTACCCAAGATAAGTGCCTCTTCAGTCGAGAGTCATTCATGGTCCAACCTCCACTACAAAGAACTGAATAGCTCCTGAGACCAGCAAAGGAAGGGGTATTGATGGCAGCTCTACATCCCAACCACCATCCGCCAGTGGCTCGTAGCCAGTGATCATATCTTCTGTACATTGGATGGCTCACCCTACCTGATTTCCACTTCAGTCTGAACTGAGGTCATTTGGGCCCTGAGTATAGGTCATTTCATGTTGGTACCCAAACGGGCAAGTTTACGGGTATCACGTGTAAGGCTGCAATTCTTTTCATTTGAACATGAAGTAATGAATGGCAGACAGCTTTTCTCAGTCCTATCCTCTGCAGTCTCACTTCCCATTGGCTGTGCTCAGCCTTGGCAGTAGCATTCTTGTCACCTTTGCCTGGCCTGGCAGTTTTGCACACCCCTGAATCTATGACAGCCTCCCATCTCTGCTCTCACTCACCCCTTACCCTTGCATTAGCCTCAGCTTCACTGACAAAACAAAATCTCTCACCCACAATCAAAAATAGGGAAAAGGACAATAAGCCATTAAGAAAAAGGAAACACCTGAAAAAAAGGAAGCTCAAAGTTCAAATCAAAGGCAATTGGAAACCAGTGTTGCCAGTGTCTAAAGCCACCTTCTTTCAGAAAGGATTTCCTTTTTCTTTCATCAACATGGATATTGCCAACAAAATCACTCTTTGTTGCCCATCCCAAGTTGTCCTTGAACTGAGTTTTACTGGACCATTGTAGGGTGCAATTCAGAATCAAACACATTGATGACATTACCTCATCTGCAAAATAAACTTAGTCATTGCAGATGGAGATTTTGTGTAACACTGGAAACTCCAGGGTTCCTAACATGGCCAAACAAGTTGAATCAATGTGCAAATCTTTTCAACGTATGACAATTGGAGGCATTAAGAGTGAGAGTGGAGAAGGGGGGAATGCAGTCGGCATCTGTTGACCAGATGGCTGGAATACTGAATGGCCTGGACAGAGAAGGCATTGGGAAGATACTTCCATTGTTAGGAGAGACGAGAACCCGAGGGCACAGCCTTAAAGGAAAGACTTTATGTAATGGAGACAAGGAGAAACTTCTTCAACAGAGAGCAGTGAATCTATGGAATTCACTGCCACAGAAGGTTGTGGAGGCCAGATCATTCAGTATATTTAAGACAGAAATAATTAGTTTCTTGAGTATCAAGGGGATCATAGGTTATGAGGTGAAAGCAGGAGAATGGGGTTGAGAAACTTATCAGCCATGACTGGATGGTGGAGCAGACTCGATGGACTGAATGGCCTAATTTCTGCTCCTCTATCTTATGGTCCATATAGGTCAGACTGGTGCCAAAGGCAAATGATCTGATTCCCCTTCCAGCTGTGATGGATCTGGGTCCTGTCTCCTTGCTAAACCAACAGTGGAGATCACAGCACAATGAGTTGAGGCAGAGGACTCAAGAACATGAAATATTACAGCCAATCTCCTCTTTTCTTTCCTTCCTGACCTTTACTGAGCAACATGCACCCATGAATATTTAGCCCTGCCCTTTTTGAACCAGTCTCCAATATTACCATAACATAATTTTTCCCCTTTGGTTATTTAACCCTGCAGTTCACCAGGTTTCTTCAGAACACCTTGTGTGTTTACAAGAAACAGTACAATTGAAAAGTCACAGCAACGCTGAACAAAGAGAACGACCAAACAGTCAAATTTTGATAGTGTATGGCAATCATAAAAAAACACATGATCTTATTCTCTGAAAGCTAGTGCTTCCAAAAAACCTGTTGAACTACAACCTGATGTTGTGTGATTTTTAACAAAAAACACATTATTTTATGACCATCAATATACACCCATCTGCATACACATCTCAACAGAGGTCGTACATTCATTTGCCAAACTGATATGTTTTCCTGCCTCGCGAGGTGACGAAATGTCTGCACATAACACACCAGCTCGGCGAACAAATCTCCCACCTCATCCACACCGCAAGCTACAAATCCTTTCAAAATTTTAAACATGTCAACAAAGTTTGCAAGAGTCAATCACAAAACCTTTAAATTCTTCATTATTAATTATTCTTAGCACTTGTATAATGAGAGCAAATATTGTTTCCCTACAGAGCTTTCAGGGTAGAGGAATGGTGTGGTGTGGAGTGGAGAACATATGGTGGTGGAAAGCCCCTCGCGAGGTGACGAAATGTCTGCACATAACACACCAGCTCGGCGAACAAATCTCCCACCTCATCCACACCGCAAGCTACAAATCCTTTCAAAATTTTAAACATGTCAACAAAGTTTGCAAGAGTCAATCACAAAACCTTTAAATTCTTCATTATTAATTATTCTTGGCACTTGTATAATGAGAGCAAATATTGTTTCCCTACAGAGCTTTCAGGGTAGAGGAATGGTGTGGTGTGGAGTGGAGAACATATGGTGGTGGAAAGCCCCTCTTTCAATGGTGAAGATGGAGTAAATGAGAATAAGGCAAAACAATCTGGATAATAGGGACTGAAGTTCAGTGTCATTCAGAAAATTAGGCTTATAACCAGGGAGGTGAATTCATTTGGTCCCTGTCTCACTGCTCTCATTCCAGTCATATGTAAATGAGGTTTGGGTGTGAGGTATCTCTTTCAGTTACAGTGGCAGAACATGACAGATGATGAGAAAATTCTTGGGTCAACACCCTCTCTGGCTGAGAGAAAATTACTGCAGCCATGAGTGGCCTGATGATGTGAAGAGATTGACAGTTCTGTTACCCTTACAAGAAACACCAAAAATTTGCAAACTGTGCTGCATTGTCTAACAGCAGAATTAAAACATTCTGCTTTGGAGGTAGCTGAATTCTAATCACCTCAAATCTCTAGTCGTCATGCTATCTGCATTGAGCTTCAAGCCACATCCCCACTGCTTGCATAGAATAGAAAAGTCGGAAAAAATAGGCTTGCCATTAATACTTCTATCCTGTTATATACACCTATGAACATTTAGTAATGTTTCATTTGTTAGTATTAGAAATGCAGGTCCCAGTAAAGATCAAGCAGAATTGCTCCTGAATTGATTGAAAGCAGACAAAGCTTTATATTGAAGAACTAGGTTCTTTGGGTTCTTGAGCACAAAGGTAATGTCCCTACCTCTGAGACCTCTTACTCCCTGCTCCAGAAATGTGCTGTAACATGTCCAAATAGTTAGATTAAAAAAAAAGCTGGATTCTTATGGTCTTGTGGCACAGTGGTAATGTCACTACCTCAGAGCAACAAGATCCAGGTTTAAGTTCCTCCCTGTCACATGTCTGAACAGATCGATTTTGAAGTAATTAAAAAGACAGTAGACTAAAAAAGATTTAAAATGTAGCTGAATCCTTCATCAATGGGAATTCAACTCCTGGATGGAGAAAGGGTCGAAATGGTAAAAGTTGAAACTGGTATTTGTTTTAAACTATAGATTTAATATAAAAGTATTCAGAATAAGGATATCAGCTGCCTAATTCAAAATAAGGATATCAGCTACACCACATTTCCCAGTTTCTATTTTGCAGCATGTACAGTGTATTTTAATGCTGCTTTCAAATATTTCTTCCTTCATAATGGCTCTAAATTTGAAGTGAAATACAAGAGTCAAAACATAATCATATTTCAGACAGAAACAACATGAAAAATGGTACATCTGTGCACACGTGTGTGTCCAATCATCTCCACTATGGCTGCCTCTAGACAAAGACATTGATCTGCCAGACATGTGTAGTGGTTGTTGTGCAACAATCACCCTAAAAGTTAAAATAACTTACAAGTATATTCCAAAATCCTAACATGGATTTCAGAACCTGAAATTTCAGGACTAACTGGGTCAAACACAGCAGCAAAAAACCTGAATGTTACACAACTAGAATATCCAGGAGCTCCAGCACAAAGACATTGACGGGACTGTCCTGAGTGAGACACAAGCAGGGATGGGGGTGAGATGGGAAGATCAACTCAAAGAAAAGAGTGGTTGCACTTTCTTCTGGAAAAGGACATCAGAATAACAACACCAACTACATCTGGTTAGCTTCACCAGACAAAAAAAAAGTTGACCATCTCATTTACCCCATTCCTTGTGGGATAAAAGGAGATCTAATAAAGGTGTACAAGACTACAGTAGTTTTAGATAAAATAAACAAAAATATCTGTTCCCATTAGCTGACAGTATAGGGACAAGGGACACAATTTTAAAGTTTGGGTGCGAGATGGTGGGGGGTGTGGTGGATGTGAAGAAAAACTGCTTTACACAATGAATGGTAATGACCTGGAATAATAACTGGAAAGACCATGTCTTGTATTTTTCTTTATTTTGTACAATGGATCAAAGTGGGAAAAGTATTGTTTTAAATCACGGACTGTTGGTAGAGTTGCTACCCTTTTAAAAACAAGTTCCTGGCGCTCATTGCAAGTTGTATTTACCTTGTTTCTTTGTTCAAGCAATGGGGAAGCGAACTAAGACAGCACAGCACTACAGCTATGTGCTCAGAGTGAATTTCTCCCAATGACGGGTTGTTGTTTGTTTTGTGTAATCATGACTAGTTATAGATACAATTAACATAAAAACAACTCTCTGATTGCTCCTGGGAAGGTGAACAGCTTGCTTGTTTATGATACAGGAGGTGAAACCTCCACACAGCAGAGAAGACACGGTCTCACTCTCTCTGTCTCTCTCTCTTTCTCTCTTTCTCTCTCTCTCTCTCTGCAGGAAATTAACCAAAGCCTGGAATAAAGCCACTTGTTCTCTCCCACTAGTTGTTGTAAATTGTTGCCTCTTTATAATTACCCTACGTATTTTGCAAAGAACTGAAAGAATCTGGAAATGAGATCAGAAAGCAGAAGGTCTTAGGAAGGAAAAGAGACACTGCATTGGATCCTGTGGATTGATGCTGTTAAACTGTTTCTCTAGCCATAACACGAAATGTTTGTCTGCTTGTGTCTGTACGTACATGTGTAGTGATTTAAGAATGAGTTCAGAGTTTCAACGAATCAAGTTTTATGTTGATATTCCCATATTTTGTTTTTCTGTTTTAGTACTAACTTCTTTATTACAAATAGTCATCCTCATTAAGTATAGAAACCTGGTTAGTGTTTTCTGTTAACTTGAATCCATTAGACTAATAAATTGGGAAGTTTAAGTATTTTGACTAGATCTTTAACTTTTGTGATGATCCTGGAAATAGTCAGGCTTGAGTATCACAGCACTTTCCCAAGTGGATCATGATATATCTATGAGAGGGATGGAAGTGGAAAATATGAATGACTTCAAAGGGAAATTAGATGAGCCCTTGAAAGAAATAACATTGCAGGACTACGGGATAGACCAGGCAATTGGACTGATTAGGCTTCACTATAAAGAGCCAGCATGGATTAGATGGATAGAATGGTCTCCTTCTACACTGTTTTAACTTTATGACTCTTTAACTCATTTTAATCCGTGGCAATACATCACAGTTGTCAATGCATCTATCCCAAACCCTGGAAACAAAGGATGAGGCCAAAGGGAAGCTCTACTCCATCCTTGATTATTAATTGAACCATGTCCCAAAGGATGGCAAGCCGTTCTCCTCTGTGATTTCAAAAAGGGACACAAACCTCTGCAAGAATGTGATTGATGAGGCAGGCATTGGGAAAGCAAACACCAATGTATTTGCCTTTTTGATGAAATGCTGAGCGCATGATCTGGTTTTAACACTTTATAGTAGCAGAGAAATGAATGAAAGACCACCTGCTAACACCATTTCTCCAGACACTGGCATGTGCTTGACTATGTCACTGAACAATGATCACAAACTGGACTAGCTGTCATCTAAACAATGCTACAATCTCCAAAGTCACTTGGAGATTCGATAATAAGAAATTCAATGATAATAGATTGAGGATTTTGTAAAGCAAGACTTAGTCAGCACATCACAATCCAAACTCTAACAGTCAAAGGACAGGAACCACAGAATTCCCACAGCACCTGGTCTGCCCAAAAATCTATCATAAACAACACCTGTAAGAATACTCTTGGTATCTCCATCAGGAATTATCAAGACTGGTTAGTGGGAATGACCAGGAGATCTAGAAGCTACTAGATCATAAGTAAAGTTACTGAGCTGGAAGCACATTCAAATGTTTCTGGAAAGTAAGTCTACAGACAAATGAAGGTGGAGGTGAACAAAAGACTTAACCTAAAGATCACATGGTGCATGGGATGAAAGTAGGAAATCCAGCAACTCACTGACAACTACAATATGCATGGATTCTTTACTGCAGTCAAGACAATCTCTGCTCCAAGCATTCAAAAATCTACCCCATTCAGAGGTAAGTGCCAAAGGACACTTAAAGACAACGAGGAATTCAGTACACATTGGAAAGAGCACTTCCAGGATTTCATCAATTGAAACTCAAGTCCTCAGGTGTGTCCTTGATAGCTTCCCGCAGCATGTTACCCAACACCATCTCAACACAACCTGAACTTGGCATGAGGTTGTAAAGGTCACCTGACAGCTGGAAATGAAAACAGCCTCAAGAATAGAGGAATCTCCACCCAAATCCTAAAATATGGCAATGAAACACATGAAGAAGGAGCAGGAATAGGCCATTCAGTTCATACAGCCCACTCTGCATAACAAGATTATGGATGATCTTCTGTCTCAATGTCATACTTATGCACTTTCCTATACCCTTAACATGTTTAGCTTGAAGAAATTGCTATTTCTTTTCCTAACTGTGGTCAGTTATTTGCGCAGCATCCCCCCACAGCTTTCTCAGTGGAAAACTCGACAGGTTCCCCATCACAGAAGCACACTTGGCATGCATTTGGCCCCTGCTCGATACGTCGATTTTCCTGCTCCTCAGATGCTGCCTGATCTGCTGTGCTTTTCCAGCACCACACTAATCCTTTTAAGGATTCCTTATATGAATGTCACCCCTCAAGAGGGACAGTGAACATGATCTTTGCAGTACAACAAGACCAAGAAATGTAGAGAGAACAGAAACAACTTTAATGCATGTTGTTGTTTGACCTCAGAAAGGCCTTTAAATCTATTAACTAGAAGCAACCCTGTGGAGTGAAGCTTCCCCACATGATGAGTGGGAAATCAATCAGTTTTTATCACATCCTAGCCAGATCAGTCTAAGCTCTGTTACTGAACTGCTATATGCAGATGATGCTTGTATGAGTGCACACTCAGAGGCTGAGTTCCAAACCTCAATGCATTCACAGAGGAGTATGAAAGAATACACCTGGAAGACAAAGGTTCTCTACCAGCCTGCTCCCACCATGTAACACTCCCCCAGCTGTCAAAATCCCATGCTTTAGGAGGCTTCTCTCAGCAAGGTCAGACACCAGCATCAGCGAAACTCGACATCACCTTCAGTTTGCCAGTACATCCTTCAGCCATCAGAGGAAAACAAAATGTTTGATGACAATAAATTCAAACCTGACACCAAACTCACAGTTTAAGGGACTGCATTGTTACTTGCCTTCCTGTATGTATTACTGACATGGACAATGTATACTAAATGTCAAATCTTTGGAGAAATATCACTAGTGGTGTCTCTGCAAATTAAAAGGCAGAATACATATCAGGTCTCCTTTTTCACATCAATATCCCTTGCATTGAGGTACTGATTATCTCTGTCTTCAGTTTCTAAACCTTAAGTATACTTCCTTTTTTGACTCAGATTAATCCTGGTTTATAAAGTTTGGGAGAAGATTTGTAGCTCGGGTGCTCATTGTTGTGGTTCTGTTTGCCGAGCTGGGAATTTGGTTTATAAGATGATTTGGGCAGAGCAGATCGTCTGTATGTATGACACACGGCACTCTACCTGTCTTGTGAGTATCTCATACATAAGACCACCCAAACTGAAGGAGTCGCCATGAATCATTTCAATCATCTCTGACAGGTCCAGATGGAACCAAATGCAACCAGTTGCTGATGGATGTGTGAAAACCTGAGCATGCAATTCACCCACTGATCTCATCAAACACACGTCCCAAACCCACTGCAGGGTATGTGGACCTAGTCACCTCAAGACCTATCACACTACAGTGGAAGGAAGTCATCCTCAGAGTTGATGGACTGCCTAAGAGAAGGCTTGAATGTACCTGGATTGAACTTGGATGCTTCCCTGACGATTTCAAAAATATTTGAGTTCTAACTATTCAGCTTATGGTCAATTTATGAATTATAAATAGATTATGAGGTAGACCAGGAGCACTTGAAACAGGGGAAGAATTTATTACACCTCAGTACAGCAACGCAGTTAGTCCGAGACTGACACAAAGATTCTGCTCCAGATCACCTGACCCATTATCTTAAAGGGGTAGTAAGCCTGCAATAACATACATAACCCTAACCAATAATAAATATTTCATTTTCACAGAAATATTTTTGTGTTTCAGTGGTATTACAAAATTTGTTTTAATTGATTCCTAATATAACTTCTGGAAAAAGATATAAATATTTGAAAAATAACTGCCTTGCTTAGTTTTTCAAGCCATTCATGCTAAGTATTGATAAACTTGGAGGTCATGCATAAAAGTCAACTTTTTATGACAAAAACAGCTTTATCCAACAATAATCATAGAACTGCCTTCAGCAATTAAGTTTCACTGTCAGTACCAGTTTACATGATTAAATTTCATTATCTGCCTCTACTTCTGTCAGAGACACATTTCAAGATGACTTTTATACATGTCTGGTCTCAACTTCAACAAACTGAATACAAAAATGTCTTGGACAACTCTACTTTTCACACCCTCAAAAACCACATGATGAGATAGTTTGACGTTTCTACAGCTGTTACTTATATTAGATAGTGTCATTTGAAAAATATTCAAGTCCCCAACTCCTGAAAGAAATCCATCGTTAATGAAACACAGGCTCTGCAATGAGATCATAAAAAAACATATATTTCAACAACTGTACTTGAAGCACAATGAAAAACATTAAGCATGAACACAATTCATGTTAGCAGAGTGCCAGCACAGGAAAAAAATAAAGAACAATTCCTTCTGCAATTCTGTGCACACAGTTCAAACAACTGATGCCACTGCCCTAAAACAGTCTTAGCTCCAGCAGACTAAACATCACAACTTGGCCAAGAAACTAGTAAATAAATCCAAATCCATGGTTATTTAACATCATAATTGCATTGTACTCAATACAATTATGATTTCTAAAGCTAGAAAATAAAGAGTTATCTTGTCACAGTGCTAGCCATCAAAACAATTCTATTTGAAAAAGATCTGTTAATTTACCATTTTAAATTCCATTCAATTGCATCATCACAATATGAAACAGAAATATCCATAGTACACTTAGCCCTCTTTCATTCAACAGCATCTGCTATCCATAACAGTATTCTTGCTTCATGGATACCACCGTCATTAAGTACTAGACCATATTTACAAGGAAATGCATCACTCAAAATAAAAATAACTGCACAGAGATATAAAGATGAGAAATTTAGGAGTAGAACTGCAAGGAAGGATTTGCTAGGGATCAAAGACTGTCTGTCAGCATGTCATACCATATGGAACACTGTTTTCCTAATTCAAAGTCATGCCTAAAGTTTTTAAAGTTCAAACAAGTGAAATACCACAACATTCATAAAGTAGAGCTGGACCACTGGGAGTAAGAAATAAAAACAAAATGGTAGTTGACTTCAACAGCAGATGGCAAAATGACCATTTTGACAGTTTTAACCTTCATCGGGGTCTTCACAGTTTCGATAGAAAAACTGCAAGAGTTAAAGGGCGGATGCTGTAAGACATAGGGAGAAAGTAGACATGTTTCGCAACTTGAAGAGTTGCTTTTTAATGAAATATTTTGTTCCATTAATATTTTTACAGATCCTTATTTCCAATAACTTCTAAAAACTCCTTATCAAAAGCAATGATTACTTGTGATTTTAATATATGCTTCCATAATTTAAATGGATATGTCATAGTTGATTCAACAGCTTAGCTGTTGGTCACTTGAAGCACTTCATCTTCAAAAGAGTCACTATGTTTCAGGTGTTGGTCTAACATTCTCTATTGTTTGCCTTCAATTATAAAATCAAATAATTCAGGCTAAAATAACCTCTCCAAATAGCACCTTAATGAATTGAGTACCATGTAGCTAAGAATCTTGAGGAGCATACTTAAGGGATTCATTTCTCAAATTCAGATCCAGACCTCACAATTTCACTGAATCTGATTTGTGTATTTGTAAGTAATTGATCCATTATTAATATAGTGAGTCTACAATTAAAACATTTATCATGGTCACGTAGTATTTGCATTCTTTTCTAAGATACCAATGTCAAAAATGCCATTTGAAATCATTCTGTCATGGTGAGTCTGATATCATCAGTCATTATTTGCATATACAGAACAGCTACCGAAGGTGAGCAACAGATGGATGGCTATGTGCCAAGTCCCTACAGGTTGGTGAGCAAGATCTATCACTCTATTACTGCCTTTATGAAAACAACATCTTGCAAACTGCCTTACCATTGAAAAATACTAGAATTTCAAAAGGTTGCTGTGCTTCTAGAGTAAACTATACCCACCACAGTTCTTTCGGCTAGTAATTAGAGTGCAACTACCTTTTCAAATACCTGACATCTGTCAATTAGTAATAAGCCCTTCTTCAGGAATGAGGAGGGTGTGCCAAACAGGCTAAGATAAAAGGTAAAAAGTGAGGTCTGCAGATGCTGGAGATCAGAGCTGAAAATGTGTTGCTGGTTAAAGCGCAGCAGGTCAGGCAGCATCCAAGGAACAGGAAATTTGACGTTTCAGGCAAATTTGACGTTTCAGGCCCTTCATCAGGAATGAGGAAAGATATCTTAGCCTGCTGGACACACTTTCCTCATTCCTGATGAAGGGCTTATGCCCGAAACGTCGAATTTCCTGTTCCTTGGATGCTGCCTGACCTGCTGCGCTTTAACCAGCAACACATTTTCAGCTAAGATAAAAGGTAGGGAGGGGGGACTTGGGGGAGGGACGTTGGGAATGCGATAGGTGGAAGGAGATTAAGGTGAGTGTGATAGGCCGGAGAGGGGGTGGGGGTGGAGAGATCGGGAAGAAGATTGCATGTCAAGAAGGCGGTACTGAGTCTGAGGGTTGGGACTGAGAAAAGGTGGGGGGAGGGGAAATGAGGAAGCTGGAGAAATCTACATTCATCCCTTGTGGTTGGAGGGTTCCTAGGCGGAAGATGAGGCACTCTTCCTCCAGGCATCGTGTTGCCATGGTCTGGCGATGGAGGAGGCCAACGACCTGCATGTCCTTGGCGGAGTGGGAGGGGGAGTTAAAGTGTTCAGCCACGGGGCAGTTGGGTTGGTTGGTGTGGGTGTCCCAGAGATGTTCTCTGAAATGTTCCGCAAGTAGGCGGCCTGTCTCCCCAATGTAGAGGAGGCCACATCGGGTGCAGCTGATGCAGTAAATGATGTGTGTGGAGGTGCAGGTGAATTTGTGATGGATATGGAAGGATCCCTTGGGGCCTTGGAGGGAGGTGAGGGGTGAGGTGTGGGCACAAGTTTTGCATTTCTTGCGTTTGCAGGGGAAGGTGCCGGGAGCGGAGGTTGGGTTGGTGGGGGGTGTGGACCTGACGAGGGAGTCGCGGCGGGAGTGGTCTTTCCAGAATGTTGATAGGGGAGGGGAGGGAAATATATCCTTGGTGGTGGGTGGTGGTGGAGGTGGCGGAAATGACGAAGGATGATACGATGTATCTGGAGGTTGGTGGGGTGGTAGGTGAGGACCAGTGGGGTTCTGCCCTGGTGGCGATTGGAGGGGCGGGGTTCAAGGGTGGAGGAGCGGGAAGTGGAGGAGATGTGGTGGAGAGCATCATCAACCATGTCTGAGGAGAAATTGCGGTCTTTGAAGAAGGAGGCCATCTGGGTTGTTCGGTATTAGAATTGGTCCTCCTGGGAGCAGATGCGACAGAGGTGAAGGAATTGAGAATATGGGATGGTGTTTTGACAGGGGACAGGGTGGGAGGAGGTGTAATCTAGGTAGCTGTGGGAGTCGGTCGGTTTATAGTAAATGTCCATGTTGAGTTGGTCGCCAGAGATAGAAATGGAGAGGTCTAGGAAGGGGAGTGAGGAGTCTGAGACGGTCCAGGTAAATTTGAGGTCGGGGTGGAAGGTGTTAGTAAAGTGGATGAACTGTTCAACCTCCTCGTGGGAACATGAGGTAGCACCGATACAGTCATCAATGTAGCGGAGGAAAAGATGGGGAGTGATGCCAATGTAGCTGTGGAAGATGGACTGTTCCACATATCCAACGAAGACCAGTTCAGTCAGTCAAAGGAGGGATTCCTCAACCATTCCAGTATCTTCTTCCTCACTCTGAACAACTTCTCTTTCCAATCCTCCCACTTCCGCCAAACCAAAGGAGTAGCCATGGGCACCTGCATGGGCCCCAGCTATGCCTGCCTCTTGGTCTGAAGGAAACCTTGTGGAAGGTTTCCCTTTGTGGGCTATGGTGACTTTTCTCTCGGCATCATTATATATCTGGATTCCCACACACCTTTCTCAATGAATTATGCAATCGGAGGTGCAGGTGGAAGGCTCAACTTTGTCAGGACCAAAGGGCATTGATGCTGTTGGTGGCACAGTTTTGCAGCATGCCAAATGCCAAAAAGCCAGCAACTACCATTCAAAGGGAGGTTCACATCCTGGTTTGTGGACAGAGGCCCAGAGGTCCTATTGGATGAGATGATGGAGAGATGGGCTATCCCCTTTCCGCAAGACCACTAAAGTGGGTTATATCATCAGATGCTAAAGGCTGTTTGGAGATAGACATCTGAATCTGTGCAATGTCCCTGGTGAGAAGAAACACCTTGCAATATAGAAAGAAGTTCAATGACCTTCTGAATTCTGCAAAGTTCAGGGCACTATCTCCTCTCCACTGCCTTATACTCACTGGATCACCACACACTTTGGCTGTGTCATTGCACACACTTCCTTCTAATGCTAAAGATCTACCACTCTCCATATTGCATGCAGCATCTTCACTCAATGGCTCTTAATCATTGCACCCTCCCAAACTACTCATTCTTTCTGCTCTCTCTGCTCCCTAACCTCTTTGCTTCCTACTCATTCACTGGAGATACTTCATCACCTTTCCAGCTCCTGCACTGCCATTAACAGCTCTTCCAGCCATGTTCACCTCACTCAATTCTTCCTTCTGGTTTTGTCCTGAAAAAAAAAGCCAAACAACACTTTGAGGGCATCCATGTTATAACAGATTCCCCCACTTATATTTGTAGTTAAAACAGTCATAATCCATTCTGTCTCCCAGGAATAACAGCTCCTATCTCACGCTTGAGTTTCCCACTTACCTCATCACAGCATGCAGTGATTCCTAATAACCAGCCCCCAGCTCTCCCCAAAGATTTAATGACTGTGGTCAATCCTGTATCTGAAATTGGGCAATGTTTTTGACTGAGTGTGGCAGCACCCACTAATTCACAGCAGTCAATCTTTCACTCAACTAAGGACTAGTCCTGTTAGCTTTTCAGACATGGCTATCTGGTTGAAGCACTGAGTGTATTTGCTGTGTTAGCTGCTGGCACATGCTGTAGTTGTGAAATTGATATAGAACATTACTGTCCACCAATATGTTCACACCCTTGACAGTTCAGCGTTGGCAACCATACCACATTTCCTGGCTTCATGCCTGTGCTAAGAAGAACAGCAAAGCAGAGATGTTGTGATGTCCAAATATGAAGTGACTGCTAAGAAAGCAAGCTAAGCATTCTGAGAGACTTTCCTCACATTTGCATTTCATGGGTGTGTGAACCTATGGTCACATTGACCTGACAGCAGCCTGCTCATGAGCTCCAAACTGCACTAACAAAACGCTCAATTGTCTTCTGAAGTACTCCAAGACTGATCCTGATGATGTGGTGAGGCTGCTGTTTTGCAGATGCCAACTTCTGCAGACAAAAAGTGGAGACTGTCAACGTCCCGAAGAGATATTGGTGGATGAAGGTCAATTTGGAGACCTGGAGAAGAAAATGGTGAGTTTTGTTCTGACTTTCAAACGGGGAATTGGCACCATATAGTTTCTCATTGATGCTCTGGACAATCACAGACCGCATAGAATGAGGCACAATTCACTAATCAAAATGCAAATCTTGAAAAGAAGGTCTTCAGCACTGACAAGTGACACTGTCATCTAGCTGTGAAACCTTAAGTGTGAAAAATAGGCTTATTTACTCACATCAAGGATATCATTTTTAATTCTAACTGTTTTCTCCCAAATTTCTTGCCATGCCCACTCATGGGCTGGGAAAATTCTACCAATTCTTTCATACCCAATGTCCTTCCCCAGCTGCCTATGTTACAACAAAAAAAAAATTATGCTGGTTGATATATTTAAAAAATGATAAATCATTTCACAAATAAGCAATAAACTGAAATGCTTATATATTGACCAAAAATCCACTGAGAGAAAATAATACAGTTTCTGTAAACTATAATGATTTAAAATGAGCAGTATGAAACATCATCACTGGGGTAACATAATCATCATTGCCCCTATATTTTCTTTCTCTATCTGAGCTTAGTTTGTTTCTGAACAAAAGAAATGAAGCATTTGGCACCCACTGAAATCTGAAACTATTTGAAAAAGCTTTTAATGCTCATTACAAACTTGTCTTTTGATATTCAGCAATCAGCCAATCGTGTCCATCATGAAAGTTTATAGACATTTCTTGAGATACTATTTTCCCCCACTTTTAGATTTAGGTAGACAATCCTTTGTCCGAAATTCCGAAAATATTTTTCTTGAAGTTTTTTTTGTCATTAACAAGGTTGTTTGGCATAAAACCAGTTAACCCAATTCCACACCCACATGAACAACATCACTCAGATGTGACACAGTGGCGTGGCCCAGCACTGGCAGGCATCTATTCTGTTTCTGTGCTCATAGTACTCACGAGTAGGTCAGCTGTTCAGTATTTTTTTTTAAAAACTTCACTATGAAAATGTCATTTAATCCTTTCTCTGAAAAATTCCAAAATCCAAAACCCATCTGGTCCCGAGGGTTTCAGACAAAGGATTGTCTACCTGTATTAGACAGTCATAATGCATGAAATGAAAATCTGAACATGTCCTAGATTTAGCCTTAAGATTAGGATTCCAAATGGTGCAACCATCATTTTACACCTGAAGAAGAGCTATTGAAATCTAATCGAATTGAACATTTTATTTTGAAATTACGTGCATCATACAATAGGTCATATTTACTTACCGCTATAAAATGGCTCTAATTTCATTTAAATCTGAATTATTTTGCCTGTAACTTACTTTCCCTGAAGTTCTGCTCACCAACCATCCATTTGCTTGTTGGGTTCACATTTCCATGATTTCTCAAATGTAAAAATCTCAACTCTGTCCTTGGGAGGAAATGGATATTCTCCATGTCCGAAACCTCCTTCTGTCCTATAACCTTCTAATAAAGTTATATACCACTGATTTCTTCTGTATTCTGCTCTCCCTTCACCCTACTTACTATTGTTAACTGCTTGTGAGTAGTTGAAAAAATGTTATCACTTCCAATCTGAAATTATCAAGCTCTAATTCTGTAATTTTCTTCATTGTTCCATATCCCCCACAAGCAGTGGGTGCAAAGGGGTTATCCTGCTTGCCATTTCAGAGCACCCTCCCAAAAAGACAGTAAAACTGCATGCTGAGCCAGAAAGTGTATATGAGGGCTTACCATGAGCTAATAGCAAATGTGCAGTGAGGAGCCTAGCAACATGTTTTTTTTATAAATAGACAGTGTCACTCAGAATCTGCATTTATTACGTCAGCCACTGGGTATTGCCAGGAGATGCAACTTAAACACAAGAGACAAAGTGGCCTCCTTTAGTGGGATAGGCTTCTCTGGCACTGAAGGTTATTATTGCAATGAAATCATCACTAAATCAGTGCACATAGCAACAATGGAAAACAGGCACAGAGGTAGGCCATTTAGCTCTGCTCCACCATTCATTATGATCATGGCTCATCATCCAACTCAAGAGCTTGTTTGCACATTTCCCACATATACTTTGAACCCTTTCACTCCAAGTGCTGTATCCAACTTATTCTTGAAATCCTACAACATTTTAGCCTCAGCTGTCTTGTGTGGTAGTAAATGCCACAAGCTCACTACTCACTGGGTGAGGAAATTTCTCCTCATTTCTGTCTAAATGTATCCTTAATGGGTGGCACGGTGGCACAGTGGTTAGCACTGCTGCCTCACAGCACCAGAGACCCGGGTTCAATTTCCGCCTCAGGCTGTGTGGAGTTTGCACATTCTCCCTGTGTCTGCGTGGGTTTCCTCTAGGTGCTCCGGTTTCCTCCCACAGTCTAAAAATGTTCAGGTTAAGTGAATTGGCCATGCTAAACTGCCCGTAGTGTTAGGTGAAGGGGTAAATGTAGGGGAGTGGGTCTGGGTGCATTGTTCTTCGGAGGGTCAGGGCAGACTTGTTGGGCTGAAGTGCCTGTTTCCACACTGTAAGTAATCTAATAAAAAAAGTAAACTTTTTCACCCTTTTCTGGACGCCTTTCCCATTGGGAGCATCCATCCTGTCTAGTCATGTTAGACATTTGTAGGTTTCAATGAGACTCTTCCTCATTCTACTGAGCGCCAGCAAATATAATCCCAACAGAATCAACATCTCCTCTTACATCAGTCCTGCCAACCCAGGAATCAGTCTGTTAAACATTCACTGCATTTTCTCTCCAGCAAGAACATCCTTCCTCAGATAAGAAGACTAAAACTGTACATATTATTCCAGGCATGGTATCACCAAGACAAACATACCATCTGCCTTCTTGACTGCCTCTCACACCCGCACATTTTCTTCAGTGACATGTGTATAAGGACACCCAGCTCTTGGTGTACATTCCCCTCTTTCAGGTTATAGCCTTTCAAATAATAATCCACTTTTCTATTTTTTCTCCCAAAGTGATAACCTCACGGTTATTGATATTATACCGTATCTTCCATTCATTTGTACACTTGTGCAGGTAATCCAAGTCACACTGAAGTATCTCTGCATTCTCCTCACAATTCACCCTCCCACTCAGCTTTGTGTCATCTGCAAATTTAAAGATATTACATTTAGTTTTCTCATCTAAATCATTTATATATATTGTGAATGCCTGGGGTCTCGCGCTGATACTTGGTATCCAACCTGTTAGGAAAAAAGCCCATTTATTCCTACTTTGCTTTCCGTCTGTTAACTAGTTTTATATCCATTTCAATTCACTGTCCCCATCCCACATGCTTTAACTCTACAAGCTAATCTCTTATGCCTTTGTCAAAAACCTTCTGAAAGTCCAAATTATCCACATCCCCTTTGTCAACTCTACAAATTACATCCTCAAATAATTCTAGTAGCTTTGTCAAGCAAGATTTCCCTTTCCATAAATCCATGCTGATCTGTCTAATCTTTCCCCTATTTTCCAAGTGCTCAGCAATTAAATCTTCCAGAATGGACTTGAGTTTTTTCCCTCCTACTGACATCATGCTGACTGGTCTATAATTCCTAGTTTTCTCTCTGCCTCTTTTTTTTTAAAGTCAGGATTTACACTAGCTACCTTTCAATCTGTAGGATTCCTGAGTTGATAGAATCCTGCAACATGATCACCAATGCATCCATTATTTCTCGGGCCACTTCCTTAAATACTCTGGGATGTAGATTATCAAGCACCAGGGATTTATTTGCTTTCTGTTCCATCCATCTCTCTAACATTATTCCCTACTAGTACTGATTTCATTCAGGTCCTCCATCTCGCTAAACTCTGTTTCCCCAACATTTCTAGTATGTTATTTGTGTCCTCCTTTGTGAACACAGAACCAAACTATATATTTAGTTGGTCAGCAATTTCTTGCTCCCCATTATAAATTTCCCCTTTCTGACTGTTAGGGATCAACACTTGTCTTCAATAATTTTGTTCTCTTCAAATACATAGAGCAACTTTTACAGTCAATTTTCATGTTCTCTTACTCTCATACTCTGTTTTCCCTTTCCCAATCAATCTGTTTGTCCTCTTTCGCTGACTTCTGAACTGCTCTGACTCCTCAGGTCTGCTATTTTTTCCATCCAATTTGTATGTCTCTTCCTTGGATTTAATACTATCTCTAATTTCCCTTGTAAGCTCATCCCCAAGGGTCCTTGCACACCTAGATTGCCAATTATTCCCCAAGACTTTTACAAAAACACAGAAGGGAGATTTTCCAGCTGCTGTTTTATTTTCCATCAATGTGATATGACAAGCAGTTAATGGGACACTTACTTGCAAGGTAAATGGATGGCATGTGCATCAGTGACTCATACTATACTAGTTCACGTTAACAGCCATCAAACAGGGGTGTGGGTGCAAAGATGCTTTTCTGCATGCTCAGTCATTTTTTTTTTCCTCTTTAGTTTCTTATATGCAAGTAACATGTGTCCCTCAGTCTTTAAAAAAATGCACAAATTTTCATCAGTACAGCTTTGTATTGTATTATATCAACTGCATTTGTTCAAGCCTTTTAAGAGTGGTTGATGTGCAATTTTCCACTTCATCCTGTTGGTGGATGTCCAACTCCAGAGCAAATATGGGTCAGGACCCTTATGAATAATAAATTCAAGCTAATTCCTGCAATATGATGATGGGTCAGCTTGGTGGGGAGTTGTTGAGTGGCAATCTCAACACTCTGGTTCTGCTGGGACTAGAAAATTTATGCGACAGTGTTCATGCATGCATATTTGCATCATATGTAAGTAATCATACCCTAAACATCTGTAATGCATTGCTACCCAGTACCTTTGACTTTAAACTAATAAAACTCTCATTCTTAAAACACTGTAGAAAAGATGGTTAAAAGCAGAATAGCAGGCAGAAAGGGCAAGATGCAAATAACTATGCTGCTGAATATGTTACATTTACAAATACTATCGGGCCTAAAAATGAAAGTTAAAAGATGACCAGTCTTCATTTGTTCCTGTTTAAATAAGGTCCAATAAATCACAGAGAACAATGTGCAGTGCCTCGTTTTTTTCCCTCAGATAATTTACATCTCTCAGACAAAAGCCATTTTTGTAGATTGCAGATGGTCACACTGACAGGTTATTGGGACATAGTCACAACTGGGAGGGCACATGACATTGAGGAAGAGAGAAGCCATACTAAGCAAGGTGGCATGCTTTTTTTTGGGATTAAACTTTTTGACAATTGTTTCAATGTTTCACTGCTTCAGTTGATCTGTTCCAGTTATCAGTCCCAACATCCATTAAGATTATAGCTTACAAATTTAGGGAAGAGGTTGTAGTGCTAGTGTAGATTAGTGCAATTTTCCACCTCATCCTGTAGATGGACGACCAACTCCAGAGCAAATATGGTCCAGGACCCTTATGAATAATAAATTCAAGCTAATTCCTGCAATATGATGATGGATCAGCTTGGTGGGAGTTGTTGAGTGGCAATCTCAACACTCTGGTTCATGTTGAGATTAGGAGAAAGTGAGGGCTGCAGATACTGGAGATCAGAGTCTAAGAGTGTGGTTCTGGAAAAGCACAGCCAGTCAGGCAGCATCCGAGGAGCAGGAGAATTGACGTTTCAAGCATAAACCCTTCATTATGGTTTATGCTCGAAACATCGATTCTCCTGCTTTTCAGATGCTGCCTGACCAGCTGTGCTTTTCCAGCACCACGCTCTTCAATACTCATGTTGAGATTAGTGTAATAGATTAGTGTAGCATAGATTCAGAGGGTTGTTGCAGACTTGTTGGGGCAAAGGGCCTGTTTTCACACTGTAGGGATTCTATGATTCTATGAAAATCACATCAGTCAAAGCCACAAAGATTCGATTTTTATATTTAAGACATAGGAAGTCTAAAAGTCAAAGTCACAAAAAACAGAAATTGCTGGAAAAACTCAGCAGGTCTGACAGCATATATGGGAAGAAAACAGAGTTAGCGTTTCAAGTCCAGTGACTCTTCAACAGAATTGTTAGTAGCTAGAAAGAAAGTGCTTTTATGCTAAAGCCGAAGTGGTGGTGGTGGTGAGGGTTCAGGGAAACAGTCTAGAGGTGAACAAATAAGTGGAGACATAGCCTAGAGAGAAAGAAAGAGAGAGAGAGACATAAACGGGGTAGATAAACAAGGAGATTATGGATAATAGGCCAGGACAGAAGAAAAGCTGAATAAGTGCGAATAAAAACTAATAGTGAGAAAATTGGTTAGCTGTGCTGAATGCAATCCATATGATGTGATAGTCAGCCTAGGAATATATGGGAAAGGGTGACTGTGCTAAAGGGGGCCCATGTATTAACAAGACTGGATGTGGGGTGGCTAAAAAACATGAAAGGATGGAATCAGGCTATAAAGTCATTGAACTCGATGTTGAGTCGCAGAGATGTTGTTCTTCAAGCTTGCACTGAGGCTCGCTGGAACAGGCCTGCAACAAAAATGTTGACCAGTGATGTGACAGCAACTGGAAGCTCAGGGTCAATCCTGTGGACAGATTGTAGGTGTACTGCTAAGCTGTCATCCAACCAATGCTTTGTTTCCCCACTGTAGAGGAGACTACATGGTGAACAGGGTATACAGTAGATTAGATTGAATAAAGTACGTGTAATTCAGTGTTTCACCTAGAAGGTATGTCTGGGGTCTTGGATAGTGAGGACGGAGGAGATAACAGGAAAGAATTGCACCTTCTGTGATTATATGGGAAGGTGCCGTGTGAGTAAGAGGAGAAGTTGGGAATGGAGGAGAACTGTACCAGAGTGTACTGCAGGGAATGGTCCCTACGGAATGCTGACAACGGAAGAAAGGGAAATGTGTGTCTGGTCATTCTTTCTCCACAGATGCAGCCAGACCCTCTGAACTTCTCCAGAAATTTCTGTTTTTGATACAGATCTCCAGCAACTACAGTTCTTTGTTTTATTTTATAGGAGTCAATGTCAATCAGGAATAATGATAACAGCGTAAGTCTGCAATCAGTAGAAATTTAACAATAACAACTGGCATCATTGTAGGGTTTTCAACATAATACTTTAACATAAAAAAACACATCACACAAGTGGTTATCACAGTGTAAGAAAGCAGCTATAAAAAAGAGAATAGTCAGTCCAAAGATGACACGAATGGGTAAGAATTTTAGAGGTAGCAAGGCTAAAGCAGGGAGCGATGAGACTGATGCGACTGTGGTAAAAGTAGGAGTCTGTCTGTTATGTAAGCAAAAATTCAACTTGGGTTGAATCAAGTTTCTAGTTTATAAACTGTATGCTTCAAGATAATGAACAAGAGTTGGAGTTAGGGTAAGAGGACTAAATCATGGTCAAGGATGATGCATTTGATATTCTCAATATTTAATTGGACAAAATTGCAGCATGCCCAAAATTAGATGGTAGATACTTAAGCTGATAGCAAATGTATAATAGAAGAACTGAGAAGGAGGTGGAGGTAGAGTTTCTTATCATCAGCACAGAAATGCAAGCTAAAACCATTGTTTTGCTGAATAATTGACTACAGTTTAATAAAAATTGCAGTTTCACCAGATGGGATAAGAAAATAATTCCACAGCTTGTCGAGTTGGTGGGATCTTTTAGGACAGAGTGAGGACTGCAGATGCTGGAGATCAGAGTTGAGAGTGTGGTGCTGGAAAAGCACAGCAGGTCAGGCAGCATCTGAGGAGCAGGAGAACCTACGTTTCAGGCATAAGCCCTTCATTAGGAAGATTCCTGATGAAGGGCTTATGCCCGAAACATCAATTCTCCTGCTCCTCGGATGCTGCCTGACCTGTTGTGCTTTTCCAGCAGTACACTATGGTGGGATTGTTTGCCTATTTAAACCCTCCCCTATCGGAGGCAGGTGTTCCACTTGTAGTCTAAGCTACATCAGCAATTTTCAGTGTATAAATGTTGCTTATTCTCTCGGTTCTATGCCCCCCTCTCACTTTGTTTTGATTACTGCATCCGAGTTTCAGAATTAAACCAGAATCCAGGAGACCGGTTGGAATGCATTGATGGGGGAAATGGAGATTCCATACTTGCTCACTCCAAATTGTTTCCAGAAAGTCTTCTTCATAAATTCAGTTCACACATGTGAGAAAGATGAGAGAACAACAGGAGTGAGGAGTAACCGACTTAAGAACAGCATTTGTCCTGAGTAAGATTCAACGTGTGAGTGTGTTAAATGTCTCAGTTTATAAGTCTATAGGTTTGCTAAGGGGACTAACAGAAACCAGCACCTGTTTTAAATCACAGTCCTGAAACTGATACTGAGTTTCTTGCTGCTGCACATTAACTATTCATTACATAGTTTTGGCTAACTAAACTGGGGAAAGCCAAATGGAGTTGATGCGAGTTGCAAAGTCTGAAACAATGCATACTGAAGTTAGCAGGGTGTTTCTTAAGCTTAAAAACAAGTAGAGGCAGTAGAGAGAGTGTGACACTTATTAATGACATGGGAGTTCCTAGAACCTACAAATTATCAGAACTACCACAAAAACAAGATCTCTATGTTGATGGGCTTGCTTAAACTTAATTCAATGAACTTGAGCAACAACTGGAGACACAGGAACAGAAGGTAAGAGAAACAGTGGTTATCTATGTACTAGAGAGGAAACAGAAAACAGGAGGAACAATTTTAACCATCAGAAGATGGCGACATTTAGCATCTTAATATCACCAGACTGAAATTGATACCACAAATATTCTATCATAGATGGCACAACAAATAGAGGATTCTGAGGTCCATCAAACTGAAAACACAAAACTAAATCATCGATCCTTCTTGTAGTTCTGAAAAGGTGCATAGCATGCATTTTGACCATTTGGAAACTTGGATTTTTAAAATAGAGACAGATAGATTTTGGTTGTGGCTCTGCAAAGGTAACTTTTTATTTGAAAAAGATTTAAGAAAGTCATTTATAACACTAACCCAAATACATTATTCCTAAGGAAGCATGAGATCCAGGTAAGTACTTAGAAGGATACCTGTAATGTTAAATGATTTGATATTATTTGACAAAATGTTTACACTGCTGGGTTTAGGACAGAAAGACACAACAGACCAGGGCACTCAACTTAGTCTTGGCTTCAGTTAATGTGAAAGTTCAAAAGTGAGTTTTCACTCCAGCAGAAGGGATTTAGTTAGCGAGGTCTCCAAGTTGTGAGAATTAACATAGAAGTTTTCAACCTGTCAGATATGGAGAAAGGTTCAGAACAGCAACTGCGAAGAATTTCCAAAACTGTCTCTGGTCTATGTGAAGGAGAACAGCAAAGAATCAGTTAAGTAAGAAATTAAAGGGCTGATAATGGAGTGATATTTCTTTGGAACTGAGAATCTTTAAAAGGAAATTGCTGGGAAATTGGTTGAAAATTTGTTTTGCTATTTAGGTTATATTCTTTCTAAACTGTCACATATGTATATAGCTTTTCTTATCTTTTGTGCAATAGAGTCAAAGAGTCATACAGCATGGAAACAGTCCCTTTGGTCCAACTATTCCACACTGACCATGTTCTCAAACTAAACTAGTCGCACCTGCCTGTGTTTCAAACATATTCCTCCAAATCTTTCATATTTATGTACTTATCCAAATGTCTTTTAATTGTTATAATTGCACCTGCATCCACCACTTCCTCTGGCAGTTCATTCTACACACAAAACACTCTGTGTAAAAACAAAGTTGCCCCTCATGTCTCAAATCATTTTTCTGTCATCTTATAAATATGCTCCCTACTTTTGAACTCATCTACCTTAGGTTGCTATTCACCTTATCTATGCCCCTCATGATTTTATAAACCTCTAAAAGGTCACCCCTCAACCTCCTACGTTCCCAAGAAAATCAACCCAGTCTGTCCAACCTATTTTTATAACTCAAACCCTCCATTCCTGGCAACATCCCGGGAAATCTTTTCTGAACTCTGTCCAAATTAATAATATCCCTCCTATAACAGAGCAACCAGAACTGCACACAGTACTCCAGAAGAGGCCTCACCAACATCCTGAAAAATCTCAACATGACATCCCACCTCCTATATTCAAACATCTGAGCAACACTTGCATGTGCTAAATGCCTTCTTAACAACCTTTCTACCTGTTACACAAATTTCAAAGAATTATGTACCTGAATCTCCAGGTCTCTCTGTTCTACAACACTACCCAAGGCCCTACCATTAATTGTATAAGACCTGCCCTTCTTTGTCTTACCAAAATGCTTTACTTGCTTTTTATGCAAATTAAACTCCATCTGCTACTCCTCAGCCCATTAACCCAATTGATCAAGATTCCTTTGTAATTTTAGATAACCTTCTTCACTGTTCGCTGCACCATTACTTCTGGTGTCATCCATAAATTTAGTAACCATGCCACCTATATTTTCATTATACAAATGACAAACAAAAGTGGACTTGGTACCAATTCCGATGGAACACCACCGGTCAAAGACTTGCAGTTCAAAAAACTGTCCACCATCACCCTCTATCTGTTGCCATAAAACCAATCTTGTATCCAAATGGCAAGCTCACCCTGAATCCCATGTGATCTAACTTTACTAATTAACTTACCATGCGGGACCTTATCAAAGGCTAAATTCTAAGTAAACAATATCTATCACTCTGCCCTCATCAAATCTCTTTGATTACTTCCTCAAAAAAACCCAATCAAGTTTGTGGGAGAGGATTTCCCTCGCACAAAATCATGCTGACTATCCTAATCATTCCTTACCTCTCCAAATACATGTAAATCCTATCTTTCAGAATCACCCATAACAACTTATGAATCATAGATGTCAGACTTACACGTCTATAGTTCTAAGGCTTCTCCTTCCAGCCTTTTTTAAATAAAGGCACAACATTAGCTACCCACCAGTCCTCAAGCACCTACCCGTGGGTATAGATGATGCAAATGTTTCTGCCAAAGGCCCTGCAATTTCTTCCCTCACTTCCCACAATGTCCTGGGAGACACACTTCATCAGATCCTGGAGATTTATCTACGTTTATGTTTTCTAAGACATCCAGCATTTCCTCTTCTGAAATGTGAACTATTTTCAAAACATCAATATTTATTTTCTTGAGTCCTCTATCTTCCCCTTCTTTCTCCAAAGTAAAAACAGACATGAAATATTCATGTAATATCTCTCCCATCTCCTGAGGTTCAACATAGAGATGACCTCGGTAATCTTTCAGGGACTCTATTCTCTCTCTAGCTGCCAGTACTTGGCCCAGATCCCTCTAATCCCTTCCTATTCATATACCCATCGAGATGCCTTTCAAATGTTGTAATTTTACCCATCACCGCCACTTTCTCTTGTAGCTTATTCCATACACGTACCACTCTCAGTGACTTACCCCTCAGGTTAATTTTAAATATTTCCTCTCTTAAACCTATGCCCTTCAGTTTTGGACTCACCCACCCTAGAAAAGACCTTGGTTAATTACCCTATCCATGCCCCTTATGATTTTATAAACCTCTATAAGGTCACCCCTCAGCCTCTGACGCTCCAGGGAATAACGTCCCAGCTTATTCAGTCTCTCCCTATAACTTGTGCTAAAGAACATCTATAGCCTTGCATTATTATTATAAGTGACTAATCATCACAGTATCTAACTGCAAAAATTAAACCTATATGCTACTCGCCAGATTTATTCTTGGATATGACTTGTTCTGTCTTGCTATCAGCTGGGATCATATCATTGACAATTAGAATTGAACAGAAGACAAATTTACTGTCATGTGGGCTTAGACCCCGACTCTGCTGACATCTTGCAAGAAAGGGTTCGTAGCCCAGCTACCTCCTTTGCAGAGATGGGAATATTGGACAGGCCCTTCAGCCCATTGGGCCAGCTCCACCTTTTCATATAATTATAATTGATTATCTGCTTCAATACCTTTTTCCTCACATTATCACTGCAACACTTTACATCACTGGCATTTAGAAATCTGACCAAATGCATTCAATTATTGAGCATCCACAACCCTCTGTGGTAGAGAACTCCACAGAGTAAATAAAATTCTCCTCAGTCCTGCATGGCTTCCCCCTTAATACAAAATTATGTCCATTGGTTCAGGTTTCTCCAACAGAGGACATCTCTTACCTGCATCCCCCCGTTCATTGCTTTAAATATTTTGTAGGATTCATTCAATTAGATCACCTCTCATTCTTTGAAACTCAAGACATTACTAGTCCAGTTGCCCCAATCTCTCTTCATAGAACAGTCTTACCCTCACAGGAAACCAGTCTGGTGAACGTTAATGGTACTTCCCCAATAGAAATAATATCCTCTTAAGCTAAGGGGATCAAAACTGCACACAGTACTCTAGGTGCAATCTAATCAAAGTCATTTCCAATTAATACAAGACTTTGCTACCCCTGTACACAATGCCCTTGGAATAAACCCTTCCTAATTGCTTACTGCACCTCCGTGTTTGCCTTCAGTGACTTACTAATGAAGATATCCAGGTTCCTTTGCCCGCCTACATTTTTAAATCATTTACCATTTAAGAATCTGTGAATCTTTCTCCCTATCAAAAACCTCATATTTTTCCACACTATATTCAATCTGCCAAGTTCTTGCCCACTCAACAAGCATGTCCACATCTTCTTTAACATTCCTGAAGAAGGGCTTGTGCCCGAAACGTCGAATCTCCTGTTCCTTGGATGCTGCCTGACCTGCTGCACTTTTCCAGCAACACATTTTCAGCTCTGATCTCCAGCATCTGAGACCTCACTTTCTCCTCACACTTTCTTTAAGCCTCTTTGCATCTTGCTCCAAGCACACAAACCAACCTAGTTTTGTTTTGCCATCCTTGGAAATATTACATCTGTTCCCCACATCCAAATCATTGATATCTATTGTGAACAGCTGGGACTCCAAACACTGATCCTAGTGGTACCCTATCAGTCACAGCCTGGCAATGCAATGACCCTTCAATGTGCTCAGGGCAATCTCTTGTGAGTGGCTTAATCAAACCTTTCCTGAAAAGCCAAATTTTCTATGTCCATCAATTACTCTGTATCAATTCTTTGAGTAATATCCTCAAAATAACTAATATAAGTTCAGTAAACATGACATTCCATTCACAAATTGATGGTATACCCAATCAGATCATTATTATCCAGAGCGTACTTATATCACATCCTTTATAATAGATTTTACCATCTTCCCTGCTTCTGATGTACAGATGTAAAGCTAACAGTTTTGTAGTTTCCCAATTTCACTCTCCTTCTCTTCTTGCAGTGTGGGGTGTCATTGCTACTTTTCAGTCTGCAGGAACGTGGCCAGAATCTAGACAATTTTGGAAGGTGATCATTAATGCATCCATTATCTCTATATTGACCTTTTTCAACACCCTGGAATATAGATTATCAGATCTTGGGGATTTATCAACCTTCAGTCCAATTAATTTCTCCAACTCAATTTAATTATTAGTCCCAATTTCATTTGATTCTGCATCCTCGCCCATCTCTTAGATCTCTAATTCTGTGAGATTTCTTACATACTCTTCCATGAAGACATACACAAAGTTATCATTCATTTTCTCTGAAAAATTCTCTATTTACCGTTATAAATTCTCCCAAATCTACCTGTAATGGGCCCACACTTGCCTTCACAAAATGTTTCTTTTTCATTTACTGTTGAAGTTTTTACAGTCTGTTTCTATGTTTTTCGCTACTTTGCACTCATATTCAAAGTTCCTTTCCTTTATCAGTGTGTTGGTCCTCCTTTTCTGTATTCTAAAATCCTCGCAATATTCAGATTTATGACTATTTCTGGTAACTTTCTAGGCCTTTTAATTCATCTTTTGCAATCCTTAACTTTTATTGTTAGCCACGGTTGACTGGCTGTTTTGGGAGCCTTGGGCCTTGATGGAAAGCATAGCTGCTTAAATGATTGGAGACTATCCATTGTCCGAGTGCCATCATACCTTTGAAATTATTCCCTCAATACATCTCAGCTAATTTACCCCATTTACTTGAATAAGTCTGTTCATATTGAAAACCCTGGCTCCAGATTGAACTACCTCACTTTCAAATATAAGGTAAAATTCTATCATATAATGTTCACTCATCATTAAAGATTCTTTTACGGCAAGTGTTTAAATTTATCTTCTTTGTTACAAAGTATTGGATGTAAAATAATCTGTTCTCCAGTTGGTTCCTCAACTGCTCCAGAACAATCCTCACAAAGTCCAGAAACTCATCCTCTATAACATTAATGCACATTAGTTTTAGCAATCTGTAGGCAAATTAAAGTCATCCATAATTGCTGCATTGCACACACTACCTGCTTCCTTAACGTCCTGATTAATATCATGCCCCACACTACCACTTGCTTTGTGGTCAAAAACAACTTTTACCAGTGTGCGTAACCCCTTGCCATCTTTTCTTTTTTATCTCCACACAAACAGATTTCACAACTTGTATTTCCTCTTGCACCAATGTACTGTTCCAGTCCTTAAGATAAGTGCAACACCACTTCATTTTCCTCTTTGCTATCCTTCCTAAATGTCAAATATTCTTAACTATCCAGTTCCTAATCTTGGTCAGCCTGTAGTCATGTTTCTGTATCAACAATTAGATCATATCCATTGAACTCTATTTGTGCCTTTAAGTCATCTAACATTGCAAATGCTGCATACATTCAGGTAAAAATCACGAGGTATTGTGTGATTTTTAACTTTGTTCACCGCAGTCCAACATCAGCACCTCCACATCATACATTCAGGTAGAGTGCCCTTAAAGTGCTGTCTTTTTGATATTATTCCTCATTGTAAGACTTGCCTTCATTGTTAACACACACCTTCATGTTTCCTCCTTCTAAGTTCACTGTCACTTTTCTATTTTTTGTTATCCCCTTTACATCCTTCTAATTTGAGCTACCTCACGGGTGACCATCCTCCCTGACAAGCTACTTTAAATATTTATTAGCACTAGCAAATCTTCAGTGATCTTAGAGGTCTGCATAAGGGAACTATTTGAAAGATACATTAAAAAGGCATTCCTCATGTCAACTACAATAAGCTATGCCTCAAACCACTCCTTTGGGTCCGAATGTCCTCTTGTCAAATTAGAGCAAGTTCATGTCATTGACCTATTAATACACTGCTTAGAACCTGTGCAAACAATACTGTGTGCAAATGAAGACTTTTTTAAAAGAGTCATTCATAACGGTCCACTACGTTACATAAAAAATCCTTCTAAACAGTATGTTGAATTAGTCAAATCCCCTTAAAGTAATGCCAGCAGAAACCACAAGCACTTGAAACCTCTTAATCTTTCAGTAATAAACACTATGTGACAGACAGTGGAGATCAGAGAGCTTGAGCTGTCAATCAAGAGGGAGTCATGTTTCAGCAGACTACAGATGTCTAGATTCTCCAAAGATGCATTAAAAGGCTTTGCTGAGAGCCTAGACAACCACTAACCACTGTAACAATGCAACCTCAGGGAAAACATTACTTTCTTCACACTTTAATTGCTGTGTTAAGAACAAATTAATGAATGACTTCTAAAGCTTCAGCTGAAGATCCCATTGTCACTATTAGATCCATTGACCCTCTACACTGTGAAAATCAATGAATAAGGAAATACCATACCTTTAAATGGACAGCAGGGGGATAGGTAAAGAGGTGCAGCCTGGCATAAGAAGAGCATGAAGGATCATAGAGTGACATGGGTTCATATGGAATGAAGAGAAGGGCAGAGCCTGGCATGGGAGGCATGAGGGGTCAAAAGCTTGCATAGGTAGCAAGCAGGACCGGGGTAGGTAGAGGGCTTCCTCGAGCATGACTCATGAGTTGCCCACATTGGCGGTAATGGAGTTAGGCAGCATACAGATTCAATATTACCATTTCATTACGGAGATTGCTATGTAGATCCAAGCATCTGCATGGTGTAATCTGCCTCTGCATAAACAGGAAACTGAGTCATTTGCTTCATTAGACATGATGTAGCCAATCTTTTATTTTTATAGGCAGTCTAGCCTTTTCAAAAGGAAGCTGAGCTCAATACTTTTGCTGCTTTCTGCAACAAGAAAAATGGGCAAGAGGACAGGGAGAGGACTTCAGGTGATTGATGTGGTCGTGGATGCCTTTGTGGTGGAGATAGATATGAGAAAGACAATGCTTCCACCATTGGTAGAAGGGTCAGTTTCCATGCTGTATATCTTTATGATTCTCTGACTCTATCTGAGTCCTCTGTAGCAATCTTGCTCTCCAGTGACATGGATCACAAGCCATCCATTATCCTCATTTGCCTGCAACCACTTTTCCATGTGGCTCATTACTTACTGATCCCAAATTTTGTATCAGCTTTTAAGATATCTCCAGTACCAGTACCTGAGCTGATAGCTGTAAGTGTCATATTAAATGATGAGTGTTGTTCACCCATGTTGTAATGTTGGGCTCTCTCCTGTATTGAGGTTGCTATGGAGGGTCAGGTGGATAGCTTTGGCTGTTTGTAAGCATAGAATCAAAACAAGATTTGGTACAAAGTGACATAGAGTCATACAGCACAAAAACAAGCCCTTCATTCCAACTCACCGTGCTAACCAGGTTTCCTAAACTGAACTCGTCCCGTTTGCCTGATTTTCACCTGTATCTCTCTATATCTTTTCTATCCATGTACCTGTCCGAATGTCTTTTAAATGTTGTAATTATATTCACTTCTATATGGAACAAACTTCTGGCAGTTTGTTCCATATACGTACCACCCTCTATGTGGAAAAATGTTGCCCCTCAAGCCCCTTTCCCCTCTCACCATAAACCTATACCCTCGAGTTTTGGACACACCTCACTCCAGGGAAAAGACCTTGGCTATTCGCCTTATCTATGCCCCTCATGATTGCCTATGTTGAAAGCATCTGCAGCGTGGTCTTCATGCCAGATAGCAGGATGAGCTTGTGCTCAGTGTTGAGAAGAAGCAGAACCATACCATCCTCTGCTATGTTCTCACCAGGTGTCAGCTGTGTTGCAATCAGGCCCATGATGTGGACAACCATCACCCCTGAAGAGCTCAGGAAATGCAGGTGTCCTTAACATGTGCTCTGTTCTTTTTGCATGCCACCTTCTCCAGAAGAGAGAGCATTGCTGTTTATTTGAGTGATGAGCCTGAAACGCTGAGTAGGTAAAGGTACATAAAGGCAGCAAGAAGTGGCTGCCAGACATACAGAACTTGTTGGTGAGTGAGGTGTCATAATTGGATGTTAAGCCAGATTCCTGTTTGCTAGGGAGTACTTTTGTCTGAGTGATGAGGGTAAGATGTTTTGAACAGCTTGAGGGGGTGGTGACGTTCTGAAGGCCATTAGGCTTCTTGTAGCATTGCAGCGAGATCTTCAGATCTAGATGCTTGCAATTGACCTCCAGAGTCATTTGCTGCTTGTCACTGAGAGTCATAGCATCATAGAGATGTACAGCATGGAAACAGACCAGTTATCCTAACCTAATCTAGTCCCATTTGCCAGCACTTGGCCCATATTCCTCTAAATCTTTGCTCTTCATATCCCCATCCAGATGCCTATTAAATGTTGTAATTGTACCAGCCTCCATCACTTTCTCTGGCAGCTCATTCCGTACATGTACCATCCTCTGTGTGAAAAAGGTGCTCCTTAGGTCCCTTTTATATCTTTCCCCTCTCACCCTAAACTATGCTCTCTAGTTCTGAACTCCTCCACCCCAGGGAAAAGACTTTGCCTATTTATCCTATCCATGCCCCTCATAATTTTGTAAACCTCTATAAGGTCACCCTCAGCCTCCAACGGTCCAGGGAAAACAGCTCCAGCCTGTACAGCCTCTCCCTTTAGCTCAAATCCTCCAACCCTGGTAACATCCTTGTAAATCTTTTTCGAACCCTTTCGAGTTTCATAACATCCTTCCGATAGGAAGGAGACCAAAACTGCACGCAATATTCCAACAGTGGCCTAACCAATATCCTGTATAGCAACAACATGACCTCCCAACTCCAATACTTAATGCTCTGACCAATGAAGGAAAACGTACCAAATACCTTCTTCACTATCCTATCTATATGTGACTCTACTTTCAAGGAGTTATGAACCTGCACTCCAAGGTCTCTTTGTTCAGCAACACTCTCTAGGACCTTACTCTTAAGTGCCTAAGTCCTGCTAAGATTTGCTTTCCAAAAATGTAGCACCTTGCATTTATCTGAATTAAACTCCATCTGCCACTTCTCAGCCCACTGGTCCATCTGATCAAGATCCTATTGTAATCTGAGATAATCTTCTTCGCTGTCCACTACACCTCCAATTTTGGTGTCATCTGCAAACTTACTAACTGTACCTCTTATGCTCTCATCCAAATCATTTATGTAAATGACAAAAAGTAGAGGACCCAGCACCGATCCTTGTGGCACTCCACTGGACACAGGCCTCCAGTCTGAAAAACAACCCTCCACCATCACCCTCTGTCTTCTACCTTTGAGCCAGTTCTGTATCCAAATGGCTCGTTCTCCCTTTATTCTGTGAGATCTGACCTTGCTAACCAGTCTCCCATGGGGAACCTTGTTGAACGCCTTACTGAAGTCCATATAGATCACATCAACCACTCTGCCCTCATCAATCCTCTTTGTTACTTCTTCAAAAAACTCAATCAACTTTGTGAGACACGATTTCCCATGCATAAAGCCATGTTGATTATCCCTAATCATTCCTTGTCTTTCCAAATACATGTACATCCTGTCCCTCAGGATTCCCTCCAACAACTTGCCCACCACTGACATCAGGCTCACTGGTCTACAGTTCCCTGGTTTTTTTCTTACCACCTTTCTTAAATAGTGATACCACCAGTCTTCCGGCTCCTCACCTGTGACTATCGATGTTACAAATATTTCAGCAAGGCCCAGCAATCACTTTTCTGGCTTCACACAGAGTTCTAGGGTACACCTGATCAGGTCCTGGGGATTTATCCACCTTTATGCATTTCAATACATCCAGCACTTCCTCCTCTGTAATCTGGACATTTTGCAAGATGTCACCATCTATTTCCCTACAGTCTATATCTTCCAAATCCTTTTCCACAGTAAATACTCATGCAAAATATTTGTTTAGTATCTTCCCTATTTTCTGCGGATCCACACAAAGGCCACCTTTGAGGGGCCCTATTTTCTCCCTAGTTACCCTTTTGCCCTTAATGTATTTGTAAAATGTTTTGTAGTCTCCTTTAGTCTATTTGCCAAAGCTATCTCATGTCCCCTTTTGGCCATCTTGAGTATACTCCTACTGCCTTTATACTCTTCTAAGGATTCACTCGATCTATCCTGTCTATACTTTACATATTTTTCCTTCTTTTTCGTAACCAAACCGTGAGTTCATCTGCCTTCCCTTTAGGCTCCTTGCATTGAAATAAATGCAGTTTAATTTATTAGTCTTACCTTGTCCCTGCCTGCCTGGACTGTTTGACTCGCTTCTGTTCTCAACTGTGAGAAAGTGGGGACCGCAGATGCTGGAGATCAGAGCAGAAAACTTTTCTCATTCCTGAAGAAGGGCTCATGCCCAAAACGTCAATTCTCCTGCTCCTTGGATGCTGCCTGACCTGCTGCGCTTTTCCAGCAACACATTTTCAGCTCTGTTCTCAACTGTACCAGTCTCAGATTGATCTCTTTCCTTACTATTTCCCTGCCCCCACCTCCCTCCCACCTTACTAGTTTAAATCCACCCGAGCACCTCTAGCAAATCTCCTTGCCAGTATATTAGTCCCCTTCCAATTTAGATGCAAACCATCCTTCTTGTACAGGTCACTTCTACCCCAAAAGAGTTTCCAATGGTTCAAAAATGTGAATCTTTCTCCTATACACCAGCTCCTCAGCCATGCAAAAGGTCATTGCAATGAGGGGTTTGTTAGGTTTCAAGAGATCAATTGTGTTAGAGGATTGTTTAATCCGAAGTATAGACAGACGTTTCTGTGGCCAGCAGCGAAAAATCAGAATGGTGTGTTGCTTCCCTGGTGCCAGGATGAAGGATGTCTCAGAGAAGGTGCAGAATGTTCTCCTATTCCTGCCCTCACTAGCTCATGACTCCGGGAGTAATCCAGATATTACTACTCTCGAGGACCTCCTTTTTAAATTTCGGCCTAACTCTCTGTAATCTCCCTTCAGAATCTCAACCTTTTCCCTTCCTATGTCATTGGTTCCAATGTGAACAATGACCTCTTGCTGGTCCCTCTTCCCTGTGAGAACATTCTGCACTCACTCTGAGACATCCTTCATCCTGGCACCAGGGAAGCAACACACCATTCTGATTTTTCGCTGCTGGCCACAGAAACGTCTGTCTATACCTCGGATTAAACAGTCCTCTAACACAATTGATCTCTTGGAACCTGACATACCCCTCATTGCATTAGAGCCAGTCACAATACCAGAAACTTGGCTGCTTATGCTACGCTCCCCTGAGAATCCATCACCCCCTACATTTTCCAAGTCAGCATACTTGGTTGAAATGAGTATAGCCACAAAAGACTCCTGCTCTAGCTGCCTACCTCTCTTACCTTTCCTGGAGTTAACCCATCTATGTGACTGTATCTGAAACTTTCCCCCCTTCCTATAACTGCCATCCATCACATACTGTTCCTGTTGCACATTCCTCATTGCCTCTAACTGTCTCTCCAACTGATCCATTCGATCTGATAAGATTCACAACCAACAGCATTTATGGCAGATATAATCCACAGTAACCCTTAAACTCTCTTTAAACTCCCATATCTGACAAGAACTGCATATCACTCTACTAAAGGCCATTTTTGCTCCTTCACAATTTGCAGAACCAGAAAATAACACCGTCTTATTCCTCGACACAACATTGCCCCAGATTAAATTAATAATTGTGGCTTATATTTCAAGTTTAATCAAGTGACATATCTCAAAAAAAATAATCAAGAAAGAACCCACTCTACTCACTACTGCAGACTTTCTGTAGATCACACTTAAAAACAATTAACTTATCTGTTTCTGTGCTGTGAACTTTGCCCAAACATTTCCTCCAAGATCAGTTCTGAATTTCACTGTTTATTAATTTTCCCAGACGTACTCCGATGTCCAGTGATGCATGAATTCAAACAGCAAAGGCAGTAGCTGTGCAGGATCACTGCTGTGTCAGTTTCTTTCTCTCTCTCTCTACTGCACTGTCCTCACCATGTGCTTCCTTTGTTCTTCTCCCTTTTAAAACTGCTGTTGTTTTGACTTTTTTCCCAAAGTTCCAAAACAATGCAACATCATATAAAACAGTAATTGCTGTTCCTGGAATTCAAGGAAATCACCTCCAACACCTAAAATACCTCAATAAAGGAGCAGCCATTACAGCCATGTAGACCTTAAAGAGTTGGTCAACAGGGCTTATGCATGAAACATCAACTGTCCTGCTCCTCAGATGCTGCCTGGCCTGCTCAACTTTTCCAGTGCCACTCTTATTGACTGTGATCTCTTGCATTTGCAGTCTTCACTTTCTCCTTACACAGATCAAGATGTCAATTACATTGACGGGCTCGGTAGACAACTTCCTGTTACTGTCAGGAAGCACAAAGGAGTTGGCTTCAACTTGTTAGAGGACACCACAGAACACCCAGCTTCTCCACAGACTCTCCTTAATCTCCCATTGTACTGCAGATCAAGAGACAAAGCAAGCGCAGTTCACATACCTATTGCAGTCTCTGTGCATCTACTCTTCTAGACAAACTGAGGATACAGCAACACTCCCTTACAAACCTAAAACTCATCACAACTCCCTCAAAAATATACCTAATTTCAGAAACTTTCATACCCCTCAGCTGCAAGTTGATTGTTTGGTTTTTAAATACCATTACCTTTAACCCCTCTTCAAGGTGAATGTTTGAATTTTGATGAGTGGCCTACAAAATTGTCATATAGGTCAGCATTTCCAGATATGGAATGTGGGCATCACATCAGCTATTAGGGAAAATATTATGCTATCACCAATTTGATTCCTTTAGAGTTTCAAGATTAAACACCAACAAAGCCATGCTGCAAGTGGCTGATGGTGTAGCATGCTCTCCCAAAGGCCACTGGGATACTGGGCTGCTGCAAATGGCAATATTATGGATCTGAATTTTGCAGCAAATATATTTCAAAGAAATCTTAAAAATAGGCTTGTTTACAGTACGTTTTATTACTGTATATACTCTGCAACATTAGTAGTTACGATAATATTGCAGTCGTTTCTACAAGTCCATGTAAAATTTGGTTTCCTATCACTTGCCACAGAGGCTTTTATCCATAAAGTAACATTTTGTCCCTTTTTGAGAAATTAATGTTGTTCCTAAGCCTAGGTTTAAGTTTTTTTTTCTAGATTCTGTTTGTCTTCAGTGACTCTAAAAATGAAATAATGAATTACTGAGAGAAACCAAGGCAATTGAAAAAAGGGCATGCTCCCAGCGATGCTTTCTGATTTAAATCATTACACGTTCAGGCATTTTACAAAGTAGACTCAAAGAATTAAAAGCCAGCTTTTGTGAAACTATTAATAACATATTAAGAGAAGACAATTTATACCAAAGTAGTGAAATGGCACATTCTTTGGAAACTAAATTAACTGCAGCCATAGAAACACTTTCATACTTATTATGTATCCTTGTGTTGATGCAATTATCAAAAGAAAATCTGACAGCATCAAATTTAATTGAATTAATTGAACTGGGTGAATAATCACTAAATTCCTGTTATTTCAAATTTCTCCTGAAAACTAACACTGGCATTCTAATACTGCTTATAATTTGCATTCTGAAATACAATAGAAATAACCTTACAGGGATCTTTGTATTCAGAAAGTCAGTTTTGGATTCAATACAAAAATGAAAATGAATATACTGCAATGAACAGTGAATCTTTCCTATTATTTAACCCACTATTTTTTCACTTGGGACCAGTCCCTAATCAAGTACTAGATGGTATTTTCAAGTTCAACAGTTATATTGCCATATCAAAATTCCCACTGCTGTAGTCAAAATTTGTTTCAGTATTTGACTGCACCAAATGAAATAAGACATTGATACATTGAAAGAAATATTTTTGCAGGTCTGTGTACCAAATACACACCTTATATAGCAATATCTGATGCACCTTGACATCTGCTACAACATGCATTGTTCCTCTCTCACACTAACAGTAAACCTGCACAACTTCCACTCTGTTTAATCATTTCTCACTTCAATAAGTGTTTCTCACAATTCCCACCCTTACATTTACACTTTTTGAATTCAGATCATAAGGAAACAAACAATTTTGCAATATATACGTGTTATGATCTAACACAGAAAGTTATCTCCAAACAGCGAATATAAAAACCTCAATCCAACCATGTTCATGTAGAAGCAGTTAAACCTGCCTGCATCTGCATATTTAAACCTTTAGTAAAATACAATTGAATTCAAATATTTAGCTTTGCATGGCAGTGAACACTATCCCTACAGCTATTTCTAGTTCACTGTGCCAAATATGTACCAGACAAAAATGCACAAAATAAAAATAATTCATGAAGAGGAAACATATTAAAATGCATTACATTCCTTCCCTCGACTGAGTGTTCCTTGCTGCCTTCTTTGCGCCTCAATGCAACTAGACACAAGAAGTCTGAACCAAAAAAATACACAAATGGCATCAAAACCAACAGAGTCCACAGGAAACTGCTAGAAATCTTTCTTACAAAGGTAGAAACACTCTCATAGGATTGGGAGTGGTTTTGGTAACAGAGACTGGTGGAAAGTTTGGATGTATTACTTGTGTTAAGAAACCAGGCTAATATGTGGCTGGAGCATATCATACACTGGGCCCTCCTAGTGGATTGCTGGCCTGGGTAGCCATCCCAAGTACACAGACTGGACAGGCCTGACCAGCTCCTAGCCACCATTACCCATGCACCAGGTCAAAGCCAAGACCTGGTTCACCTAGCGCTGGAAGTGATCTGACTGAACTAATGTCAAGTCAGCAGAAATTTGGAGCCCTGTTTGTCAGCAGGTGGATAGAGCTAAAGACTGTGTAGCCAAGTGAGCTATTGGAAAATGGGGTGCCATTGGCCTGGGTGGTCAACTACTCACTGTGTACAAATCCAGGTACTTTTGCTGTGAAACATTAAGTGTTGAAATTGGAATCATGTTTTGGGTCGTTTGCTGACACAAGCGCATTTCTCAAATGCATTAAAATTTGAAATCAAGGTCACAGACATCTATGTCATTCAACAAAATTCACCTGTTTTAAAGCAGCACTTAAAAGGAAACACATGCTTAAAAAGTGCTCTATAAAGTGAATACCTGAAAAGAAAAGTGTTAATCGCTCAAAGGTAAAAACTGAAGTTGCCATCGTCTTAGAGGAGCTGAAAGTGTGTTGCTGGAAAAGCGCAGCAGGTCAGGCAGCATCCAAGGAGCAGGAGAACCGACGTTTCGGGCATGAGCCCTTCTTCAGGAATTCCTGAAGAAGGGCTCATGCCCGAAACATCGATTCTCCTGCTCCTTGGATGCTGCCTGACCTGCTGCGCTTTTCCAGCAACACATTTTCAGCTCTGATCTCCAGCATCTGCAGTCCTCACTTTCTAATAGTCTTAGAGGATCACTGTCTCATTGGGGAGAGAGATGTTTAGGTATGGTTTATCTTAAGAGTGATCATACCTTCAGAGAGGAGTAAGGTTGAGAAGGCGTGACCTTCATGGTGACCTCAGATAGTATGAGAACTGAATCCACATTGTTGACATCACCCTGCATCAAAAAACAACAGTCCAGCCAATTGAACTAACTCAGCCTCATCCAAAGTACCTATTAAGCCGTCAGAACTCTGAAACAAACTTCATTAAGTAGGATTAGTGAAAGTGCTTGATCAAAAGGCAGCAACTCCAATAACGTAGCACTTGTTCAATATTCCAACAGTGTCTGCCAAAGAATGTGCTCAGATCTCTGGGTCGGTACTTGAATCTGCTCAGAGAGAGTATATTATGACTGAGCTAAGGCTGACACCTAAGTATAAGCAAACTTAACATCAAAATGTACATATTATTCTTTCATTTACAGGGAGAATAAACACAAAATTCAAATTGCTAATTGCATTTTAGGAAGAATTCACATTTTTATCAAAAGGCTAGGGGGTGGCTAGCTGCTGCCATCTATTTCTTCTGATAATTTGATAAGTCTGTAGCTTTGAAACTCAAATGATAAAACTGGGAGGCTTGAGTATTACCCACAGCAATGTAAAAATAAAAAAAAATCACTAATTACATAAGACAATAAGAAATAGAAGCAGGAGTAGATCATTTGGCCCTTTATGTGACACCAGAATGCTTTATTTTGTTCCCAACATTCCAACACAAAAATAATGTTGCTGATGGGAACTACTACAGATTGCATTAAAACACACTATGCATTTTATTCTGTAAAGTTTATTTAATGAATTCATTCTGTAGCTAAATATTGCTTTTAGAATTATTTCTAAAGAAAGCACAATTTAGTAATCATATACTGGTTTGGAAGTATATATTTGGGATTTAACAATATGCCTTTTTCCAGTCTCTAACACAGGCAAACATTGAAAACAATCATGCCTGTTGCACAAATTATCCAAATGCTTCAAATTCATTATTCTCAGTTCAAAAACAAAGTCATTTATCTTTACAAACTCTTTCATAATGCGTTTATAGCCGATACAAAATGTATGCTCATCTCCTCAAGTTAGCAGCTCTTTTTGAATTCAAACAGAACAGTTGAGGGAAATACTACTGAGGACCCCCATAGATTTATCAGCATGAAGCCTGAACTAAGTTCCCATGAAGCTGCATGCCTCTGCAACCAAAAAAAAATAGAAAACCACGTTCAAGTGAGGTGCGGAGAATTTTCTACTGCTTCACCATGTGGTCCTCCAAGATGGTGTGAAGACACACATGGACAAATTTTCTCTGAACGATGTGTGATGCTTAATGTGGCTGACCAGGCCATATGGCATCAATTGATTTGCTATCAGCTTGCCCATTGATATTTCAGGCACAGGCAGTGCCATGGAAGTAGAAGCTAGCAGGAAAAACGAGTCATCATTCAGATGTTTGGGAGTTTATCTGGTCCTGGGAGTTTGCACATGGCTTCTGAGGCACTGTGAGCTCTGTGGGCACAAACGTTTGTTTCTGAGTTACAATTTGATGCACTTATTTATTTGATGCATTTTACTTGTAATGCCAACAAAGATGTGAGAATTTACACAATCAGCTGTGCTTGGGAGAGGAGGCTAGTGAGGGGCAAAGGAGGGAAGGGCAAGTTGAGAGAGGAAGGATTGGTGAGTAGGGAGAGGCAATCATCTGGAGGTGGGAGATGCCAATATGGTAAATTATTAAGAATTGGTAAGTTATCAAAAGTTAATAAGATGATTTGTGACTCAGTTAGGTTCAAGGCAGGAAACAGGAACATTTTAGAACTACTAAGTGATAGAAATTGTACTTAACAGGCTCAGACCCTCGTGAAAGGTGCTGTCTTTCTGAAATCCCTTCCTTTTATTATAAATTGAGTTTCTGGAATTTCTCATGTAATCAATTCAAATATAAGAGAAAGTGTTTCATTTGGGTGCAGTGTAATTTTATTGGTTTAAGTAGGGCTATAAAGGGTAATTACAACTGTTCATTTTAACAGGCATGTCTAACTAAAGAAAAATACATCTTCTTCTTCGACTAGTGGCTCAAATCTGTTGTATAAAGGTATAAAAATCTGAAAGGAATGATTTGTGCACCACTATGACTATGTTATATGTAATTACTGGTAATTATTGGTAATATAGTTTAAAATTTCAGAGGATGGAGACCAAAAGAGTCGGTCCTGCCCCTGGTCTCAGTAAAATGCCTATCACATCAATCACACTGATGTGTAGTAAACTACTTCATGATCAATACAGAAGCCTCTTCTAGTCAAACAAGTCACTCTCGATCAAATAGATCCCTGCACTTTACAAGCGTAGTGGGAGCACAGCCATCCCATAGTGAGATGTAGACTCAGTTTTATCGCACGTTCAATAACTTGCACATGTCCTGGATATCAGCAGACAAAATTAATTTTGCACATGGATGGTTTAAAAAAAAGACATGACATTGGATATTGTGGGAACCCCAAGGGGGTGATCACAAAATAAAATAACAATGGAAGAGAATGGATGAAGATCTGATGCTGATTAGGAGATGGAACGATTCCTTGAGAGACGTGGAAAGCACACTTGTTTTTGCCTGGCAGCTCTTTATGGATAAGGTGAGTATTGTTAAGAATTCAACTCTCCACGCTGAAAATGGAGATTGAGAATTTTCAGAAAGCACTGTGGGGTCAGTGAACTGGTCTACAAATCCTAGTTTGAGTTGCTGTTATTTTCTTCATTGCTAAAGGTCGAAGGAGAGGGTGGAAAGTACATTATTTCTGCTGTAGAAATTCAAAGTTGTAGGCGATCTAATTGTGCGCCCATTAATTTTTACCAATACCACCACTAAATCCAATGCTAGTTCTGATGATCTGTAAAATCCAATGATACAAGAAAATCTTAACAACTCACTTGATACACAGAGATCACAAAGGCGCAGTATAATATATAACTGGAAGTCTATCCTCAGTGCAAGAGTGTGTATTAAATGTTAAAACCTGACCGACTGAAGTATCCATACGTGTGGGAACAGGACTGAAAGCTTTGAAACTAACTCTGAAAAATCTCTGAAAAACAATCGTGTTTTTACTCTGTCTCTGATAGCAAATCTCAAAAGCTGAATTGAGGAACATATGACTGAAACTTTGTGCGAATAGGGATTTTTTTTAAAACCAAGAAACTTCTAAACGTTTACTGAATAAATCAGGCTTAATATGGTACGCATCAGAATCAAATAAATCAGTAAAGTTACCAGTTCAATCCACTGCCTGTGTTGTGTTAGTTGAGTACAGCAAGGGAGTTGTCATTGGCCTTGAAATTTTTCCATTAAGCAGGAAAACAAGCAGGGTCCAGCTCCTGATCATTATCCACTGACCCTGTTTGAAAGGTTACATTTTTATATACTGATTGAGGGCAGAAAAGGGCTCAGCTGTGCTGCTCTTCCGTCAAATTAACTGGCTACATTCACGGTCAGAAAAAAATATGTATTTTTAATACGTTGTATTTCATTTTATTTTGCTCATCAAGGTGAGGAATACTGGAAAAAACAACTATCCTACTTCAGGCTACTAGCATCAAGATCAAGCAACGGAACTCAACGATAGTGTGGTCAGGTTAGAAGTCCCAATAAGGAATCTCAGTGCCAGGTTCAAATAAATACCAATGTGAAACATATTTCACTTTTCATACAAGTCATTTTGTAGAATAGGATTGCCAATCCTTCCAAATTGGCCAGGCATCTCCCAGAATTGGACATGGACTTCTGAAGTGTCCCATCTAGTGGCATGAGATAATTTTACGCTTTATATTTCCTATCATACTACCTGATACCACAAGCTACTGCTACAGTAAAACATTCTGCTCTTTGACATTTACCCCCAACCACTGTGTCCACCACCTCAGAAAGCCAGGGAAGCTAGTGAGTCAGGAGCAAGAAGAGAATTGGGATGAGAGTGAAAGACGCTCTGCTGGAGATCTGGTGATTAGATAGCGTAAGAAGGCTGGTACTTTGACTTAAGGATGAGAGGTATTGTGGAGATTGGAGATGTTGAGAAATAATGAGTTTGAATATACATCATATTGAGTGAGACTGACCCTCAGACAAGAAAGGAAGAGAAAAGAAAACTTGGTAACTTGATGTGCATGGTATCCAGCTTTTCACATAATGCCATCAGGGCTGTGGCAATCTTGCTGGAGTACCGTCATAATGCAACAGCCAGTAAAAGAGTGAATACAGCCAAGGAAATTACAAAGCATAAACCATGAATAATTGTTTCCACTAATGGACAAAAGCCAACCATTGGGGCTGGAAGTGCCAAAGCAATATCTCTTATTATAAGTGGCGACTGAGGCAGACACACAAACATGATTTTTAAAACAGGGATTATGTAAGAAATAAAGAATCTGGGAATATTGATTTAACAAAAACGGTGGCATCAACATGAAAACGTACTCAGCATTTGTGCAATGCGAACTGGATTTGGTTGTTGTACCAGAATGACTTTCAGTGGCTTACAATCAACACAGATAGGATATTAGGTGCTACAATTAGTTGTTGAATTACTATCAGTTATGAGGGCAGTCTGAGTATTACTAGTATTAGTCTTGCTTATTGATTCAATTGCATTAGGTTATTATTAGTTATTAATGGAAATAAAGATCCTGCTATCTCTGGATTCTCTTTTGCACATTTGTACCTCATCTTCAGTTTCCCTCACTGCCCTCTAACACCCTTTCTTACTTGTTTGTTCTTCAAACTTCTTGCAGAAGTGGGTACAAAACCATGAGGGCTCCACTCCTCTATGAAGATAATTTTGATATCTGCAGATGTCACATGGTCAGAATGTTATCAGGATGTAACTCTACCATCAACAAACGATATCTTCAATTATTGAAAAAACAGCTTTTTGTTTTTGTGTTGGAAACCCATGCCTGGTGGAAGAGACAACTATTCAATCAAACACAACCAAAACACAAACAAAACGAAAGAGATAATCCAAAGTTAGCTTACACTTCTTTCAAAAATGGGAGAGTTTATTTTTTTTGCTACATAATCGTTTTGTAAGACTACTATACAGGAAAAGAACTAGTTAAATCATTTGGCTAACAGTGTGCTACTGTAGTTTTAGTCATGTGGCTTCAAGCCCTATCCCGGCTGTAATAGTTCCCAGGACTTTCCTTCTTACCATGTCCCATGATGATGCAGCTGCCAAGCTACCTCAGACATCTCAGATCCTTGTGTTGGGATCATGCCAACACAGCCAAGATCTTGGGAGTAGCAGCAGGTACTAAAGCCGGTGCAGAGGTCGGTCAAGTGGCTTCTTTTTGTGCTGTCATCATTGCATGTGATCAAGTTTCTTTGCATAATTTCACTGTAAAAGGGTGACCGTGATAATGCTTGCAGTTTGGACATGATCAAACAGTAGGTCTACCCTTACTACTACCGTACAAAGCTGGGGAGATCACACATGCAGTCCTTAGCAGTGATTAGATGGAATGGTAAGGAAAGACTTTGAGGAATATACTAGACATGTGCAATGTGTTTAAACTTCAGCTATTTATGTTCAGCACAGTAACCTCCACTGCCTGCTTTACATAATTACTGCAGTGAGCACTACCCACAATGTTAATTCATGGCTGCACACAGCCACAGGGCCATAATATTGTGGCTAGTGCTACTTAAAGAGAGTCTGTATCTCTTAAAGTGGACATACATTGTGGCTGCAAGAAGTGTTGGAAGTTATTTGATAACTGAATCTATGCTGAATCTAGTCTGAATATCAGCTGGAGAGCATATACTAAGTTTTCAGAAATTGTACTAGAAGTCTTGGTCGAAGAGCTGGAAAAAACAGTCTTAGTGCACTTGGAGGGGAAAAGGAAGGCCTTTCAAATAGATCCTCAGAACAGAATGAGAATAAGCAATGATAGAAGTTAATTCCAGTAGCGCTGCTCCAAGAATGCGGATGAAGGCTACAGGTTGAACTATCTTGCACAGGATATCAGGTGAATCAATTCACTTTCAAGTGGCATGTCCTACCAATGCACATATTATTGAGGCAAGGATTGGGTTTGCACGTGATGAGACACTGAGAACAAGTGTACAGGAGCCAAGTCAGGGGAAAAGGGTATTATAGTTCTGAGCTCACTGGAGGGTGAAGGCACATACTAGTTCAGCTGCAAAGGACATAGCTGAGAACCTTGACGGGTCAAATTACAGAAAAAGGCATAGATAACAAAATGTTTGAGTGCAGCTTTTCCAATCCACCAACATCAGCAAGCATATGAGACTAGCAGTTACTTGGCACAGAGTTTGACACAGACTTTGGAGCACATTGTTCCAACTTGAAATCCAACTCATCTGTGACACTCATCAGCAAACAACATAAATGGCCAATGTATTGCAGCGCAGACACCTTTCTATGGAAGGTCTGTGTGCAGCAGTGGAAGCTCAGCTTGCTGCCAGCATGTCCTCGGGCAAAAGGAACTTCAGCAGCAGTCCATTATATTCTTCTGGACAGTTCAGTACATTTGCTGAGATACTGCTCTGGAACAGAAACAGTGGCTCCATGTAGAATATGCTAGTGTTCACTCAAGATAACAGAATTCATGCTGCTATCTCTGCTATCCTAGACAATTCAGGCTGCTGAAAAGAGGCTAAAACATTCCATCTGATTGAGCCTTTTAGGATTTGAGCTGCTTGAAGTCATCCATTGAGAACTGGGAACACCTCAATGCAAGATCAGCAATCTAATATCACCCAATCTGCAGTCACTGAGAAAGGACCTCATAGCAGCACAAACAGAGGCAAATACACACAACAGAAAAGAATTCCTCCTCACCTCTGTCTTAATTCTGTAATGCATGTTTCAAATGGTAAGAGAGCAGACAAGTATGCTTGGCTTACTTCTGTCAGACATTAATTTCAAAAATTTGGATTGGAATATGCATTTTCTTATAGTTTTCATGAGTGTGTCACTGGAAGGTGTAATTATAGTGGTCAGCGATAAAATAAATTTAGTTAAGAGAGCAAGAAATTGACAAATAGAGCATAGAAAAATATGAAGTTTTACATTCTGGGGAAAAAAAAATACAGAAAGCTAAAACATAGGTGCAGCAGGTCATCAGGAAGATGGAAAGTTGACTCTTATTTCAAGAGGGCAGAGTATAAAAGTAGGGAAGTCTTACTGCAATTGTATAACGTGCTAGTGAGACCACATCTGGAGCTGAGAGTCTTTGTAACTTCCTGACTCAGAGATCTGTGGGGGCAGAGTTCTTGTGTATATTTAAGACTGAGATAGATAGATTCTTGATCAGTTTGGGAATCAAGGGTTATAGGGAAAGGGCAGGAAAAAGGACATGAGGAATATCAATTATCCATGATCATACTGAATGGCGGAGCAGGCTTGATGGCCTGAACAACCAACTCTTGGTCCTATTTCTTCTGGTCTTAAAAAGAGCAATAAACAGTTGGAGAATTGGCTGGTTAAAGTTACTGCTGTTGCTCACAACATGATCTTAACATGTCATGTCATCTCAGCACAGGGTATATCTGTTGGAGGGCATCAGGATAGTGTCTAGGCCCAACCATCTTCAGCTGCTTCATCAATGATCATCCTTCCATCATAAGGTCAGAGGTGACATGTTGACTAATGAATGCACAATGTTCAGCGCAATGCACAACTTCTCAGATGATGAAACTGTCTGTGTTCAAATGATCAGAGTATTGAGTACAGGAGTTGGGAGGTCATGTTGCGGCTGTACAGGACATTGGTTAGGCCACTGTTGGAAAATTACATGCAATTCTGATCTGCTTCCTATCGAAAAGATGTTGTGAAAAGGTTCAGAAAAGATTTACAAGGATGTTGCCAGGGTTGGAGGATTTGAGCTATAGGGAGAGGCTGAACAGGCTGGGGCTGTTTTCCTTGGAGCGTTGAAGGCTGAGGGGTGACCTTATAGAGGTTTCCAAAATTATGAGGGGCATGGATAGGGTAAATCGGCAAAGTCGTTTCCCTGGGGTGGGGGAGTTCAGAACTAGAGGGCATAGGTTTAGGGTGAGAGGGGAAAGATATAAAAGGGACCGAAGGGGCACCTTTTTCACGCAGAGGGTGGTACATGGATGGAATGAGCTGCCAGAGGAAGTGGGGGGGCTGGTACAATTGCAACATTTAAGAGGCATTTCGATGGGTATACGAATAGGAAGGGTTTGGAGGGATATGGGCCAGCTGCTGGCAGGTGGGACTCGATTGGGTTGGGATATCTGGTCAGCATAGACGGGTTGGACAGAAGGGTCTGTTTCCATGCTGTACACCTCCTTGACTTTGACTCTATGACCTGCACATTCAGACTTGGGCTGATAAGTAGAAAATAGCATTCATGCTAAACAAGCACTAGACAATGAGCATTCCCAACGAGGCAAAATCCAACTGTCAGCCCTTGATGTTTAACTACATTACCAGCATTGAATTCTCCACAATCAACATCTCAGAGATCCCCATTGAGCAGAAGCTGAACTGGACCAGCCATATAAACACTGTGGCTACAAGAACAGGTCAGAGCTCCCTGGATAACTCACCTCCTGATTCTTCAGAACCTATCTACTACGCAAAGGTTGTGAAAACATCAAGTAGCTTGACACCATCCTGGCTAAAGTAACCTGTTAACTAGCACTCCATCGAACACCATCAACATTCATTCCCCCCACCACTACACCACAGTGGCAGCATTGTGTATCATCTAAAGATGCACTGTAACAACTCACCAATGCTCCACTGATATTTTTAGACAGCACCTTCCAAACCAGGTAAAATAAGGACTGCAGATGTTGGAAGCCAGAGTCTAGATTAGAGTGGTGCTGGAAAAGCACAGCAGGTCAGGCAGCATCCGAGGACCAGGAAAATCGACATTTTGGGCAAAAGCCCTTCATCAGGAATAGAGGCAAAGTGCCTGCAGAGTGGAGAGATAAATGAGAGAGGGTGGGGGTGGGGAGAAAGTAGCATAGAGTACAATAGGTGAATGGGGGGGGGGGAATGGAGGTGATAGGTCAGAGAGGAGGACGGACTGGATAGGTGGAAAGGAAGATAGGCAGGTAGGACAAGTCATGAGGGTGGTGCTGAGCTAGAAGGCAGGAGCTGGGGTGAGGTGGGGGAAGGGGAAATGAGGAAACTGGTGAAATTCGCATTGATGCCATGGGGTTGAAGTGTTCCGAAGCGGAAGATGAGGCGTTCTTCCTCTGGGCGTCAGGTGATGAGAGAGCAGCGGTGGAGGAGGCCCAGGGCCTGCATGTCTTCTGGGGCCTTGGTTGGAGGTGAGGGACCATCCTGGCACCCTCCTCTGCCACGGCAGAAATTGCAAAACTGTGCCCACACCTCCTCCCTCACCTCCAACCAAGGGCCCAAAGGAGTCTTCAACATTCATCAATATCATTTATTGTATCCGTTGTTCCCGATGCAGTCCCCTCTACACTGGGGAGACTGGACTCCTCCTAGCAGGGTGCTTTAGGGAACATCTCTGGGACACCCACACCAATCAACCCCACTGCCCTGTGGCCCAACATTTCAACTCCTCCTCCCACTCAGCCGAGGACATGGAGGTCCTGGGCCTTCTCCACCGCTGCTCCCTCACCACCTTACGTCCAGAGGAAGAATGTCTCATCTTCTGCCTCTGAACACTTCAACCCCATGGCATCAATGTGGATTTCACCAGTTTCCTCATTTTCCCTTTCCCCACTTCACCACAGTCGAGTCTTCCAGCTCAGCACTGTCCCCATGACTTGTCCTACCTGCCTATCTTCCTTTCCACCTATCCACTCCACCCTCCTCTCTGACCTATCACCTTCATCTCTACCCCCATTCACACATTGTACTCTTTGCTACCTTCCTCCACCCTCCTCCCTGACCTATCACCTCCATCCCCACCCCCATTCACCTATTGTACTCTGCAGGCACCCTGCCTCTATTCCTGATGAAGGGCTTTTGACCGAAACGTCGATCTTCCTGCTCCTCGGATACTGCCTGACCTGTTGTGCTTTTCCAGCACCACTCTAATCGAGCACCTTCCAAACCTGCAACCTCTATCAACGAGAAGGTCAAGGACAGTATATGCATGGCGTCACCACCATCTACAAATTCCCTACCAAGCTACTTATCATCCTGACTTGGAATTTTATTGCCACTCCTTTGCCAGCAAAAAATCTTGAAATTCCCTCCTTAACGGCACTGTGGGCACAACTATACCACATGGTCTGCAGCAGGACAAGAGGCAGCTCAGCACCAACTTCTCAGGGGCAAAGGGATAGAGTGTAAAAGCTGTCTTAGCCAGGAAGGTAAAAAGGACCTGGTGTATTTTAACCTCTTTCCCCCTTTCTGTTGCATTTCCTTCTCCTCTTCATCGTGTTCTTCCTCCTCAGCTTCTCACATGACAGGTGAATTCAAGGAGTGTTCCTTCAAATAGTCAGGACAAACAAAATACTACAACTTTTGATGCCTGTACCTAATAAGGCAGTCTCTCAGGAATAGTCCAAGCAGCAGGAACACTGCTGAATGGCACAGACCTATGCAGTACATTGTTCCTAATGACAGCATGTTTCTTACTGTGAGTCAACTGTGCACCCGAGTGGGTGCCGGACCAACTTACAAGAGAAAAGTCCTGGCTGTACAGTAGCCAAACTTTAGTAAGTGAGTCAAGTGGAAGGTAGCACAGAGGAATATCACACATTTCTTTAAACTACAAGGATGAACGATTATCTACACCATGTGCTGCTTGTACTCTTATGCAATGGAGGGCTGGCATCATGTTTGGTTCAGTAAATGACATGGCTAACATAAGGGTCACAGAAACTGATGCGTCTATAGTCACTGGCACCCAGCACAATGGAGAAGATTGCCAGCAGAATATTTTCCCCTCCCTGGGTTAAGTTACATGCATATAATCAGACAGGTAGGTGCTACACCATGAGAGTCAGAGATGACCTTTCTGACCCAATGTCAATTGAGACTCTTAAATGGCCATGCCGTGTGTGTGACAAGCAAAACCTGGTATGTTTTCAGCACTGGGAAGTGGATGGCTGACTCCCCAACACACTTCTGCAACCTCCTTCCCACAAAACTACCCTGTGCCATCACTGCCAGGTGGCCTGGGTCTTGGGCCTAAGTGGTCTCATTCTGGCAACAGTCACCACCTTCCCAATACCACAACTATTCAAAAGAGTTGCCATCTTCTGATCAGCTGGCAGCAAGCAATGTGCCCGACCTCCATTCCGGGGTTATGTTCCGAGGGAAAGGCCTACTCCTAGCCTGTTGACTGCCTGATTGGCACATACAACCAGCAGGCCTACCCTTAAAGATATAAAGATTTGATCTGCAACTGTTACCACCTCACCTACTTGTTTTGCCTGCATTCGTTGGCAAGCATGAATGAGACAAAACCATCACCATCTGTAGGGAACCTCTTATTTTGAAATGTTGCTTTTATCACCAGCAGAAGACTAGAAGAAGCCAGATGTAGAAAAGGCAATAGCTATGGTTACTTCAACATAGCCATATAAATTGCATTTCTTGCCTTGCTTTAAAGTTACAGTTGTGGTCACAGCACCTTACAGACTTCAGTTGTGACCTCTTCAGTGTTGCAAAAATTGCTTTGGTTGTTGCCAAAGTTGAGTCAAGAAAACTGCTTGCCAAAGATCTGCCTTCTGTCTCTCCCCTACTCTTTTACTTGTTATACTGATTCTCATGGCTTATCTTTTCATTCATTCTCAATTCCACAGTGATGGCCCACCAAGCCACTCTTGTCTGAAAACAACATTTGACATAAGTTTTTAACTTCAACACCAGCCAGACTGCTCCTTGAACACAAATGAACCTTTAGCCAAGTGTAGGGAAAGCTCCAAAAAAAAAATCTAGCAACAATCCTGAAGTAGTTAATGTTCTTATTATGCAGTATTGGTCTGCAGTCTTTCCTGCCATTTAATGTCATGTTCAGCTATGCAAGGGTAAAGAAAGGGCATAAGCTAGAGCACTGATTCATGTCATAATCTTCCTTGTCTGCATGCTGCCTGCAGACATTAGCTATGTGTGCAGGATCCTCTTTACCAAGATGGTGACAGATTCACACTCATACTGGAAGTGAACATGTACATTTTGAATGTCATTTGGATACCAGAAAACCTGAAAAAATGCAGGTACTACAACAGCAATTTTTGCTCTTTCATCTCTGATGTGCATGGGCAACTTAACTAATGCAAATCTGAAGATTCCTACAATAATCTGTTAATGAGTAAACATTTAAAAGGCAAAGGAAAATGAAAATATGCCTTGATAAATACAAATACATAAATCATAAAACTATCACACAAATATATGAGATTTGTTTTTCGCTAATCAGAGTTCCTACACCCTCCCTGTTCATTCCCACTACATATTTCTGTATATCAGTGTGTGTATTGTGACCTTTTCATATTTATTTTTAAACACATGCACACAATTTCAATTGTACTGCTGTCAAAAATTGGGTGCTCATCTCATAATAAACGTTACAAGAGTCACCAATAATTACATTTCAGTACAGAAGTATGCAGTAGGACAACTAGGAAAGCCACACAAGGAAAAGCCTTAGGCTTTGTGAGTCTTCATTGACGTCACTGTAAAAGTAGCTTATTAAATGCATAGTAATATTGTCAATCTTAAGTACCTCAGAATATTTAAGAGATTTCACCAAAAATTGGAAGAGCTTTGCTTTTCTTTTCTCAACCTTTTCACTATTACTGAATATTTTTGGTTCAGAAGTTGCTAGGGTGTGTTGGATTTGCAAGCTTTAAGGTGGTTTTATTCATCAAATTGGGAAAGATGGAGTTAAATAGAAAAGTACATACAACTGCTTCATTATTGCATTTACTGTAGAGACTGAGGGATCTTTCCCTTGATAGCTAAGACAGGCTGCCTTAAGCTTTAATTTAAATGCAAATTAATTGTGAAACTTCTTGAAAAAACATGCACACTCTTATATATACTGCCAGATTACGCTTCTAGGTCAATAATGAAGTTTGTACAAGCTTTAGGCAAATAATGGTGGTCCACTATACAGTTCCTTTTTCATAATGTTTCTTACAACAGTTTACTTGGACAAGCACTAGAAATAATTAAAAATATTCAATCTTACCTTCCCTTACTGCAGTTACTTAAATCTAGTATGGCTTTAAACAATGCAACAACAATCTATATTATGATGACAAAAATATTCTAACCAAACGCAGTCTTGCTAAAATATGTCATGTGAATTTTTCTGTGACTGAGTTTGAATGGAAAATTCTCTCAAATATCTTGCGTGTTCTTTTGGAAACACTGCAAACGCTCACTAAGATAAACATTCTTCAGGAAAATGATACATAAACATATGAAGAAAAGAAATAAAATATTTGGAAATAAAATATAGTCCTTGGAAGTAATGTCATTTTTAAATATTTGGCGTGTGACCGAACATTTTGAATAGACTCTACAAACACTAAAAATAATTTCTTTATATGTAGAATAACATCCCAAGCCACTCAGCAAAATTGCGATAAACAAAAATACACATCCATAGCAGGATGCAGCACATAGAGTGAAAGTCAAAAAACTAGGATTTTAAAGAGAGGGTTAAATGGAGAAGAAGGAAGTTCTGAGGTCAAGACATGTCAGCAGACAATTCCAGAGCAGGGGATCCTAAGATGGGTGAAGGAATAATGATCCACTGTGAAACACATGGTGAGGGAATGCACAAAAGGCCACAGACTTCTAAGGTGATGACGGGCTGAAATAGGTTAGAGATAGTGAGGATGAAGGCCAAATACAAGTGAGAGGATTTTAAATTAGAAGCATTTGAGTATAAGAAGTGATAGGCAAAGTTGATGAATGAATAACAACTAGAATGAACAGATTAAAGGAGTAAGATTAGAGTTAGTATGCCCTAGTTTTCGACAAGAAACATGATTTTGACCTGGCTGTGCCCGTGTACTTCAAGGTGGCAAGTACAGAGACTTTGCAAATCTATTTCATCCACATTAAAACCAAAAGAACATTGGATTCAATAAAGCAGAAACAAAAACAGAAACTTTGTAAAAGCTCAGCAGGTCTGGCAGCATGTGTGAAGAGAAATCAAAGATAATGTTTCGGGTTCGGTGACCATTCCTAAGAACAGTTCAAAATGATGTTTAAGAACATTTCCAAAGCATTTTTGTTTTCCTTTTGGGAGCCACCAGTCGCTATTGAGTTCCAAGGAAAAAGGTAAGTGTTCATTGGCTGGACTACATATCTGGACACTAACACAATCTGTATGGTAAACATGCCCATCGTAAAACATTAGTTGCTCACTGGGATTCAATCCATTGACAATCCCAACTGAACTCTATTCTTATCTGGATTGATTAGTCACCCCCACTGAATTGTGATTCATCAAAGCTGTGAATCTTTCTGAGTTACTGTACAATGGGGAACACATAGATTCTTGCTCTACTCTAAGTCTGGCAACCAGAAACTCAGCAGGTGTGGTGAGTTTGAGAGGTGGTGAGCGTCAAAAACCTCAAACATCACTATTCTTCCAATGAATGATTCCCCCTCTCCCACACTCAACACTGCTACATCACAGATTCCATCTGTGCTTGTTAATCATTGTATCACTACATGAACATGTCCTCCCATTATCACACATTCACTCTCTTCTGCACTCAATGCTCCTCCAATCCCAGATTTCCTTCCTTCTACTGCTTCTCCAATCCCAGTATCCCTCTCTCTTGCCTTGCTAATTCTTGAATCATACCGCACTTTTCCCTTCCTTCCAGTCCAGCTTCTTTTGTGGATGGAGTTTGATTCTCAGCTCTGTCCCCTCCCTCTCACAAACTCACTATTGTTATCTTCAAAACAAGCTGTATTACAGTTGCTGTGGAGCCATTGACATACACAATGGAACACTGCTCTTCAGTTTGGTGAAATCTGAGGATACATGGGGACAAAAAAGGAATAATGGAAATTTTTGCCAATGAAATGCCTAAGTTAAAGTGTGCTATCAGGCACTGAATGTTTGCTAGAACATGATTTGTATGGTTGATATCATCCATATCAACAATATAAACATATATATTCCTGCAAGATCAGTGAAAGTCCTGCCATTTCTCCTAATGGGACAAGAAATTTGCAGAATGCAATGGAACCTCAAGACCAGAAACTTTAAGTCATATCATATTGCATGATGATTTAGTGATAGCTAAATGTCACATCACAAGATAAACTAATGAAACATTCTGTGTACAGGTTTATCACATAGCATAACCTACTGGAGAAGAATTTCTGTGGGGACTTCCTGGTTTCGGTTTAACTTTAATTTCTCCAAGATTTCCCCATAAAGCTGTGGTAGATGATCAGGAGGGCTGTCATAGAAATTCCAAGTGTCTCAGTCTGTGGCAAGTACACAGTTTGGAAGAGTGGATTTAAATGCAACTGCTTACTCTGTAACAAAAGAAGTGGCAATGGAAACAATGCCATCAAGTGGTCTTTGTCCAAGCCTTTCCACCATTGGTGCTCAGCTTGTAGTTGCACATCTCTGGTAATCACGCAAATCAAGCAGTGACAACACCAGGCAAAATGCATTTTCTTTTCATGGGCATTGTCCTTAAAAGGAGTGTTCTATGACATGATAGAAACCTTGCCATGGTAACCAAACTTTCTAGAATCATAGAATGGTTACAGCACAGAAGGACGGCACGGTGGCACAGTGGTTAGCACTGCTGCCTCACAGCGCCAGAGACCTGGGTTCAATTCCCGCCTCAGGCGACTGACTGTGTGGAGTTTGCACATTCTCCCCGTGTCTGCGTGGGTTTCCTCCGGGTGCTCCGGTTTCCTCCCACAATCCAAAGATGTGCGGGTCAGGTGAATTGTCCATGCTAAATTGCCCGTAGTGTTAGGTAAGGGATAAATGTAGGGGTATGGGTGGGTTGCGCTTCGGCGGGTCGGTGTGGACTTGTTGGGCCGAAGGGCCTGTTTCCATACTGTAAGTAATCTAAAAAAAAAAGGAAGCTATTCAATTTATTAAGTCTGTGTAGCCGGTCTGCAAGAACAAATCAGCTAGTCCTATTCCTCCTTCCTTCTCCAATACCCAGTAGTTTTTCTTCTCTCTGTAGGTGCTTATCCAACCTGCTTCTAAAAGCCCCAGTTGAGTATGCCTTCACCATCTCTCAATGCACTCTAGATCCTAACCATTTGCTGTGTAGAAGTGTTTTTCGTCCTGTCACTTGTAGTTCTTCTGATTTTCAATATTTCTGCCAACAGGAATGGTTTCTCCCTTTTTATTCTGTCTCAACCCTTGTGATTCTGAATAATGATGAACAACCTCAACTTTCATCAATTTGTTCTTGAAAATGAAGTCTTTCATTCCCAGGGAACCATTCTCTGAAGCCTCTTCCTGCAGCCTCTCAAGTCTTCACATACTTTCCAAAAGGTTATGCTGAGAATTTGATATTCCTGTTAAAGCCAAAGGTTCATTAGAAAATTGTTGTTGTTATTTCTATGATTCTACTTATAAAGTCCAAGATTTATCATGATTTAACTACATTTCAACTTACTTTACCAACTTCAATTACTTGTGCACATACATGTGCAGGTTTCTGTATTTCTTTAAAACTTTAAAATTGTAGCCTTTACATTACAATGCCTTTCCTAGCTCTTCCAAATAAAATGAATCATTTCACACTTCTCTGCACTAAATTTCATCTATCACCTATCCACCCATTCCACTATCTTGTCAATGTCCATCACTCTTCCTCATAGTTCACAAGGCATCGAGCTTTGTGTTATCTGCAAACTTTGAAATTGGGTCCTGTACATCCATATCTAGTGCATTAATAAAGGACTAGAAAACCAGTAGACCTAGTAGAAATGCCTGGGGAAAGTGCATTCTTCCTCCAATCTGAAAAACAATCATTTAGCATCACACTCTGTTTCTTATCACATAGTCTACTTCAGATCCAAAATGTTGCTGTCATCAGTTCTAGAGTTAAATTGTGTTGACAAGCCTGTTTTAATATATTTATCAAGCACCTTTTGAAAGTCAATATTGATCAACCAAATTACCCTCATCAATCCCTTCTGTACCTCTTCAAAAAAATTTAATCTTGTTCATGAATTTTGCCTTTAACAAAATCCTTAACTATGCTTTGCCTCTCGCAAACTTCCAGACCTACTGAGTATTCCCAACTCGTCCATGCCAAACAGATATCCCAACCTAATCTTGTCCCATTTGCCAGCACTTAGTCCATATTCCTCAAAACCCTTCCTATTCGTATACCCATCCAGATGCCTTTCAAATGTTGTAATTGTATCAGCCTTCACCATGTCCTCTGGCAGCTCATTCCATACAGACATCACCCTCTTTGTGAAAAAGTTGACCCTTCAGTCCCTTTTATATCTTTCCCCTTTCACCTTCAACCTAAGCCCGCTCGTTCTGGTCTCCCCCACCTCAGGGAAAAGACCTTGTCTATTTATCCTATCCATGCCTCTCATGATTTTATAAACATCTGTAAGGTCACCCCTCAGCATCCAATGCTCCAGGGAAAATAGCCCCAGTCTACTCAGTCTCTCCCTGTAGCTCAAATCCTCCAACCCTTGGCAACATCCTTGTAAATCTTTTCTGAACGCTTTCAGTTTCAGTTTCACTTCCTTCCCGTGGGAGGATTGCATACAACATTCCAAAAGTGGCCTAACTAATATCCTGTACACCGCAACATGACCTCCTAACTCTTAAACTCAATGCACTGATCAATAAAGGAAAGCATAACAAATGCCTTCTTCACTGTCTAACCGAGGTGCAACTCCACCTTAATGTATTTCGTAGCAGGATTAGACAGGAGAATTTGCTTCAGAGAGTAGTGGCATCTCAATTGCACTGCTTGGAAGGATTAAAGAGGCAGAAACTCTCTCTTGGAGGCTCAAAGGAAATGTGCTAATCTCACCAGCACTCTCTCTCGAGGGCAAGCTCAGCCGGTGATGTCCACATCTCATGAATGAATGAATGAGTCCGTAGGGACATGGGCAAAGTCTTGAAAAAGTGATTGGGTTAGATAGCTCTTTTTCAGCCCAACACACTGGGCTGATTGATCTGTGCTGTAAATTTTCCACATTTCTATATCTTGTTCCAATTTTTGCCTGTACTCTGAAAGCTGTGTAGACTTCAATTGTATTATTCAGTGGCTGGAATGTCATGAATTTGAGTTTTCTGTTTCATGTTAACCTTTATTTCCCTTCTCAGTCATTCAGTGAGCTCAAGCATTGAATGCCTCACCTTTTTTCCTGATTTCTGTACTTATTTGCATTTAGCCCTGGGAGTAATCCAGAGATTACCACCTTAGAAGCAGAAACTGAAACTGCTGGAAAAACTCAGCAGGTCTGGCAGCATCTGTGGAGCGAAAGCAGAGTTAATGCTACAGGTTCAGTGATCCTTTGTCAGAACATTTTGCTTCTGATTTCCAGTATCCATAGTTCCTTCCGTTTTTTTTTACTACTTTAGAAGTCCGGCTTGTTCATTTTCTACCTAGTTGTGAAAGTCCCCTCTAAGGTGCATGGCCCTTCGGAAGCTCAACACATGGCAATCAGTATGCCCATGAATGGCCTCTCCTCTGGAAGCCAGTGTCATGTACGGACCTTGAAGCTCTACACAACTGAGAAAAAAAATCACAGGAGAAATCATGTGGGCCATAGATAAGGTGAGGGGCATAGATGAGGTGAATAGCAAAGGTCTCTTCCCTAAGGTGGGGTATATTTTTAAGGTGAGAGGTGAAAGATTTAAAAAAGGACATGAGGGGCACCGTTTTTACACAGAGCGTGATTAGTGTATAACATAGCATAGAACGTTACAGTGCAGTACAGGCCAATTTATCGCCCCTCAATTTAAAGCTATGTTCCCTCATGCTAGCCATCGCCATCAGAGGAAAAAGGCTCTCATTGTCTAACCTATTTAACCCTCTGGTTATCTTACTTCTCACAAAGTACTTCTCTCCAACGCCTCAGTTCCCTCAGCCTTTCCTCATAAGACCTTCCCTCCATACCAGGCAACATCCTAGTAAATCTCCTCTGAACCCTTTCCAAAACTTCCACATCCTTCCTATAACATGGCGACCAGAACTGTACGTAATACTCCAAATGTGGCTGCACCATGATCTCATGGTTCTGAAACTCAATCCCTTTACCAATAAAAGCTAAAACACCATATGCCTTCTTAACAACCCTATCAATCTGGGTGTGTGGAATGAATTGTCAAGAAAAGTGGTGGATGCAGGCACAGTTATAACATTTAAAAGGCATGTGGATAAGTACACGAATAGGAAAGGTTTGGAGGGATATGGATCAAAGGCAGACAGGTGGGACTAGTTTAGTTTGGGAAACACGGTTGGTGTGGAATTGTGGGACCAAATAATCTGTTTCCATGCTGTATGACTCTATGGCTCTTCCTAAATCCACTGCTATTAACACACTATTTCTATCATTCTCTGAATTTTGCCTCGAGATTTGATCTTTATGTGTCTAAATTAAAATTTGGCAGTTTACGGTAAAAATTCAGTAATTTAAGAGCTCTGTTTCTGTTTCTTTAACTCTGAATAAATAGATTTAGGCTTTGAATCCTCATTCTTCTCTAAGATTCCAAAATTATCTTTGTCAATAGTGTAAATTTCCACACCTGTAATTTTTCCTTCCATGAATATATTGTAGCCAGGAGTGTCGCTTCATTATAAAGGAAAATTGACAGCTGTGTAAAACAGAAATAATTTACAATGATGTAACTTAGTATTTTAGTGAAACATCTGAGGAGTGATCATCAAAGAAAGTGAGGAGGCACGTGCTCAGTGGTTAGCACTGCTGCCTCACAGCACCAGGAAGCCTGGATTTGACTCCAGCCTTCGGGCCACTGTCTGTGTGGAATTTACACATTCTCCCCGTGTCGGCATGGTTTTCCTCTGGGAGCTCTGATTTCCACCCACAATCCAAAGATGCGTAGGTTTGGTGAATTGGCCAAGCTAAATTGCTCACAGTGTTCAGGGATATGTAGGTTAGGTGCATTAGTTAGGGGTAAATGTAGAATAATAGATTTGGGGAATGGATCTGGGTGGGTTTCTCTTTGGAGGATCAGTGTGGACTTGATGGGCTGAAGGGCCTGTTCCCACACTGTTGGGATCCTATGAAAATCTACATCAAACTATACAAAAAGTTAGGATGCTAACAGGGAGCTTCTATGGAGACCTTTAAGACAGAAAGGAAAAGGGTAGGAGAGAGGGGGTTAGGAAGAAATGTTTAAGAAGGAAATCCTGGGTTTAGGGCCAAGGCAGCTGAGACACTGGGAGGGATAAAGTCATGGAGGAATTTAAACACAAACATAATCTTAAAAATTGTCACACTGGGAACCAATGTTATCAGCAAACACGTAGGATTAATTGTTTTTGCTTTCCCTTTGAAAAATGCCAAAAAATAGCTCCATGAGTCAACAAGTGCTTACAAAATTAGCGACAGAAAGTTAAAATTAGTGAAATTGTCTGCAAAGGAGAAATAGAAATGAAATTTAAACGTGAAAATAGAGGTTACAAGTAAATACTATAAAGAGAGAAAAATAGAAGCTGCACAAATATACTCTTAGATTGGCAGAGAAAGGCATATTGACAGAGCGTATGCTGAACAAGGATATTGCTGACCTAGTCCGCGAATCTGTATGGAATTGTTTTACTAAATCCAATCTAATAACAAATTATAAAAGATACAACATAGATAGATTCTTAAGGGCTTTTGAATTATTAGCAAACCACTATAAGTGGGGCAAAGGGCCAAGAGGCTAATAGTGTCTCTCATAGCAAAGCGCTCATTGCATTTGCTTGTGTGGATCCAATGGATGGTGCAAAGTGTAAAGCTGTAAAATGTGTTATTCTTATTGCTTATGACATAATGCCTGAAGCATACAGGCAAAAATGTAAGAAGCTGCAGAAAACTCCCTTTGGTACTTACAGGGAATTAGTCATAGAGCTAAAGGATATTTGGAAATTGTGGTTAGTCGGGGAGAATGTAACAGATTATAATGGACTACATTAACTGATCTTTCTGAAACCATTTCCAGATGGATCAAATATATGTGTTTTTCTTTCACTTTGACAGGGATTGCAAGATTTCAAAATATTTAGGGGAATGACACAAGCATTTTGCAGACTCTGCAAAAACTGGAAAGCATTATGCCGGTGAAAAGCTTGATGCCCATGCTATTGCTGAATCAAATAAACAGCATATGTGCTGTGAACTGTGCCACTGTAGTTCAACTGAGGCTTCAAACGCAACAGAGTGGGGAAAAGTGAACACCTGCTGCAATTTAACAAGGTCTATTGCATAATTTAGCAGATTAATTGAAACCATAAATTAAGATATGACTGGTTGTGTGGTGACACTCGTCAAATAAAAATGGCTACATGACAAGGTGTTGGCCTTGCTTCACTGTAACCAAATCTGATATGGATTGGCCATCAAATGAAGGACAAAACTACCTACATTTGGAGGGTACTGGGTTGGAAATGTACCAGTGGTCACTGATGGTCAGAGTTTGCTTTGATTTATTTTTTAAAACGTCTTACATGAAATGCAGCCAGTGTTGGTGAGGCCAATACTTGTTACCCATCCATAATTGCTCTCAAGAAGGAACAATCATGAAAGTAGTGTGTCAATATTTGTGTCCTTAATAGCAAATGATAAAGAAACTGTTTGACTAAACTATTTAGAAGGACCAAGACCACAGCACAGACCAGATGGTAAAAAGGAAACAAAGGCTTTGTCAGCTTAACTCGATAAGTCGTCAAAAAGGCTTTAAGAAACAGGGGTCAACATGTTTAAGCTCAGGTTCCAAACACAGAGAAAGCATTTACAGTTACAGCAATTCGTACACAATCTTGTATTTGGCATTTAACTAACCAGATAAACCTAGCTCATCCAAGCTTAGTGGTAATTAAGATGTAGCAGATCCCACAATGAATCTATATAAGCCAAATTGCTCAGACCTCAAAAAAAAATCAAAGTGTTATTTTGATCCAGCTGTATGTTCTTGGATACTTGGATGTGTCCACAATATCTAGTTCCCTGCATTATTTCATACAGTCACCCATATCATTGGCCTCCAATACCAATTATCCTGGAATCTTTGGGTCAACCTGTTGCTACCTACAATCCTATCAATTCCAAAGTAACAAGCATATCTAGAGCTTTTACTATTATATGATTTTTACTGTTACATGATTGTAGCTAGAGTTCCACAACTAGTGTGAACACCTGTCAATGAAAGGCCCATCATGATCTCCAATTCAATGTGAGAAGACTGAAGTCAACATTCCCAATCTCTGCCAAAACTACTTCTTGGCTTTCCCAAGCTTCTCACTCAGGCTAAGCAAGATTATGTCCAACCCATGTGACCTACTCAAATCAAAGCTGAACTTCAAATACCGTAAACCATTCTATAATAAGGCCATTCCCCTCTACAATTTGTATCATACCTTCTCCTTACCTAATAACTGCCAGCAAAAAAGCTTTTATCCATATTTTCATCTACTTGCAGAAGACAACCAAGAAAGCAAATACTGGTCTTTTTATCTTGAGGACCTGAGTACAAGGATGCAAAAGTTATGTTGCAGTTGTACAAAACTCTGGTTAGACACCACTTGGACTATTGTGAGCAGATCTAGGCACTCGGATATATTGGCCTTAGAGGGAGTACAACATCAGTTTACAACAATGATACCTGGATTTCCACAGTTAAGTCACAATGAGAGATTATACAATTATGTCTATTTTATCTAGAATTTGAAGATTAAGAGGTTATCTGATCAAACCTCCTTTCATTTCTAGCTCATCAATGACTTAGCTATCTTAGACCATCCTGCCCAGCACTTTATCTCTTGCTTTTGAAAATGTCTGCAAAACTTTGTGGTTGATAATACCCATTTTACCCCACCCACAACTCCAATATTAAATCCCGTCCCCATCTGCACCGACTTGAGCAAAGCTCAAAATTGAATTTGGGAAACATACTCCCAACTTACTGTGTACATGCCATCTGTAGTGTAATACTTGCAAAGGCCCAGAGGTATTATCACTGGACTGTTAATCCAGAGACCCACGTAACATTCTGGGGACCTGGGTTCAAATACTGTCATGGCAGATGGTGGAATTTGAATTCAATAACAATCTAGAATTAAGAATCTAACGATAACCATAAATCCATGGTCAGTTATTGGAAAAACGCATCTGGTTCACTGATGTCCTGTAGGGAAGGAAACTGCCATCCTGACCTGGTCTGGCCTGCATGTAATTCTAGACCTATTAGAATGTGCTTGACACTTAGCTGTCCTCTGGGCAATTAGGGATGGCCTAGCCTGCCATGCCCTCATCCTGTCAATTAACAAACTAAAGGTTGCATGGTTTTTGAGTGTGCCCTTTTTAGAGAGGTTGCATAATTATGTCACATATTATAATGGTGTGTATTAAAGGTAATGTCACATTAGTTTTGCCACATCATAGGGTTGCTCTCTCTTTAGTGAGAGATGATTAGTGATGGATTAACCTGAGGGCCACCATGCCTCAGGCAAGGGGTGTGGTTAAGAAGGAGAATCCTTCATGTTAACTTCAACCGGTGGGGGAATTGAACCAACATCACTGGTGTCACTCTACAAAACAAACTAGCCATCCAGCCAACTGAGCTAACCAAATTTTAAATGTTAACTCTGTTTCGCCAGCAATTTCTGTTTTTGTAGCAAGTCCCTCATGCTGTGATTAGAATGGTGATTAGAAGGCAGGAGCATCCTTGCCCATGAGTGAAGAAAACCCCAAATTGCAAATATCTTGCAAAATAACACTGAATTTCTGCTGGCCCCAGGCGGCTTTACAAGGTCCAACCTATGAACTGACTCAGAATGAAAACCAGCCAATTTCCACTCCACCCACAAATGGTGACAGCAGTGAGCCACCCATTGGCACCTACCTTTGCACAGCCAGCAAGGCAGTGATCATGCTCATTTTGGACACAAGTCAAATTTCCCCTCATTCATTTTCCATATGTTGTTCCAATTATCCTTAATATTTCCTTTACGATTCATCAATATAAAGAAAACTGACTTCAAACAGCGCAATCTGTGATTAATTAAATGTAAGTGGTCATAAAGCAATACTTTTCTTTTTAAAATGGAAAAACATTATGTTAAGGGTAGCTTCTTTCCAAATTGATTTCTTTTAACATTTTCTCTCGTTTCAAACCATTTATGATGTCGGATTCTCAAACCTGTTCTTCTGCCTTTCTGGCACAAAGTAGACATTCTTCAGCTATTAGATTCCTTCCCATGATTAGATGTTTTCCATTAGTTTGTTCTTTCTTTGTGCCTCTCTACAGGAACTAGTGAATCTCTCTGTTTCACTGAAATGGAAACATACTATTACAACAGAGCTTCACAGATGATCAGCCACGGATTAACACAAACTTCTTACTGAAGAGATCCTTATTTCATCAAAAGAAAGTTTTATATAAACCAATTAGATGCTGTGAAGGAGTGTATAATTCCCAGACTTTAAAATTCCAGCATTCTGCTGAGAAATTTATTCACATGTTGAGCACCCTCTCTCTAAAATATCACCTCCAGATGAGTCCAAAACACTTCAATGTTTTAACCTGCATTTCCTACACATTTTATTTTGGAGGCAGGAGGGTTCACTTTTCCATACCAGTTAGTGGGCAGCATGCCACTATAAAATCATTTCACAGATGTATCCTTTCCAGACAAAAAACCCAAGTGTCTCTTGTGTTTTCTTAGTATTCCTTACATTGTGATTAAGGATCAGCTTCATGATTTTTTCCCCCCAAATTATCTCCAGTGGCTGAATATCTGTTTTGTTTCCTGATAACTAGAATTGGTGTTATTCACCTCATGTACAGTTCCATCACAAAAAAATAATCTGACTTGTTTATTATTTTGGCAATGCAATTCAAAATTCTACTGGCTGTTATTTCTGCTGCTAATTAGTATAATTCCATGCTGTTGCCTACCTATTTGCCAGAATATAAGTGCAAAACTAACTTTCAAATTTTTATATTTTTATTCAATGATGGGCATCAGTGACTAGATTAGCATTTACTGTTTCTAATTGTCCTCAAAAAGGTATTGGTGAACTGTTAGGGAGGAAGCTCCATGCCCAGCATTAATGAACGAACAGTAAGTTATTTAGTAAGGACAATGTGTGATTTAAAAGGAAATCTGGGAAGTGGTGGTGTTGCTATTCATCAGCTAACATTGCTCGTGTGGACGATGCAGATTATGTACTCATGGGTTGATGTCAAAACAGTGAGGTTTGGTGTACTTTTATACATGGCTCAATCTGTAAAATGTGCCATGGATGGAGAGAATAAATATGTTTAAGGTCATGAGCGATGTGCCAATTTGAAGGCAAGTTTGTACTCAACAGTGATATCCTTGTGGCTGGTAAGTGGGAAAGCTTTTAAATCATCACTCATCATAGAATAAAATAAAGATCTGTGAATGCTGGTGATTTTGAAACAAAAACAACAAATAAAGAAGAACTTGGAATAACTTAACTCTGTTAGAAAATTTAACAAAATAATAAATACAGTAACTATTACTAATTAACTGTTCTAATATAGTAACATTCCATAAACACCTGGCAAAAAAAAGGCTATTTCAGAAAACAGATTGTCTCACATGAAGTTCTCCAATCCAGGAGGAAAGAACATCAAAATACAATTCTGGGAGAAAGTATAGTAGCTACGGGAGATTCGTGGTTTTCTAACCCTGCTGAGAACCCAGCAACAACCGCTGAAAACTAAATAAAAATCCTGGATCTGAGAGAACTTGACTGCACCCACTCAGGCTGCTTCTATTGTTCCAAATTTTAAAAAACCCAAGACTCGCTCCCTTTCCCCAATTTCTCTGTCTCTCTAAAAGAAATCAAGACAAACACATCTCTTAAAGCTATAGTATTGTCAAATGTGGACAGGATAAAACTAGGTAATTTTTCATTTTGTTAGGTAGATATTGTGTTATGTCTCGGGGTCAATACACCTTTGAGAGACTTGCAAATGATATTATCACTGTATCATAAGAGAAGACCTGCAGGTTTAAAGATTTTGTACTCCATCCTACATCAGATCACTTGAAACATGAAACTCCAGAGAAAGCATGCTTGTCTATTGTAAGCTACTAGTTTAATATCAGTTCAGACACTTACATGCCTCAGCAATGTAAACTGTGTATGTAATAGTTAGTTGTGGTAAATGTGTGTTCGATTCTTCAGTACGGTACTGTTGACTCCCAGTATCCTATGTTACAAAAGCTGACAAACAAAAATGCTAGAGAATAACTCACACAATGATAACTGGGATGGTCATCTATGAGATAGTCCAACATTTTGGTGGAAGATACTCCAGAACTAATTGAAGATTGCAGATATTCCAAACATTAGCGGGGTGGTGAATAGTGAAGATAGCCTTAGATTATAGGAATGTTGAACCAAGCTGGTCAAATGGGCTGATAAGTAGCAAATGAAATTCAATCCAGCTAAGTGTGAAGTGATATACTTGGGCAGGAAAAACAAGGTAATACGTGATGAACAGAAGGACCTTGGGAAACAAAGAGGATCAGAGGGGCTTTACTTACTTGTCCATAGGTACGTTAAGGTATCAGGACAGATAGATAAAGTGGTTGTGGAGGAAAATTGGATACTTTCCTTTATTAATTAATGTTAAAGAGCTGGAACATCATAACACATTGGTTAGGCCATTGCTGGAGTATTGTATGCAGTTCTGGAATTCACATTATGGAAGTGATGCGATTGCATTAGACAGATTTACCAAGATATTGCCTGGGCGAGAGAGTTTTAGTTATGCAGAGAGATTGGATAGAGTATTGGTGTTTTCCTTGGAGTTGAGGAGACTGTAGAAGGGACATTATTCTGATGTACAAAATTACAACTGGCATAGATAGGATATACAGGAATGAAGTTCTCCACCTTGTGAAGGGATCAATGACTGGGGGCATAGTTTTAAGATGAAGGGCAGGAAGTTTAGAGGTGATGCAAGGAATTCACCTCATGTAATGGTGATCAAGACAGCAACGCTCATGACATTTAAGAAATATTCAAATGTGCACTTGTGATGTCAAAGCATACAAAGCTATGGTCCAAGTGTTGGTAAATGGGATTAGAATACTTAGATGCTTGTTTTTGACCAGTTCAGACTCAATAGGTCGAAGGTCCTTTCTCTGTGCTGTAGGCCTCAATGACTCTATCAACTAGACAACAGCAAAGTGGGGCAAAGGGAGAATTTCTCAGCCTTGAGTAACATCAAATCCTGTGAGGTCTGTGCGATCAGTAAATCACCAACAAAACAGATAATTTATTTTTAATTGTAATTTGATTTCAATAAAATAAATTCCTAGAATTGCCTTCATTTATAATAAAAGTAAAAGGACTGGAGCACACATTCAAGCTGTAACACAAACTGCATACAGATCAGTACAGAAACCTCGAAACTGAAAATTCTTTAGGTTCACTTATTCCACTTATGGGGTTGGTCCTCATCCAGGGAAGATCAAGAATATTAACAAAATGTTAGACCCACAGGATAAAGAGGGTCTGTGAGTTTACCTCTAATTTTTAAACTTCTTTTCACCATATATGTATTCTAATTTCATGAACAAGGTTTCTCCCTAGAGAGCTTCTCTCAAGAAGGGCATCTTTTGTTTGTGAGGTAATCACAATGACATTCTCTACTCTCTCAATCCAGTTCTATTGGCAAAATCATGCCCACATTAATACTAAAACTGCAGGAAAGTCATAATTCTCAAAGTGAATGCATCACCAAAAAGTCCAAATGCATGTCTTTGCCAGATGAATAACCTATTGCCTTTGATTTAAAAAATCTCTCATCTGTGCAAGCCAACTATTTTAGTATAGAACTCAAGACATTAGCTCAGATGTTTGGGTTCATGCAGTTCCACACATCTAACTGGCAAGAAATTCACCACTAAAACAAATCATAAACTGTAGAAATGATCTGTTGTAAACCTCAAGCGAATGCACAGATACATTTTTGCATCTATTTGTCAAGGTGCAAGACTATGTTTTTAAAGTCAGATACAAGCCAGGGACCAGAGTGACTACATTTGACACACTGAGCTGGTTCCATACCCACATGAAATCCAAGATATGCACCTTGATCTACACACTGGTGATCTGGACTATTCCTTTACAGTGGCAAAACGAAACATCGACTGGGTGATAATTTTACGGATCATCTTCATTCTGTCTCCCAGAATTACCCCAGCCTTCTGGATGTTTACCAACTCAATACACCATCTTGCTTTCATGCTCACCTTTCTGTCCTAGAGCTGCTACAATGTTCCAAGCTGGGGGAACGGCATCTCATTTTCCACTCAGATACTTTACAGCCTTCTGGATCAATGTTAAGTTTAACAACTTCAGACCATGTACTCTGTCTGCCATTTTGCTCAGCATCTCCTCACCCCAACCAGCCTTGTTTGCATGGGTTTGTCATCAGCAGAGCTGATTTCACTTCTGCAATTACATGTAGCATTAACACTCATTCGGCATCTACATCAACAAGAGCACTCCTTTTGGCTTTTGCTCTGAGATCTTTTCCCATTTGTTTCACTTGTTCCTCCTTCTTACAGCTCCATGTGCACCTGGATGCTGAACTCAGGGCTCATCTACTTCTATCTGACTCTCTTTTTTATCCTTGTTTTATTTTTCTCTTTTGTATTACAAACTACAGTGCCTCATTGAAGCCTGATTCTGAGCTTCGAGATCTTTTCTGAATCAATATTATTTGGTGGAAGTGTAACACAATATGATGGAGGGTGTCCTCAGGGCACTACTGTGACTTTATGAAGTCACTTCTGTCAACCCTTTTATGATAGATGGGGCAATGATGCAAAATTCATAATGGGAACAGCCAGGTGAACCTCATAGAACATGAATTCCCTGACTGGGGCTTGTAATCTGGTCCAATCAGGAAGCCCTGGCTGAAAGTTACAAACAGGAGTATCAGACATTCTTACACTCTGAGAACTGTCTCTGAAGGAGCTGGATCAAGGTCAAAGACTCTCCACGTGTACCTAAAGTTTGACTTAGGTGATGGAATACCGGCCTCTGTCGAGTTATTGCAAGCTGCAGATAGATTGGTGAGGATGAGGTTTGAGTTTGTTCCCTTTTTGTTGTATTAGTCACTAGATTCTGCAAAGTCGAATGTGAAAGCTTATGTCAGTCAGCTTGCTCAGTGATGATGCTACCAAACCACAGTTGGCAATGATGACTGAAGCCTCCACCCATAATGATTCTTCTATCATGGTGTTCAACATGAAATACTGATCAATCAGATGAGAGGGTGTGGCAGGCAGTAATGAGCAATACATATCCTTGGCCATTTTTGACTCGTGGCATCAGATCAATGTTTGTGGGTCAGAGCATAGCCAGCATGGATGCTGGAAGGACTTGGAATTCAGCTAATGGATATGATTTTGAGTGTGTGATACTTCTCATCCATTACTCAACCTAAATTCCGCTTTCATTTACTTAATCCTAAAGAAAAACAGGCATCCTCAATAATGGGTCAATAACATAGCAATTTTACATCATCATCCAAAGTTAAGATTATTGCCTAAAGGCATATAATTGTGCAGAGATGAATACACAAGTATCACATTGAGAAATGTTTCAATTTGTTTTGAAGGCAAGGAAAACAAGTTGAACATATTGGATATCTCTGCTATAGTCAGTGCAATGTGTTCAGATGGCATTCGGGCTTGCTTCAGTGGTTTCCCTCCCCACTGGTTTCAACCTGCCAAATAATTCTCTTTTATTTCAGTGAATTCTCACATGAAACCTATTTTATTTACTTTATCTTCAATAAAATGGTTCAGTGAGCATTAGTAACTTTGAGACACAAGTTTCAATTGGTCCTCTGGCAACTATGTCAATCTCTATTTGTCCTACTGTGCTGAAGAGTCAGAGTTAGACAGGGCAGCTGTGAATGACTGGACAGGGCCTCCTACAGCAGCAGTGGATAGAAACACAATACACCCCAGAATATAGGATGCTTGTACGATAAATGTAGATGTACAGTGTAAAACCCCATAAGCTATTTAAGAATGTTGACAGTGGAAGGAAAATATATTAGACTCAAAGTTGATTTTATATGACACGTATGACAGAAATCACCTGTCTCTCAACAAAATAGAAATGTTATCAGTAGCAACCTTGGCATACACTTCTAAACAAAAATTTTCACAAGGTACAATAATAAATATGTCAGATAGCTCTGGGGAAATCAAAGTATAAAATAATCTGATGGCCAAATATTACAAAAAAAAAGAAATGCCTTGAAATGACTGTGTTTTTACTGAAAACCCAAGGCAAAATCATTAGCACTGGCACAAATAGTAATCTGCATCAGAATAGAAGATTGCTGCTAGCTGTAAGCACAATGCAATCATAAGTAGTTCATTTTGCAAATGTAAATATCAATTTACATGCAATTTCACAATGCTTATGCATATGTTCACGTTGGAGCACCAAAGATAAATGATTTTATAGAACTTTTGTAATTCTCAGATGATTCTCTTTTCCTCTTTGCACACAGATTTCCCTCTTTGTTCAAGCCTTTCCAAATAATCTGGCAAAGTGTCTTCACTGTTACCATTTGTATCACTGGTCGCAATGTGCTGGGAATGAGTTTGATTGACACTGATTGATCCAGAACTGCCATTCATAAACGAGGTGTGACCATTTAATGTTCATCCTAAATAGGGTCCTCATTTTACCTAGCACATCACTTCATTGCATAGGCTCATGATATGGATTAATATAATAATACAATCCTGGAGGAATGAGGAATGCCTGTTCCACACATTGTTCAAAACATAGTTGCATCCAATTTGGTCAATCAGCACAGATTTATGCTGGTGATATTCTCCAGTACATACAGGATCAGTTATAATAAAGTACCAATACTCAAATACAATTCCTAAACATTTAACATATCTGCATATAGCTTGCTTGCAAGTGTAACACAAAATGGTTGTTTTACCTGGATACATACATGTCAAATCGAGATGAGAATAAATGACAAATTACATTTTGTCTTTTCATTGCTGCTAGCATCGTTTAAATCTCTAGCAAGAATGGGATGAAGGAGATAGTAAATGCATTTTAAAAAATCAGAACTGATATCGCATTCTCAAGCCAGCAGACAGCATTTAAAGGAGTTTGGAAATTCCCCAGGAAAGAAGAGTTAATTAGTTAAGCAGCTTGAGAGTGTCCTCCTTACTAGAAATGTGATGCACACAGTCAAGTAACTCTGAAATTCTTCAGTGTTGGATCATTCTATCAACCAGAGACTTAGACAAAGAAGAGCTATCATTTCAAGAGGCATCAAAAGTTAAAAAAGTCTTGAAGGGACAAGTGAAACCAGGAAGGGAAGTGATACAATTTAAAATGTAAGTGCAACCAGACATAGAGCTGAATTTTTCATGCTGAATGTGTGAAATGCAAGTTGGTCTCTTCCAACTTCCAGAATCACAGCTGATCCATGACTGACGTTACCGGAAATATATTTGTCATTCATACAGGGTTAGGTTTGTAAGCTGTGACAAAGTGTGTGTGCAATGGCAGCTGGTTAGAAGGTCTATCTCAGTTCTCAGAAACAGCATCTCAGCTTCCTGCATCATCTTAAAGGCACCCAAACCTCACACCTTATCTCCCTCCGACTCTCCCAATGCTATATAATCCCTCAGATCCTCCATTTTTCCTCTGAATCCCCTCAAAAGCCCCTCAAATTTGTGCTCTAGATCTCTCAATTCCTCAAATATCATATACCACCTCTATTCCCTCCACATGAACCCATTATCCTCCATAGCCACTCATCCATTGTCCTCCATGAACAATCTCTAAGACACATGCAAAAGCAATGGCAAGTGTTTTAAATGCAGATGGAAAACAAATTAATCCTGTAAAATCTACTAACACACTAACTCAGAAATAATTTTGATACGACAAAGAAACTGATGAATAAAAGCAAATTACTGCAGATGCTGGAATCTGAAACCAAAAAAGAGAAAATGCTGGAAAATCTATAAGGAGATAAAAGAGCTGACGTTTTGTGTTTAACTGACCCACTGTCAAAGAAAATGATGAAATCCTTTGGAGAGAAAATAGGTTAACTCCTTAAATCAGGGCTTCGCAAAGTGGGATTTGGGAGCCCAAATGGCAATCATATGCTGAAATGTGATGTGAGCTCTGGGACAGCAATGACCTGCCTTGAAGATCTAACTGAATTATGATAGCCATGCTCCCTGTTCTAATAAGCCCCCTTTCTCACATCTGTCTTCCAGCTCCATGGATAGAGTTTTCAGTGAGCTATTGTGTTAATGTCCAAGCCTCAAAATGGGATTCACAGTCAAAAAATGTTTGGGAAGCAATAGTTTAGGTGGCCGAGAACATGTGGAAACTAACAATCATGTACTCAGAAACCATATGGAATATATGTTATTATAACTTATTTGAACTGTCAATTGTTCCTTCTGTGGGTGCATCAATAGTCCACCAGCTGAACTCAGGCCATTCTCACATTTTGGAACCAAGCAATCATAATAGTCACAGCTGTCAAAACAAGCCATTACAGCTACAAGAACTTGAAATTTTAGAACTGATGATTTTGCTTTTCCATCTCAAAGAAGGTTGCCTGTCAGTCAATGGAGATGCTTAGCATTTTTAATAGCCCATGACTGGGAATTTGTTTCTGAAGACAGATCTGTCTACAGAGTTAAATCACAACACTAAGCATAGGAGGACATTGTGACACACTTTTCTACATAAGTGAATGCATTAAGGGTCTTTCTCTAACACTATAAGTACTGCAATGCTTACAAAGATGCACACAATACTAGATAATGTAATTGTCAAGATAGCTCTGCAGGGTAGAGCTCTTTAATGAATCATTGCACAAGAGATAAATGTACATTCTGGTTGAACGTTATAACGTTGATGGTGTCAAATCATTTTTCACTTATCGATCAGAAAATCCCCAACTCTTCAACAGGCATTTCCAGGTAATTACAGACTCTCTGAAGAGAAAATTAAAAATCACACAACACCAAGTTATGGTCCAGCAAGTTTATTTGGAAGCACAAACTTTCGGAGCACTGCTCTATTAGCTACGTGATGAAGCGGCTGCAGTTTTGCAGTGATGGAGTGTCCGTCCCTGATGTTGTGCAGTCTTGGGTGGTAATAGTGCTTGCTCTTCAGTTGGGCTGATGTAGGGGAACTCCTGCTCCTCACTAAAAAAGATAGTGACTCCATCGCTGGGTCTTCTCTCGCCACCTAGCCCTGGTAATTTTGCTTACCTTGGATGCTGGCAATCCATGATGTGTCAATCAACAGATTAAACCTTTCGGACAATGATCACAGGCAGCCACTAATGGTGCCAACATGACAATTGTGCCCTTTCCCACCACTGTTTAAAAGTTAGTTTTCGTTCCTCTGAAGAATAACAATTTCTTTTTTCTAAAATGCTGCGTTTGTAATAAGGTACTGTGGCACCTGATGAATCCTTTGTTTAAATTTGTAGAAGACTATCTACTACTGTAACATATTTAAATGGCATCTCATACTACACAACAAATACTAAATACAGAATACTAAAGAATTCAGTTTTAAAAGGGAACTCAACTTCCACCAGAGGAAGTGTGATTATCTTGTTATTGTTTGTGGGAGACAAAATGTGGAATAGTTGAGGTTTTTTTTAACAACCAAAAAGACGATATAAGAGGCATATGGTCCGAAAGACACATGAAAGCTGTTTTTCCTGCGATAAAACTACGTTCTAGATTTTGTGAGCAGAGTTCTACTATAGTCACTACCAGACAGCTAACATTCAGAATTTCAAATCATCAACGGCTCAGGGTTTCTCTGTTGCACATCTATCCCCAAGAGAAAAACATCACATACTTATACAAGACAACTGAAAGACAAGATAACTCCTGGACATAGAATTGTGAAGATATCTCCCTGCACGAAAGCCTGGTGTTTCCTTTTGCCTTAATGTGTGATCAGAATCACATAACAATGGAGCAACAGTAATGGATAATTTGGCATAATTTATCCTCTCTTTCTGGCACATATGTTCCAGAATATTCTTTTGTGGATTTTACCTATGCAGAGTGTAAACCCTTGCTCGTCTTTATGCTAACGAACTGTTGAGCTGCTTGGAAAGGAAAGTGAGAAAAATAACAGTGATACCCTGGTGAATCCTTAAAAGTTGTTATTTGGCAAGAAACTGTGATTTAGAATGACTTTTTAAATTACTGTAAATTAGAAAATATGTTATTTTAAAGAAATAACTATGTTTGCATTTAATGTAGAAACATCACGAACGACAGAAAGTCAGGGCCAGTATAGTAAAGTAATATAAGTACAGTGTAATCCAAAGTAAAGTATGGCAGCTCAGCTAGGTGAACTGGAGTGTGTGGGCAGTGATATGAGGGAAGTTTTGGACCCATGTATGCAATAGGTGCTGCCAGCTCCAATGGTGGTTGGAGTCCCTTTGATACATCTGCAAGGTTGAGAGTTAGCAGGATAGCAAGTTCAGAGAAGTGGCCACACTGCAGCCTAAGGACTTGGAAAGGACTTGGAAGCAGAAAAGGAATGGGTGATTGGCAGGCAATCCAGAACAAATAGACAGATGTTGTGGATCTTAGGGATCTGTTCACACAAAATTTCTCATTTTAAAAGCTTGTGAAGAAACTGGATCCTCAAGGCAGCATAGTTAGATACAAATTTGTGGCACCATAAATGGTTTGACTTTGCAGCAGCGGAGGGATTCATTAGTTAGGGGAACAGACAGGCATTTCTATGGCTACAGATGTGAATCTAGCTTGGTATGTTTCCGCCCTGGTGTCAGGGTCAAGGATGTCACAGAGCGACTGCAGGATATTTTTGTGAAGCAGATTGAGCACTCAGAACTCATGGTCCATATTGCTATCAATGGGTTGGGTATGAAGGGAGATGAGCTCCTGCAATCAGAATGGATGGATCTAGATAGAAAATTGGCAAGCAGGACATCAAATCTTTGGATTCTCCCAGTGTCCCATACAAGTGAGCATGCAAATAGAATGATAAGGAAGATGAATACATGGCTGCAAAGTTGGTGAGGGAGGGAAGATTTTAGATTTCTCAGACACTGGAACTGGCTCTGGGGAAACTGGCACCTGTACATGATGCAAGGTTTGCATCTGACCAGACATGCAATTGAATTCCTTGTAATGCATTTTGCTCAAGCTACTGAGAGGACATTAAACTTACATGATGAGGGTGTGAGAATGAAAGGAATAATAGGTATGGAAACTAGGACGTGGAAATGCTTGGAGAGATGGATAGCACTAATATAAAAGATAGAGAGTCAATAGGTGAAGTCAGAATAAGGGAGGAAGTAATGTAATCCAAATCATGGTTACTGTGAATTAATATGAGCGCACATAAATAATAGCAAATAAACTGGGGAGTTACAGGCACAGTCGCGACAAGGGAATATGATGCTGCAGCAATAACAGAAACCTGGCTAAAGGAAGCTCATTCCTGCTGAAGGGCTTATGCCCGAAACGTCAAATTTCCTGTTCCTTGGATGCTGCCTGACCTGCTGCGCTTTTCCAGCAACACATTTTCAGCTCTGATCTCCAGCATCTGCAGACCTCACTTTCTCCTAAAGGAATCTCAGGACTGTGTTATATATACCTGGTTGCAAGGTGTCCAGAGAAGATCGGAAATGAAGGAAAGAAAGAGGGGTGATGATATTAGTAAATGAGTCATAACTTGGCTGTGAAAACAGTACATAACAGAGTTTTAAAGGACAGAATCAATTTGGCCAGAGCTAAGAGATAAAAATGTAACTACATGGCACGGTATTGCCTATAAATCATCAAATAATGGGAAGGATATGGAGGAGCAAATCTGCAGTGAAACTAGAGAGATTCCAACATTATACAGTAATTGTAGTTGGGAAGTTTAACCACCCAAATGTAGACTGACAGTGATAGCATTGGACAGGAGCAAACACTCTCCAATTGTGTTCAGGGAAATTTTCTACAGCAGTTTATGTCCAGTCCAACAAGAAAAAATGCACTATTAGACCTTACCTGGACACATGATGAGCCATTTAGATCTAATTTCAGTGGAAGAACTTTTTGAAGATAGTAATCATTATATCGTAAGGTTTGTTCTAAGTTTCATTTCCGTAGTATTTCAGGCACCTTAAAAATACGCCATGGTATGTTTCAATTCATTTTTTGCTAGCATGCAATATCTAAATAAATTTTGCTATTCCAGAATTTGAAGTGTATCAAAATTACTTATTCAGAAATAGGAAAGGTATAAAAACATTATTTGCACCGAAATGTGTTATACACAATGACATTAACAGTGAATAAATATATCAACACATTGGTCGTATGGGTCTGTTTCTGCATTGTGATTTCTATGAGGTTAGACAAGAAAGCTAAAAGAAATCTGGAATGAGTTTCCTTTCAACCAAAAGGAAACACTGTAGTGTATAGAATTGTGAGCAATTGCAAACTGAGAAGATTAACTTGTCACTGCTGATGTCAGGAGACAGACTGAATCATCAACTTTTTCACACAGGCATGAGCAAGAAAAATATATGAATATTTTCTGTGCATTTGTTGGGGTGTGGGGTGCTCAACAGGGAGTCATTACTACTCTAGCATTCTCTTGTGGGTGATTCTAACAGTCACCTCTCATAGGCACAGAAACTGACTACCCACCTGTGATATCCTCTGGAATGGTGCCTGGCACAGAAACACCAAAGTTACAAGAGAGAAATACAAAGTACTGCACATTTTTATTGCACAAAATTATAGGATTTCTCCAATCAGAAGTTTTCTAAGCAAAGAATGGTTGTCTCAACATGACAAATACAAAAACTGGCCTTTCTTCACTCATTTGAAGAGTAATGCAGAACAACACACATCACGCTCGAGTCACATTCCAATATAAGTCCATTTAGATATACATACAGTTTTATATATTGTTGTAATATATGAAGAAATTATGTTGAATCTGAAATATTTCCAAGAATTTATTCTTAAAACAGAGTGAATCAAATATGAACTAAATAATTTATTAATTTTAATTCAAATTCTGATCATATACAAAAGCAAGAAATTGTTACTTTTAATTACAAATGGATACCTATATTTCATTTTGCTACACTTACATGATTGCACATACTCTAAAATGTACTCTTTGAATATTCATAAGTTCAAACAAAGAGAAAATGCAAGTATACCAATGGAAAAAAAATTAGCTCATCTTCGTTACTGCTGTAATTGGAGCATGGAAAGTGTTAACAATTTGTTAAGATAATCAATGAGAAATGTAAGTCATGTTTAACATAAAACAACAAATTATAATTTTTTTTCTTCTGTTCACCTCCCTTAAATGGAGATGTGCACATTGATGGGGTCAGTTTGTGAATAAAATTCATCACGTCTCATCATGTCCAATAGTGCAGTATTCTAAGTTAAATTCACGTTAAACAAAATAAAAAATTGTAGTAACTGTCGATTTTCAGACACATTTAAATCTAATTTTTGAAACGTCAACCTTTTAGTTTTCCCTAAGTGGTTAGCATAAATGAGGGCAAATTCAGATAGACATGTGAAAGCTGAAAATTGTTATGACATAACTCATTTCAAATGTCAGTTTTTGATAAGTGTTACTCTACACAAATACCATATTGTTGCTGCAAAACTGTCACATTAATTTCAGTTGTCATTTCAGACAACATAAAAGTACTGGCTGTCATCCAGCAGAAACTATGGAGAAAAGAAGCAACTACTGTGTTCTTTCTTTTGTGAATAGAAGGGTAGGCTAACAATTCAAACCTGGAAACAATTATTTCATACCAATTCTTGCAGAAATATTTTAGATAATAGTTCTCTATCACAAATATGAGGAAACCATTCTTCATTTTTGTTATTTTAAATTCAAAATTATCAAAACTGTCACTTACCTAAAAGTTTAAGAACTTCTAGATCAAATATAATTCCATGCAATTCTTTGGAGCTAAGGCAATGTCAGCCCCATGTTCCAACTTTCTGAAAACATAAATTGAAAGATAAGATTTGTTTCAAAAATCATATGCTTTATATTTTCTTGCAATCGTCTATTAAATATATTTCTGATGGTTATTTTTGAATTATGTAAAAATAAGTATTCCCACATGTTCATGACATATTATGTGCAAAAAAACTTTCAACTCAAACAGATGGTGTGTTTATTTGGATTCAGAAGCAATCATTAAATGCTGGTTTTTGACTCTGTAAACTTATTCACTTAATTGTAAAGTTTAGGCTTGAACAATAAGACACTGGCACAAAAGGTGCAGACTTCACTATTCACAATCCTATTAAATGAATACAACATGTTGCATTTACATTAACTTGCATCCAGCCTAAAGCACAGAAGTAGGCAATTGGATAAACTGGGTGATTCTGAAATTAATGCTCCACATAAATCTCTCTTTCTTCCCTCCTCACATACTTTTATATACTTTTCTCTTGACATTAACCTTAAATTCTTGAATGCCAAGTCCGAAGATGTGCAGATTAAGTGGGCAGACCATGCTAAATTACCCATAATGTCCAGGAATGTGTAGGTTAGGTGGATTACAAGGTTAGATGGGGTTGTGTCTGGGTAGGATGCTCTTTGGAGAGTCGGTGTAGGCTCGATGGACCAAATGGCCTGTTTCCACACTGTAGGGATTCTATATTTCTATACATCTCCGCTAAACTATTAGGTGCATGGTACAGTTTTAGCCACTGTTTGGGGAAAGAAATTTCTCTTGATTCTATTTGGATTTACTGGTAGCCATTTTATTTTTGTGGACCTCACATTTTGAATCACTTAGACGTAGGAGTTACTTTTCCATATCTACTCTACCAACCCACTTCATCATTTTAAAAGATCTGAATCATGTGACCCAAGAGTTTCCCTTTTCTAAAGATAGTGTGGAAAATGCTAGAATCCATTTTAAAGGATTTAATAGAGCAAAAGGGACAGGATTCGGACAGAATCAGCATGGAACCTTGAAAAGGAAATCATGCTCAACAAATCTACTGGAATTTTTCAAGGATGCAATTTTTAGAGCTACAATGGGAGCTCATAGATGTGGCTTTCTTGGACTTTCACAAGAGTTTTGATAAGGTTCAACATTCAAGATTAACATGTAAAATTAATACATTTGTGTATGGCATAGATAGAGAACATGATAGATAAGAAACAAAGAGTCTGAATAAATGGGTCTGCTTCCAAGCTGCAGGTGACTAGTGGAGTACAGCAATCAGTGTTTTGACTCCAGCTCTTTGTAACGTATATAATAATGATTTAGATTAGAGAGCTAAATGTAATCTCATCAAGTTTGCAGATGCCACAAAGTTGGATGGAAATGTGAGGAGGACGAAGAGATGCTGCAGTGTGATTTGGACAAGCTGATTGAGCAGGCAAATATTTTGGTCACCTTCTCTGAGAAAGGATGTACTTACTATGGGACGAATGCAATGAAGATATACCAGACTGATTCCTGGGATGGCAGGGCTGATGTACGAAGGAAGCTGGAATGGTTAGGACTATTTTCATTGGAGTTTAGAAGAATGAGGGACACCAAACAGAAATCTATAAAATTCTAACAGGACTAAACAGGTAAATGCAGGAATGGTGTTCTCGATGACTGGGGAGTCAGGAACTAAGAACATATCTAGAGCAAGATAAATTCATAGAATTTTACAATACAGAAGGAGGCCATTTGACCCATCATGTTTGTACCTACTCCTTTAACAGCTACCCAGCTAATCTCATTCAACAAACCCATCTCCATAGCATTCTAAATTCATCACCGTCAAATATATATCCAATTCTCTTTTAGAACCTCGTATGGAATCAACCTACTCCACTCTCCCAGGCAGCACATTCTAAATTAACAACATTCTGAGTACAGAAGTTTCTCCTCATCCCTATGATAACTGTCTTGCTGACAATCTTGACATACCAACTAGTGGAAATAGAACATCCTTCTCTACGCTGTCAAACTTATTCATAACTTTGAACACCACAATAAGGTAAACTCTTAATCTTCTCTACTCAAGCAGAATAAACCCAATTTCTCTGATCTAAAATCCCTCATTCCTGGTATCTTTCTAGTAAATTTCCTTTGCACTGTCTCCAGGACTTTAATATCCTTTCTTTAAACAAAGTGCCCAGAACTGAACACAACACTCCAAATGTGATCTAACCAATAATTTGTCGAAGCATAGCATCACCTCCTTGCTTTTATACTTATGCCTCTAGTTATAAACCCAAGAATGATTTGAGCCTTCTCAACCACTTTTTCAACTTACCCTATCAACTTCAAAGAATTATATACATACATTCCTCTGCTCCAATACAACCCTCAATGTTGTATCATTGACCAAACATTTGGTCTCCATCTTTCTTCTACCAAATGCATTATCTCACATTTCTCTGCATTGAATTTCATCTATTAGGTGTCTGCACATTTGGCCAACTTGTCAGTGTCTCTCTGAAGTCGGGCAGCATTTCCCTTACAATTCTCTTCCTAGATTAATATCTCTACAAATTAAGAGATTTTGCCCTCAACATATTTATCAAAACAACAAATTATCATTTATAATAAATCAGAAAAAACCATGATCTCAACACTGGTCCTGGGGGAGCACCACTTTCAACTCATCTCCAAACTGAGAAATGGCCATCTATAATTACACTCTGTTCCTTATTTTTTAAACAACTTCTAATGTATGCTGCCAAGGGCCTATCAATCCCAAATATTTCTTCTTTGCTAATTAGCCTACCATGTATCAAATGCTTTCAGCAATTCCAAATATACAGTAGCCAGAACATTACCCTTGTCCACTGCCTGTGTCACCTTGTCAAAAAGTCACTTAAATTTGTCAGAAATGATCTTGCCATTGACAAAGCTATGTTGACTGTTAAGTATTAACTTATTGATCCTTAAGTGCATATTTAAATGCATATTTACTTTATCCTGTACTATGGCCTTCATCAATTCATTGACGTCAAGCTGACAGGTCTGTCGTTTCCTGGGTTATCCTCTGCCCATTCTTAAACAATGGTGTCACATTTGCAGTCCTCCAGTTCACCAGAACTAATCTTATGTTCACAAAGGCAATTTGCTCCCTTAACTCTCTCAGCCATCTAGGATACATCCCATCTAGACCAGGCAACTTCTCTGCCTGGAGTGCTGCCAGCCTTTTTAACAACTCTTCCTTATCTATCACTCTACTGCTTAGATGGTCAAGACCCACATTTCAACTAGGCCATTGTCAATATTTTCTAATTTGGTAAAAACAGAAGCAAAGTACCCATTTAGTATCAATGTCACACCCTTTGCTTCAGTGAGCAGCCCACCCTGCTTGTTCCTTATGGGCCCCACTCTGTCCTTCACTTAATTTTTAAATTAATATGCTTGAGGAACATTTTATTATTTATTTTAGTGCAGCCTGTCTCCTTTCCTCATGCTTCCTGTTAGCCTACCTTATACCATTCTGAGTCTCTCTCCTGCATTTGAGTTAATCTTCCTGATTTCTCTTGCTATTACTATTCCATGACTATGCATCACATGCCTCATTTTTATTCCTTATTTTCTCAGCTGAGGAGAACGATGAGCCTGAGAAATTTTCTCAAAGCGGCTGAGACCAAATCCTTGCATGTTTTGAAGAAGGTGTTACATGAGGAATAAAGGAATTGAAGGGTAGAGGGAGGAACCAGGAACAGGGTGCTCAGTTGGATAACCAGCTGAGGAACAGGGTGCTCAGTTGTATGATTGTATAGAATGGCAAAGCAGGCTTGAAGGGCAGATGGCTTACTTCTGCTCCTATTTTCCCATCTCCAGGATGGAATTCCCCATTTCTGTAACTACTCAGTTCTAGAATAATCTTCTACAATTTTTTGGCAGCTATTCCAGTGCCTGTTGATTGTTAAGTATTAACTTAAGTGCATATTTACCTTATCTAAAATAATATACCTTGTAATTATAATTCTTATTTTTCTATTAAGAATAAGTGTTCCTGGTACTCAACGTAGTCGAACCAAAGTTATCTTAGTTTTCTCCTTTTTAATTCTATTTATTGAAAAATAAGCTCCAGTACTTTGTTTGCTAGTTTAACCTCCACATTCCTCAAACCCTAAACTAAATGGTGTGGCAGGATCAGAATGTTCTTTTTCATGTTATGGAAAATATTCGTGAGTTGAGAAATGAACCATAGTTGTTGCCGCAGGTCAATCTTTGCCTTCTCAGAAGTGTTTAGTTAGTTAATTTTTCCTTACCAAATACCAACTTATAGACACTTATTCGGTTGCAACAAATTTGCCTTGAAATTTTCAATGAATCAATAATTGTGCAAATCTGAAAGTTTTCAAGCTTACAATGCAGAGTGAAACAACAATACTGTAAACAGTAACTATGGAAGAATGTCATCAAAGCGAATAAAATCTGCACTATGCAAGGCATCTGAATGCTATTCGTTTCAGACAGAAGGAGAGAGATCAAAGGAGACAACTGGCTGGACACATGAGCTATCATTGTTCATGCTAAAGAGGCAAGATCTAGACCAATAGTTTTAACATGGCTTGCCTCAGTGTGCAATATTTTTATCAGAAAGTCATAATATGTTAGGGGCAATTTTAATGTCCCTTCACTCACTTGGTGAATGATAAAGATAGAGGTTTCACGTCATGTCTTTGTACACACACTTCCAATACTGTTTCCCTCTCATATCATTCTATCAGCTCCATGTTGTTCTATAGGAGTATGAGTGTCGTATGCTAATGGCTGGTTGACATCATCAGTGATACCAGATGGTGTTAGGTCACACAAATCTAAGGCATGATATTAGAAAATTTTAGTGATTTCCTTGCTCCAGCCTACCTCTATATATAATTTAATGTTTAATAGAGGTTCCAGTTTGCATTAGTATGATGGTTGATCCTACTGTGTCTACAACTCCCAGATCCACTTACCATATTATTATATAATGTCAGCAATAGTGTGTGGTCTATAAACCATTTATGAGAGATCCTAGCCGACACCTACAAAGAATGGAAAGCTGAAAATTCTTGATTGCCTGAATATATTTAAAAAAACACACCTACACAAGATATCAGAAGAGCTTGCCAATATCAGAACCAAAGATAGATGACTGGAAGTGCACAAACTACTAGATAAAAATGTAATCCTTCTCAAGCCCTAACAGCACTAAGGATGCTTTGATCCAGCCTTGTACAATTTGATGGGTGTCACCACTATAAATGACACCAGGCTGCCTTTCAAATGGCTCAGGAGCTCAATAATATTCAGATAAATGTGACCTTCTACACAATCCACAGCTAACCTAGTCAAATGGTGCTTTACTATAACAGTGTGTTAAGAAGAAACAGGTAGTTATACAGAAGTTGTACAAGCCTCTGACTCTCACTTTGTTTTGTCGGACAATGTAAGAGCAGACCAGGGAATGGCTGGCAGCTCCACCTAAATGCCAGGTAACTGGCCTCCTTCTGGGATAGGATTGTTCAAAAAATGGCAGGATTGACATTTTTAGGACTGATATTGCTGTTTACTGCCTCTCCAAAACAAACATGGTGCGTAGTAAATATTAAATGATGTCCACCCACTGATTCCTAAAGCTCGATATTGTTGCAATGTAGTCAAAACTAACTGTTGACAAACGAAGAAAAACTGCATAAGACACATCAGATTTGTCCCCAACAACACAGCAGTCTTGCTAGATGTATTCATTTTGTGTTCCAAATTTCCAAACTCAATACATCAACCACTAGACCGTATTTGCATGCCATTTTACCAACCTCCCAGGCAATATGGTTGTCGGAATGAAAGAAATGCTCTGTGTCTTGCCTGATCATCTAATCAAATGTGGCAGTTGTTGCTGAAGGCAATATTTTGCAGAGGTTATGCTAAGATTACCATTAGTAGCATTTTAAGGGGACTTCTATCTCTTTGTTCTTTCATTTAATGCAAATATAGACGCATTTAATATTCAAATAAACAAACAGAGTTTGCCGAGTAGGCCTGAAATCAAGTGCAGAGGTTTTTCAATTTTACTGTTAACAACAGATCTCAGTTTGTTGCAAGCTCTGAAGTAACTGGAACATTAACAAAATGCAAAATGACAAACAACCTGAAAAATGAATGCACAGAAAGGTGATAATATATTGTTTAAAAGGTATCAAAAAAGGTAGAAAGGAGATACCTGCAAAATTGTTAGAGATTCTAAGTACTGGTTGGTGAGACTACTCTTGCATTAAAAATAGGAACACAAAACCACATGAAACTTCATGCAAATACATTTCTAAATTTGTCTGATTCCATCTTGGTCTAGTCATTCCAATGAGAAATCTATCTGACAAATCCCACAGCATCTGTTTGTTAAAAAAACGGAGTTCCAGAATCCGAAGCAATATTGATCTCTCGATCAATGTCGTTCAAACAAATATCTGAGAGTTATTGCTATTTGTGGGACCTTGCTGTGTGTAAATTCATTGCTGCATTTCAGAGCATACAACAGTGACAACTATTTAAAACTAATTGACTACAATAAATTCTGAGACAATCCTGATTTTGTAAAAAGGAACAGACAAAATTTAACCATTCACATAAACGATGCCACATTTTCATAGGAAACTACTGCTGAATTCACTAAATTAAGCATTTCTCTCTTTTCTGTTGTAGTTCCCATTATCTTAATACTGGAAGTACTCAGTAGCTCAAACAGCTTTTGTGGAGACAGAAGCAAAGTCATGAGGCTGAATTTTTCATTTTTTGGGCTAAATTTGAATTGAGTCAAGGATTTGGACAGTTTCACGTCATGAAGCCTGGTGGGTTTACTTGCCTTATTTTACCATATTCACCTCATTATTTACCCACAATGCACCTTTGGGATTGGAAAATGTCTACTTGCAGTACCATCTTATCATGTGCAGTTCCCAGAACAATTTAGCATTCAGTGGAAATACTGGAAATCACAGACATCCCTTGCATCCATGCCATCTTTGAATCCCGTTGTGCACCTGGATAAACATTACCAGTCCACAGCTGCCCTGCAAAGTTCCTGACATTTGCTCCAGGCATGGCAAACAGAAAAATCAATACTCTGGTTTACAGGCAGACACCTGAAGGTCCAAGGGTTTTGCCAAGGCAAAAACACTTGCTGTCCAGGACCAGCAAAACAAGGTAATTGTGTGAGGTAAGATATGGGAATTATATACAGTTTAATGTAAATTGTTTTGAGTTTGGATTTTTGAATTTGGGTTTTATGTGTGGCTGTAGGTGTTTAACAATTAACTTGTAAGTATTTCTGTAGCCATGGTGATTTTTATTTTTAAACACAACGTGAGAGAAGGTTTTTTGGGTTTAGGCTTTGGTAATATGGGCTTTTGTTTAGGGATAACTTTATAACTGAACAAGGTAAACAGTGGCCAAGTAGGCTGCAATTTCAAGATTGTAATATACAGGTTTTAGATCAGTCAGGCAATCAAGCTTATGTCGAAAAGGCAGGAAAGTGGAGTTGAGGATTATCAGATCAGCTACGGTTGAATTGAATTGTGGAGTAGACTCTTTAGGATGAATGACCTGCTACTACTCCAATGTCCTTTGATCTTAATAGTTTAGAAAGTTAGGGATTGCTTTTTTTCTTTCAATTAGGGAAATGCCCGTAAGTTGGAAAAAAAAGAGTGTTACTTTAATTTCAATTTGGGAAGTTCTGCACGTTCTTAGCTACAGCTGGATGTGTAAAGCAATTGCTCTTGAGAAGGTTTTTTAGAATTATTACAAATAGGTTACATCAGTGTAAAGAGTCTAGTACAAATTCCAGACTGGAAATATTTGATTAAAACACTGGAGGGATTACTTGAATCTGAGAAAGTGTTTGATGGCTCCAGGAAAACTTTCAAATACTCAAGACTGGGAGTTGAAACCAAAGTTATATTAAGTCTTACAGGCGTGATAGAGAAAGAAATTTTCTTTTGTGTGAGTATTGTAAAGGGTTGATTTTGCAATTAATGAGATTACATTTTACTGTACATTTTAAAATGTTTAAATGTGTTATGCATATGTAGTTTGGTTTATTCTATCTTCATTTTTTTTAATAATAGACATCTATTTTAATGTCAAAACAAAATCTGCAATATTTTGTGCTTACATTTCAGTGAGAGACTACCTCATTAAGATCAAATAAAATGTGATTTATCAGGCTGGGATTTCAGCCTGGGGTCTAAGTTGTCCAGTAACATCTCCTAGATTATAACATGTTAAAGTGATTGAGGATAAGATTAAAATAGAAGTTGGATGGAAAATTAAAATGCCACATGACAGAGATCAGGGAATACACACAGACTGAATCATGGTGTTCCACAAGGTGATTGTTCAACCTAAGAATAGTCTCTCCCATGTAGAGGAGATTGCATCATGAACAATGAATACCGGTATACTAAATTGGAAGTATAAGTAAGTGACTGCTTCACTGAAAGTAATAAGTGAGCTCCTGGGTGGTGAAGTAGATAAAAAGGCAGATATTGTGTCTTCTGAACTTGAAATGAAAGATGTGGTGGTGACTGGAAAGAGTGAATTGCAACTAAACTGTTGCAGAGAACAGCCTCTTCCAAACACGAAATGGGAATGAAAGGTCACAAGGTGCTTGTTGTGCCACTTTGGAAGTGTGGATATAACAGAGAATGATCCATTGAAAATGGAGATTGTTAGGATGGTAAGTAAGGAAAATGGAACTGGCATGTTTTTCTGGGAGGGAGGAGAGAAAGAAGATTTGCGGTCATTCAAATGCACATAGGCAAGGCCACGACCAACCACAAAGAAGCAGAATCCTCAAGCTGAAAAAGAAGGAGATATAATGAAACTCACCAATGGAAAGAGATATCATCAAAATAAATCAGACAGGGTTTCAGAAACTAAGAGACTGAAAGCAAGACAGGAAACAGGGTGATGGTAGCTTTTGGAGTCAGTGGATATAAAATCCACATTAGTTGGTTGCATATAATAGAAATGAAAAAAAATCAAGGAAAGGAAAGAACAAAACATGGACAGCGTAAAAGCACAGGAATGTGGAAAATTATAAGCAGCTCTAATGAATTTTTACAGTTTAGGCAAGAACAGAACACAGTGCCTAAAATTTGGGCTCGAGAGAGAAAATGAGTAAGACTGGATCAAAACCTTGACCAACAATCACACTTAGATGTAAGCATAGCTATGGCAGATATAGATTCCCAAGGCAACACTCTTTTCTAGACAGTAAACAGACTCATGGGAGACATTGTTAAATAAAAGATGTTCAGTCAGTCAAAGGAGTCTGTTGGTGGATCAGATGTATAGATGCAATTTCCATTCAAACCTTTCATGAAGATTATCAAAGATTCACCATTGCAGATAATAACCTCTGAATGTAGTTAACATGGTGCATTAATTCATCCATAATTTCCTTGCGATTTTGTCTGTATTTCTGTCACGAGGTAATTATTCAACGTGCCATGAGGGTTAAGGAGGTTATGCCTCTATCATTCCTATGGTATACATGTCGGGAAGGGTGCCTGCATTTACCTTGGTCATTTACCTTATTAAACTTCTTCCGAGACTGAAAGCAGTTTGTGGATGGTTAAGACTGTACTTAATGCCTCAGCAAATGTCCTTTCATAAAATTTGTACAACCCTCTTCCTGTCTTGGCTCCAGGACACCTCTTCTGGACTTTATTTTTCCTGGAAAGACATCCAATAAAACAACAATTAATCTGGGAACCCTTCCCACTGATCACCCCCAACACTACAGTAGCCCCATCTAACATTGTCACAGTTACTTCAATGTTTTGTTGCTAACTATCAAAAATGTGCTGATTTAATCGATTTCAAATTTTTAAATAATACAGCACCTTGAAACCCTCTCCCCATCCTTTCAAACAGACAGGCAGCGGTTTTATTACTACCATTCCGCTGTACACAGAAACACAAACAGATCAGGAATAAAAAAAAGTAATCCAAACCCACAAAAACCAATAATAAGATTTTATGATCGCATCTGAAATGTTCAGGATTAGCAAAAGAAGATGAGTTTGCAGCTGTGCTGTATTGCATTGGTAGTGTTGAACAGTTGACTTTCAAGGATCTTGGTTTTGTATACTGATTGAAGTTCCTTTGACCTGAACACATTTTTAATTGACTTGTAGCAGTTGGACTGATAAAAAAATTCCTTTCTTTACCTGCAGTCCAGGGGTGCTTACTGGATTTTCCAGTATTTGACTTTCACAGCATAGTAGACACACACTAGTTAGCCCTCAGCAGCATAATATAATGCGCACGATGCTGGTTCATTTTCAAATCTTTGCTTTTGTATATTCCTGGAATGCGAATCTACAAAAACCTCTCTAAGAAATCGTTCTCGGCTGAGAAGCAGGTTAAATAGTCAGCTTCCTCATTATTTCACTCCTCTATTTGCAATTTCTTTGATGCCTTCAGATGTTGCATTCCACCAAACTCACACAGAATATCTGCATGCAAACCAGCCATTGAATTTACACCAACATTTATTTTGTCTCTATTGTGTTCTCCTAGTTTAAATAAAAATCTCTATTAAAAGTTAAGGTAAGAAATGACCGTAGTAATTTGTGTTACTAATGTGGTGTCAAAACATGCTGCACAATTGAATTCAACATTATGTTTTTTTTTATGGTTTTGTAAAACTGTCTTTAGCATTTAATATATTTATACCCCATGACACCTTTGCTCCTCTCCATGGTTGGCCTTTGTAGTTTTCTTACTAAAATGGACCACCACATTTTTTATCTATACATGACCGAGGGTCACAAAATAATCTCAATGCACTTTTTTGAAGAATTTAAATTTTCATGTCCCACATAAGCCATTTTCTCCACTATTCATACATCAGCTGTACATTATATATGATTCAATATGGATACAATAGGTTGAATTTTACCAACGTTTGGCAGTCTCAATTGCAGTGTTTCATGGAGGGCTTCTCCCCATGAGCGCGAGCAAGTTAGCTTACCCAATTCTCCACTGCTCACCTATTATGTGTGTACCATCCCTATGTAGCATCAATATTAAGCTATGTTACATGCACCAGCAGTGGAAGCATTTGTGTCAGTGCCAGGAACTCTGGGATTTCTGCCTTCAGTATAATTTTAATGTTGAACTGCGCACCATGTCAAATGCTAAAAGTTATGCAGATTCCCCACCCCCCACAGTACTTGCAATGGAAGAGAAACAAACAAGAAAAGAGAACATGTACTTCACTGGAAATAGAAACTCACCTCTGTGTTTGCTATTATTGCTACTTTAAAACATCATCTGTTTGATCAACTATCAATCATTATAACTGGAGCTGCAAGAATTGAGCTACAGAAGGGCTACCCATCCTTAGCACCATAGCATGTTAGAACCCTGTCTGAAAGGGTGCTACTTTTTCCTAAATGCATGGTGTAGCAGAGCATCTTGTCATTGCTGAATGTGGTGCGACACATGGTGAAAAGTCTTTAAACAGTTGAAAATGCTTGCCTTTCCTGTTGTTACATAAAAGAAAAATAAAACAGAACAAATTCATTTGCTTCAGGGAACTGAGGGGGACTGTTTGTCTTTCAAACAACTACAAATTTACAGTCAAGGATGATCACTTTAACCGACTAGAAGGATGCAGGCCAAGTGCAGGGAGATGGGGTTAGTGTGGACGGATATTTTGGTCAGCATGGATCAGTTTGACCCAAAGGGCCTGTCTCCATGCTGTAGACTCTATGACTCACATCTATTGGAAGTGGATGTCAATTAAGTTCTGTCTAGCTTGTTGTGACCAATGCTGTAGTGGTCTATCATGTTGAAAGTGATGTTCATTGTGCTCAATGTCCTCATCTTCTTCCTCAGAAGATTACTGCCATTGCACCAGCTCTTCAGTGTCCATCACATCCCCTCTTTAATTACTCCAGTTTTGCAGGGTACAGCACGCAAGGATAATGTGGCAAACTCCATCTGGAAGTGAATTGTAAGGTCCCTCCAGACTGATCCCAGCATCAGAACTTCAGACGATTTACCATCTGCTTCACAATGGCCTTGTTGGAAAAATGAGCTCAGTGAGGGGGTTTTGTAACAGAACCATCAGGGTAGCTCTTATTTCCCAGGAACCATCCCTATAAGGCATTCAGCCCTTGAAATAAAACAGAAACAGGAGAAATTGCAAGGATAAAGGCATTCTGGTAGCTTCCACTGTCCCTGGTATAGATTTCCATGATGTTGCACTGATGATCACAGAAGATTTGTACATTGATGGAATGGAATCCTTCTCTGTTGATGAAATCTATTGTGTGAAGACATGACACTTTCAGTGCAACATCTGTCGCACCCTGCACTTGGAGAAAGTTAGCTTTGTTGGCAAAGACTAAACCCAGGCTGCAGCACTGACCTGGTTGCATGAAAACAAGGAAGTGGTGAGATTTAGCACAAACTGTAACAGTGAAAGTCTTGATGATTATGTCGATTATGGATAGAGAGATCTTATACAGATCTCTAGTGGATCATTAGAAGCAACCAGTTGCATAGAAGCTGAGCCACATGTATCACCTTAAATGCTACTGGGATTGGATGGCTACCCATCCCTTTGGGTCACAGTCCTTCTCAAGCAGATGAGACAGTTCTGTGCCTGTGTCCAGAGACATCCTCAGTCTGTTGTGGCAATTTACCTCATATTTGGAGGAAATGGCACTGAGAATGATAGATTCTGGGCCATGTGTACTTCCGCTGCTTCCTGAGGGGACTTTCTGCTGTGCCATCTTCAGATTTGGCCGTTTGGCAGCCAGTGGAGGTTCCTGATCGTCCTGGACTCACTAGCAAATTTCTTCCACCTTTACTGCTCTGCCTTCAATACACCACAGATACAATGATAATAATCCCTTCTGTGGCTAGATTTATTGGTTGCAGTTTCAATGAGCCTACATGGGGAGATAAGAAACAGAACATGCCTTTAGTAATGTGACCAGTCAGCATTTATATCACACACAAATTATAGGTTAACATCATCCTCCACACAGTGGGGCATGGCGCACTCGGACAAGGAGGGCCATGGAATGCAACTATTGGATTTTGACACAGTGGACCTTATTTTGATAAATGCAGTATAAGCCATGTTGCACAAATACAATAGAAGATCGTGGTAGGCTTACTGAAACCTTACACTCCCCATTCCACACAGTCACCCAAGAAAGGCAAAAATGCATAGAAAAGATTGTTGTCAAATACTTACAAAGTGAGAGGAAATCAGGTCCGTGCCCCTGTGCAGCCTATGAGACACTCGACTGGCTTTGTGAATTGTGGTTCGCTGGTGGCAATTTCAAGGTCACCTGTGATTATTTCTGCTTCACAGAGATAACTGATCAATCCATAATGACCAATCACCTGGTCAAGGTTGCTTGTGACCAAGATTTGTATTTGATATTGTGAGTCACTGCGTGTTTTGCAATGTGCAGAATTCTACGATTACAGGTATCTTAAACCTGTGATGTGTAAGTGCCTAATTAATGCAATTATACCTTGAAGGCCCTCATATCACTTACAAATCCAGCCTGCATTCTCAGACAGAAAAATAATCACTGAACCTCCCAACCTGGCGTGGTGACTGCCAGCTTTCATTCGAATTTTGGATGAGGATGTATTTTACAGGTTCAACTTACTAATCTAGAGGAGCCCTTCATCAAACTTCCATGTTCCTTTTTGCTTTGCACTCCCTGTCAAACTCATCCCCAATCCTCATGTTCCCATCCAAAACCTTTTTAAATCTTCACCTCCCAATATGTCCTCCTGAGCCCAAGACGAATCATCATGATGCACTTTTCTCTGACCTGCCTCCCCCCAAAATCAGTGTGGTGGTGATCATTAATCGACAAGCCCTGTCCCCAACAACCCCAGTAATCTACATCCTCAAATACACTATCGTTCCCTACCCTTATATATTGTGTTGCCTTCTTTCACAAGTATTGGCCCCTCTGCATCCCAGAGGGATCTCCACAATTGAAATCCTCACCTTTCCTGCCACATTAGTGGCCCCGGAAATCACCTGGATTTCCCTTTCCCTTCCTCCAACTTCCCCCCCCCCCAAGGACTGACCATGATCCACCCTCAGGGCTGATTGGAAAAACAGCCCCAACTGAATGAGTGACTAGACCCTTTACTCATCTCAATGCAGCTGCTTGACTGACTGAGCCCCCATTCCCAGACTGGTTGCACTGCACCTGCAGAACTGATCGTAACACACTTCCTAGACTATAATGACATGAAATCCCTGACACTCATCGCCACAAGCACTCAAATGATATCAGAAGCTGTCTTTGATAAACTGGTGGGAGGTGGGGGAGGGGGGGGAATCCCCTGACTGGCAACTGTCCCCCTTGGCTGCTCTAAGCGCTACTCTTTTTAGTTTTTGAGACATAGCCACATTGTCAATTACACCATGTAAGCTGTTGGCACATGTTGTAGGTGTGATAGTGACGTAGCATGGTGTCATTCAGCAGCATGTTGAGCCTTTGACTGATCACTGCTGCTAATCTGCTGCCGGGCTTCATATCTGTGAAGGTGCAAGTTGTGATTGAGATAGCAATGTGTAAAGAAATACATGGCAAGGCAGAAATGCAGTAAGAATCCATGCAGACATACAATGAATAGGCACTAAAGGTACAAAGCTAAGAGCACTGAGATATGGATTGGAGCAAAGCACTAGATAGATGCTGTTTCTGCACACAGAGTGGTCTGGAGGCAGCAAAGTGTCAATATACTCCAAAATACAGTGCTCAAGTGATTGCCTGTACTCTAAGATGGAGACATACTGCTATTATGTGGTGGCACTGGTGTTTTTCCGATGCCAAACTCCATGCATCGAGAAGACAGGCAATCAATGCCCATGCAGCTGGCCAAGATGGAGGCCTGGAGAGCAAGCTACACGTTGGAGGTACCTGCTCAGGAATTATCACTGTTTTGTTTCTCTGTGTCTTATGTGAAAACAACAAACTGCAGATTTATGAGGCAAGAATAGGAAATCATGGGGTATAAATACATATACGTCTCCCACAACTGACTAGTAAGATTCTGGTTTAATAAAACCTTGGGTAGAAAATCAGACATTTTGTTCTCAACATCTTCTGATCTCCCCGTATTTTTTCCAAATGACTCACTGTTGCCCACTTCATTCAGGGGTTAGAAAAAATCCACCCAATTAATCTGTTGGCATCATAGATTAATAATAGCGTGGTTTCAAATGGTAAAGTAGTCCTTTACAGGTCTTCAGGAAAATCTCCAATGGCCTTGTAGTTTTAACAGCATTGGTTGTAAGCAAGCTCTCATTTCCCAACAAATACTAATGTCACTCAAGTGCCTAAGGTACTTCCTCAAGTCAGACAAACTGTGCCAAGTGGGCTCAAGTGTTAAAAAACATGAGTAATTGCAATCCCCAATATTCCATGACTTTAAAAATAATTTATTAAAACGTTATCAGGAAAATTATATCCAGTTTTGTTCAAATTTGGTGAAGTACAAACCTTGACATGCACAAAAATGCTCAAATATTTTTGAAATCAAACCAAAAACCCACTGTTTAGTTTTTAAAAATCCAATGGTTACTTTGGAAACTTACAAAGTAATAGATGAATTTTCAGATGTATTTCAGAAATAGTAAACAATCAAAACATAGAAAATATCCTGAATACAGCAACCTATCACTTTTGAAATAGTCTTTTCTCTACCTGCAATAGGGAAAATAGATGAACAGCATTTCACTCCTCTAGCAGACATTAGTCATTATCTCTCCCAACCTGCACTGCATAAACGTATACTGAAGGACTCAGTTTAGATTTCAGTTTTAGTACTTTGATAAAGAAAATAACAAAAGACATAAAATAGACGGAAGAAAACAACAAACTTTTAATTGATTCATATAATGCTGGTACAGAAAATGATTTCTTCCTCATTCATTTTTTTTCAACATACAGATAAATATCCCAGCAGCAGTACAATAATGGAAAGCCAGATCAACTGCAATGTTCAAAACAACCACAAGCTTTAAAAACATCACAGAGATTGAGCGTACACAGATCAAATACATTCAATCTGTGTGCCTTCTCTTTGTTGGAAAAAAGTAAATCAAAATCCATAACCATACTCTCTCCTCATAGTTCAATATATTTCTCTATTCGAAATATTTTTCTGCTTTTCCCTTTAAGATGCAATGGTATTTTCTGCAATCCTTCACTTGCGGCAAAATCTTTCTCCCCACTTGCTTAATATCAACTTTGCTTGTTTTACTCTTTCACACGGATGTGAACATCGTGGGAGCAGCCGGATTTAAACTCATTCCTAACTATCATTGAGAAGACGGGAGTCAGCCATGTAGCTGTAGCTGAAGTGCAGTTTGGAATGTTAGATATCTATTTCTGATCAATACAATCACAACAAGGAGTCTTTCAGTGTTCACCAATGGATCACAGGATCAATTGAGGAAATAGGTGAAATTTCAATCTTCATATTATCAGAGAAAGAAAATGGGACATTAGAAAATGTGGTACTTCAATATTGATAGGTATGTTTATATTTTCATTAAATTTAATGGACTGATATTTTACTTCATTACTCTCCCAATTTCAAAAGATCAAAAAAAAATGATTCATGGACCAATTACTATTTATATTGGCTTTAATGCGACGAAAACTCCAGATTGCTTTACAGGGCATTTACTAACTAGCTGTGACAGCAAATCATCCAAAAAGATATAAGAGAAGAATGTCAAGAGACAAGATTTTAATCACTGTGGAGAAAACAAAACAGTGGACGGGTTTTGGGAAAGCATCGCAGAGCTCAAAGCCAAGCAACTCAAGGCAAAACCACCAATGTCGAAGATGCCAGAAATAGAAGAGCACGGACATCTTGGAAAGTCTGTAAAATTTCATGAAATTTGTTCTTGCTTCTTTCAACTTCTATTCAAGGTAAAAGGGGTTGGCTAGCTCAGTTGGTTGGATGGCTGGTCAGTGTGACACCAACAATGTGGATTCAATTCCCACACTGGCTGAGGCTGTCCATCACCCAACCCAATTGTCCTTCTCAACCCAATTCCTCACCTGAGGCATAGTGACCCTCAGGTTAAACTCACGACCATTCTTCACTCCCCAATGAAAGAGCAATAGCCCTATAGTTCACTGGGATTATTGCAACTATATTCAAGGTTAGAAATGTCAGATAGATCCACAGAATATCCAACCTAAAACTGTGCTATTTCTTGAATTTTTCATTTTCAAATGGAAAGCTTTTCTGTGAATTCATGACCAACATTTTGACACTCAATGCATAGAAATAAGTTACATAATTGTGCAGCTTCCAACATCGGACTATACCCGGTGATCCAAATCTACATGTCACCCAAACTAAAACTGGAGACCCATTTAATGAAATACATTAACACTTGACATCATCCATTTAATCTGCACAGTTTCACCATGACTTATATACTGTACCCTAAGGAAAGGTGTACTTCTGCAGTGTCATCAGAGCAAAGCTGTTTTCAATCAGGGAAACATTAATAAGAGTTATTCATAACCATGTGGTAAGGATTCTTGCTGTAGACAAGATAAACTGAATATAAACTGGAACAGGGTTTTCACACAGAGCTTCATTTCTACGCTTATCTGTAAACTAACTGGAATCATGAAAGATCGCTGGTATATGTTACAATCTCAGACATTTTTAAAGAAATTATAACTCTTAAAGTCTGCATATCACAAAGACAGGTATTGAATAAACCAAACAAAATCAAAAGAGAGAGTAAAATGTTCAAAAGGAACACCAGTCCTCAAATGACCCTTCCACTTCAAACCTTGCTGAAACAATAGGATCGGAATAGAACATATGTGTAGTATTTGTAGAGGATAAGTGATACTGCTCTCAAAGTGTCAAGCAAGTTCAGGTTTTATTTCACAACTTTCAGAAGTTGGTCAACATGGGAATCAGAACCCAAAGACTTTAGATTGAAAAAATGAAAGTTTGTAAAAGTCTGCAAAAGAAATTCATTACTTAGAATACAACCACTATATGTCATCTTTGTTTGCCCTTCTGCATGCTTTTGTATTATGTGGGAACAGCCAATATTGACCGAATATTGATTTTCAAATAAACTGCTTTTAACTGCATTCTTAAAACAAAACGTCTTCAGTATGTCGGCACTGTAGCACTGTGGTTTATGTATTGGCATTACTTCAGCAGTTGTAAAACAAAATTGAATTAAAGCTATTAAAAAGGAAGAAAATTATTACCATGCTGATTGTTAAACATATCTAATTTTGAAACACAAAATTAACAACTTCATGTCTTCAGAGCGCCAAATCTGCTCACTTCCACTGGGTGTGTGAAAAATAAAGATTGAACTGTTTAACTAAGGATGCCGGACTTTCAATAAGTTTATTCCCTACTGTGGTGACCAGAAATGATTGTATCCCTGGAGGTGTTCATGTTTGAATCATCCAGGGAGTGAAAAGAAAAGAGAAAGTGAGGACTGCAGATGCTGGAGATCAGAGCTGAAAATGTGTTGCTGGAAAAGCGCAGCAGGTCAGGCAGCATCCAAGGAGCAGGAGAATCAACGTTTCAGGCATGAGCCCTTCTCCAGGAATGAGGAGAGTGTGCCAAGCAGGCTAAGATAAAAGGTAGGGAGGAGGGACTTGGGGGAGGGACGTTGAAAATGCGATAGATGGAAGGAGGTTAAGGTGAGGATGATAGGCCGGAGTGGGGGGTGGGGGCGGAAAGGTCAGGAAGAACATTGCAGGTTAGGAAGATGGTGCTGAGTTCGAGGGTTGGGACTGAGATAAGGTGGGGGAGGGGAAATGAGGAAACTGGAGAAATCTGAGTTCATCCCTTCTGGTTGGAGGGTTCCGAGGCAGAAGATGAGGCTCTCTTCCTCCAGCCATCTGTGTTGCTATGGTCTGGCGATGGAGGAGTCCAAGGACCTGCATGTCCTTGGTGGAGTGGGAGGGGGAGTTGAAGTGTTGAGCCACGGGGCAGTTGGGTTAGTTGGTCCGGGTGTCCCAGAGGTGTTCTCAGAAACATTCTGCAAGTAGGCGGCCTGTCTCCCCAAGATAGAGGAGGCCACATCGGGTGCAGCGGATGCAGTAAATGATGTGTGTGGAGGTGCAGATGAATTTGTGGCTGAAATGGAAGGATCCCTTTGGGTCTTGGAGGGAAGTAAGGGGGGAGGTGTGGGCGCAAGTTTTGCATTTCTTGTGGTTGCAGGGGAAGGTGCCGAGAGTGGAGGTTGGGTTGGTGGGGGGGTGTGGACCTGACAAGGGAGTCACGGAGGGAGTGGTCTTTTCGGAATGCTGATAGGGGAGGGGAGGGAAATATATCCTTGGTAGTGGGGTCCGTTTGGAGGTGGCGGAAATGACGACGGATGATATGATGTATATGGAGGTTGGTGATGTGGTAGGTGATGACCAGTGGGGTTCTGTCCTGGTGGCGATTGGAGGGGCGGGGCTCAAGGGCGGAGGAGCGGGAAGAGGAGGAGATGCTGTGGAGAGTGTCGTCAATCACGTCTGGGGGGAAATTGCAGTCTTTGAAGGAGGCCATCTGGGTTGTTTGGTATTGGAACTGGTCCTCCTCAGAGCAGATGCGGCGGAGATGAAGGAATCGAGAATATGGGATGGCATTTTTACAGGGGGCAGGGTGGGAGGAGGTGTAGTCTAGGTAGCTGTGGGAGTCGGTCGGTTTATAGTAAATGTCCGTGTTAATTCGGTCGCCCGAGCTAGAAATGGAGAGGTCTAGGAAGGGGAGGGAGGAGTCTGAGACGGTCCAGGTAAATTTGAGGTCAGGGTGGAAGTCTGAGACGGTCCAGGTAAATTACCTGCATGGGCCCCAGCTATTCCTGCCTCTTCTTCAGATATGTGGAACAGTCCATCTTCCGCAGTTACACTGGCACCATTCCCCACCTTTTCCTCCGCTACATCGAAGATTGTATCGGCGCTGCGTTGTGCTCCCACGAAGAGGTTGAACAGTTCATCCACTTTACCAATACCTAGGCCATGTTTACTACAGTCCTTCGGGGTAGGAAATCTGCCATATGTACCCCATGTGGCCTACATGTGATGCCAGATCAAAAGTAAGCACCCTCTGAGAAATTACATTCCATTAGTGAGTAAAACAAAAGTAAGTTTTTCCTTCTTTTTGATTCCTTCACCACCTCTCACAGGTCACATTTTGCAGCTATGTCATTTAGGACTTGGCTTAATAGTGGTGCTACAGACTCACTGCTGTTAATGAACACTGAAGTCCTTTACCCAAAGTATATGCGGCTTGTCAAGATTCGTGTTTCTTCCAAGTGGTGTTAAACATGAAGGACTATTGATTCATTTACTGAGATGGAGCAGTAGGCAATTATCAGCAGTGATTTCCTTGCCCATGTGTAATCTGATACCATGAGATTTCATGCAATCTGCAGTCAAGGTTGAATACTGCCAGGACAACTCCTTCCTGACTGTATACCCTGTGCTACTGCATCTGTTAGGTTTATCCTGCTAGTGAGACTAATCATACATAGGAATGGTGATGATGGTGTCTGGGGCAGCATTGTGAGTATGACTACAGCACCAATTCCTTGAGCAACAGCTCTCCCAATTTTGCACAAAAGCCAAAATGTTTGTCTGGGAGCTCCACAGGATTGATAGCTTGTGACACTCATGAGCAGGAAGCTGTGAGGTTTCTTCAACCAGAGTGTAGAATCAGCACAAAGACATGCAGAATTCAAACTGAGAAGTAGCTTTAAATGATGTACGGAAAGTGAAATAAAGATTAGGTAATACCAATGGGATTAATGGGCAGAAACAAAAAAGTTTAAAAATTAGAAACCTAGCACTAATTTTCTTCAGCAGGAAATAAATCCACACTGCTAAATTCACCTTTCAGGATTGTTGAAAAAAAATTCACTAATTAAAAGAGCAACAGTACCACTTTTTTCAGCTGTATGGAACCAGGAAGCACATATAGCAATTTCAAGTTGTTGATATCATTTCAATGCAAATCTATTCAAAAAAATAAATCCTATGGAACAGTAGAACCTTTCTGATAGCAACTCCTGTGTTTTCCTATTTAACTCCTTATGTTTGCATTTCAGAAACTTCCTTCCAGATTTCTTCCACTATAACATGGATCACTGATTGCTTCTCTGGTACCTCTTTATTTTTAAATTCTTTCACAGGAGTTTGGAATCATCAGCAAAGCCAGCATTTATTGCCCTTCCCTAACTGCCTCGATGAAGGCAGAGCTAAACCGTTTTCTTGAATCGTTGCAATCCTAAATGTATAGGGACAACCACAATGCCATTAGGAACTGAGTTCAGGATTTTGAGTCAGTGGGAGTGAAGTAACAGCAATATAGTTCAAAGCCAGGATGGAGTTTAACTCAAAGGAGAATCTGTATGTGGTGGCCTTACCACGCAGTGGATGCATTTGACTTGCGAGGTGATTGAGGTAATAGGTTTGGAAGGTGGTGCTGAAGGAGCTTGGTGGATTCCTGCAATGCATATTATAAATGGTATGTACTGCTGCCACTGTGCATCAGAGGTGATGGTAATTGGGGCGCCTTTTAAGTGGATTGTTCTGGATTGTGTAAAACTTCCTGATACTGTTGCAGCTGTGCTTACCCAGGCATGTGGAGAATATTCCATCTGATTCCTGACTTTTGTCTTGTAGATGGTGGACAGGGTTTGAGGGGGAAAATCAGGAGGTGACACTCTCATTCCAGAATTCGGAACATCAGACCTGCTGTTGTAGCTACAGTATTTATATGGCTGGTCCAGTTCTGTTTCTGTTCAATGGTAGCCCCCAACAAATTAACTGTGGTGAATTCAGTGGAAGTAAGGAATATTCTCTTTTGCTGGAGATACTCATTGCCTGTCACTTGAAGCCTGAATGTTAGTTGCTTAGCATGGTGTGTTACCCTGCTGTTGCTGCATATGGATTCGGATTGCCTCAGTGTATATGGGGTCATGAATGGCACTGAACATAATGCATCATGAGTGAATATCCTCACAGCTGATCTTTTAGATATTTTTCAACAATCTGTTCAGGAACCTTATGACACATCTCTGGAGCAGGCAGGACTTGAATGCAGGCCAAAGGTATGGACATTACCACTGCACCACAAGAGCCCAAGCATCTGACCCTGTAATAGAAGGATGATCATTCATAAAACAGCTGAAGGTGGTTAAGCCTAACATGAAAATGCTGCACATTTTTAAAAATTTCATGACTTAAATAAAACAACAAGCCATTTATCAAAATTTGCAGGTATCAAAAAAGGTACATATAGCAATTGGTACATAGAGGAGCATAAAATTACTGAGAAACTGATAGATAAAATGAGTAGCTAAAATCATCAGATGAATTCTAACATAGTTGATGCATGAGGCCCTCCTTTTTAGTACAAAATAGGATAATGTTTTAAATAAATTCTGAAGTGCCATGAACAGTGGAGATTTAAAGGGTTTTAGGGTCCAAGAAAGCAGATTACTAAAATATGGCAGCCCTGACCCACAAGCTTCATTCCTAATTAAGGGCTTATGCCCGAAACGTCGATTCTCCTGCTCCTCGGATGCTGCCTAACCTGAAGTACTTTTCCAGCAACACGCTCTTGACTCTGATCTCCAGCATCTGCAGTCCTCACTTTCTCCTGCTAAAATATAGGAGTCATGTACAAAAACTGATCACGAAGACAAACAGAATGGCAGTCTTTATAGCCATAGCAGGCTGGAATGTAAAGGGGAGGAAGTTTTTTTCCAGCTATATAAAGCCTGGTTAGACCACATCTAGAACACTGTGTATACTTTTGGATGCCAAATCTTCAAAAGGAAATATTGGTTCCAAAGACATGCAATACAGACTCAACAAAATGTTCCCAGGCTGCAGAGTTTTAAATTGGGCAGAGATTACAAAAGCTAGGCTCACTTTCTTGGAACACAGAATGTGAAGAAGTAATTGGATGGCATTTTTAAGAATTCTGAAAGGAAGTGATCATGGAAAATGTTTATATCTGTCTACCCTGATGGGGCTATCTAAGACACAGAGACTTCACCTTAAAATCAGAGTCTGGCCATTCAGGAGTGAAGTTAAGAAATACTTTGCTATGTAAAGAGTTGTGAAAAAGTAAAATTTCTCCCACAATGAAATGAGTTACTGATTTAATTAAATCAGACATTGATAAGATATTTGTCAGCTTTGGTTAGTAGGAATCAACAATAGAGGTTGCTGGATGGAGAACAGCAATGATTTTCTTGAATGGTAGCACATGCAAAAAGCCAAATGACATATTACTGTTCTGAGCCCCCTGCCTGTTTTCCGTTTTCTTGCTTTGATACCACTCTACTACCTTCTAAGTCCCCCTTTACCTTTCCTCTTGTCTTTTGCTTCACAGTTCTCTTTTCATTCTTTTGCCCTGTATTCCCTTCCTCATCGATTCAAATCCATCCTCGCTCCTACTCAGTCCTCCTCCCTGCATTCCACCCACCTCTCCCTTTTCTCATTTTCCCAGCCACTCACACCCCTCCTCTTCTACTTCACCTTTCCTTTGCTCTGTTTCATCCAACCATAACCTATATTTTTTTATTTCCTTTTTCTTGTATTCAAGAGTGGCATAACCTGTTTCCCATTACCACTCCTCTCTCTCCTTTCTCTCATATTTTCACTTTCTTTCCTCTTTCTCATATGGAAGGGATGAAACTTTTCTACAGCCTCTTTGGAATTTTACAGTTCCACAAAGTCCCTAAAATTAGCTCATAAATATGCATTCAGTAGGCAAATAAGTAAAAATGCCTTGATGCACTCAAATAACAATGCATCAGTGCCCACACTGAAGTATCGTTTAGAGAACAGAATTGAGCCTTTCGAATGAGCATTAGTGATTAAAGTCTGGTTGAAGATTTGTTGCTCGGGTGTCCGTTGTTGTGGTTCTGTTCGCCGAGCTGGAAGTTTTTGCTGCAAATGTTTCGTTCCCTGGCTAGGGAACATCATCAGTGCTATTGGAGCCTCAATAGCACTGATGATGTTCCCTAGCCAGGGAACGAAACGTTTGCAGCAAAAACTTGCAGCTCGGCGAACAGAACCACAACAACGAGCATTAGTGAAATACAGAATTCACTGTGCCAGAATGCTACACCGACTAAATCAGGAATGATGACTAAATCACCAACAAAAGGAGTATTGTATAATGACTCTTTGATGATTAACAAACAATAATATTGCACATGCAGAGAACAATGAACTCACTCTTGATCATGTGTATTGATGCACAGAAAAAGCAGTGGTATCTGATAACGTGCAAGATTATATTAAAAATGTAGCAGTAACTTTGTTCATCTCAATCATTACTTGGATTTTTGCAAATGGTAGAAAGACATAAATGATGGAATCATTCTCTTTTCTGACTGAGACATTTTGGTGGTAAATACATCATGGTGTTATTTTCATAACCTTAATTACCATAAGGAATACGTCATTCAGCCCCTCAAGCCTACTCCACCATTCAATAGGATCCTGGCTGATCTGACATACTCATGTCCACATTACTTTCATACTGGACTGAGAAACTGCATAGGTTCAATTTATTTGAAAACTCCAACAAGTTTATGGAACAGACAAACTATCTATTTGCAGTTATATAGCACCTTACAAACACATCCTTACTCAAGCAAGCTATTGGTTCGAGTCCTCATGACTGCTGGTCATGTGATGTCATCCCGGTGCTTGGATTATTAGTATATTCAGCTCTTAAAGCAGTGACAAAATATCACCTTCACCTTTATTATCAGTCATTTGCCCCACCGCTCAAGTAAAAGTTACATGCACTAGGGTGAAAATACTCAAGCATTAGGTTGCTGCAAAGCTGTTAAAACAGGACAAGAATTGAAAAATAGAGTCATAGAGATGTACAGCACGGAAACAGATTCGGGTCCAACCTGTCCGTGCCGACCAGATAACCCAACTCAATTTAGTCCCACCTGCCAGCACCTGGCCCATATCCGTCCAAACCATTCCTATTCATATACCCACCTAAATGCCTTTTAAATGGTGCAATTGTACTAGACTCCACCACTTTCTCTGACAGCTCATTCCATACACATACCACCCTCTGTGTGAGAAAGTTGCCCTTAGATTTCTTTTATATTTTTTCCCCTCTCACCCTAAACCTATGCCCTCTAGTTGTGGACTCTCCCACCCCAGGGAAAAGACTTTGTCTATTTATCCTATCCATGCCCCTCATAATTTTGTAAACCTCAATAAGGTCACCCCTTTGCCTCCAACGCTCCAGGGAAAACAGCCTCAGCCTATTCTGCCTCTCCCTATAGCTCAAATCCTCCAACCCTGGCAACATCCTTGTGAATCTTTTCTGGACCCTTTCAAGTTTCACAACATCTTTCCGATAGGAAGGAGACCAGAATTGCATGCAATATTCCAACACTGATCTAACCAATGTCCTATACGGCCGGAACATGACCTCCTAATTCCTATACTCAATACTCTGACCAATAAAGGTAAGCATACCAAATGCTTTCTTCACTACCCTATCTATCTGTGGCTCCACTTTCAACAAGCTATGAACCTGCAATCTGAGGTCTCTTTGTTCAGCAACACTCCCGAGGACCTTACCATTAAGTGCACAAGGCCTGTTAAGATTTGCTTTCCCAAAGTGCAGCACCTCGCATTTATCTGAATTAAATTCCATCTGCCACTTCTCAGCCCATTGGCCCATCTGATCAAGATCTTGTTGTAATCTGAGGTAACCTTCTTTACTGACCACTACACCTCCAATTTTGGTGTCATCTGCAAACTTACTAACTGTACCTCTTATGCTCACATCCAAATCATTTATATAAATTACGAAAAGTAGTGGAAAGTCTCAGAGTTTGATATTTAGGTAGTTTGAGAATAATTTGGATCAGGTTGTAAATTAGTTTGCTGAGCTGGAAGGTTTGTTTTCAGATGTTTCGTCACCATACTAGGTAACATCATCAGTGAGCTTCCAGTGAAGTGCTGGTGTTATAACCATTTCCTATTTATTATCTTGGTCTCTTAAGGTGGGTGATATCTTTTCCAGTTTTTTTTTTCTCTCAGGATGGTAGATGGAGTCCAAATTGAAGTGTTTATTGATGGAGTTCCGGTTTGAATGCCAGGCCTCTAGGAATTCCCATGCATATGTCTGTTTAGCCTGTCTTTGGATGGATGTGTTGTCCCAGTTGATCCTCGGACAAGCTAAACAGAGACACACACAGCAATTCCTTGAGACCTGGCATTCAAACCAGAACTCCATCAAGAAACATATCGATTTGGACCCCATCTACTATCTTAAGAAAAAGAACTGGAAATGATATCATCCACCTTAAGAGACCAAGACATAAACATAATTAGAATGCAGCTCTTAACACTAGCACTTCATCCAAAGACTCATTGATGATGTTACATAGTCTGGTGATGAAACGTCTGAAAGTAAACCTTCCAGCTCAGCGAGCAAACTTACAACCTGAAACTCAACCTGAGCTACAAATCTTCTCGAAAATTGCAATCATTTGGATCACATGAAGAGATAATCTTCTCCAGATGTGATCTTCACACTTAGCTGTTTGAGACTTGCATGTGTGTTGGTCTCTTGTGTGTTTTCAAGACCATTAGTTGTTGTCATGATGCCTTCCACATCTTCATTACCCAAGCATATCTTTGTGTGTGTTCTATACATAGTTGTAGTTCCCAAAATGGGATTTTGTTCCTCCACAATGTTGGCCATTATAATATGTGGTTTCACAGAATCTAGTTTCACTGCCCACTTTGGATACCTTTGCAGGTAATCCAGCTCTTGGATAGGATATGTGACTCTTAACTTTCTGTTCTACATGTAGTTTAAGCAGTCCCACACCAGCAGAATAGTCATGTACAATCTTCATTCTCCCTTGTTTCCAAGAAGTTTTTTTCTGTATTTCTGAGAACTTAGACAGGTGATGGCTTGGCAGTGTTATCCAAACTTATCTTTCAAATATGGTCTCTGCTGCTGATGATAAGCCCATATCCAAAGGTGAAGCTGTTGGGTGTAGCATAGCAATATGAAAACCCTGTTTTGTCACCCTAGACTTCATGATAAGTGCTTTAATAGTACAAACTATTTGCTCAGCAGCAGAATTGAATCTGGGATAAACTGGTGAGGCTGTTACATTGTTTACTTATATTTGGCACGTCATTAAAAGATCTCTATATATTGTAGCCCCTTATCAGATAGTATCTCTTCAGGTATACTGAATAGACTGAATATTGCACTCAATATGTTTGCTATAGCAACTCTTGAAGCTCCCTACAGCTAACTGATAATTGACAATTTGGAAAAGAGTTGGTGACTCAGAGAAAATTGCTATCATGTATGGCAAATAAATCTGTTGTGATTTTGGATCCAGGAATTGACAGAAATTTGAGAGTGTAGCTGTTCTTTGTATTGCTGCTATTAGTGACTCTTTGCAAGCCTCACACATCCTTATTATGTTTGCAATATATTTTTTGACCCGCTGGCCCACAGAGTTTCTTGTGCCAGATGTCTTGTTTGCTTCATGTCCATTAGTACCTGACATAGCTGTGATAATGAGTCCTGGTGAAAAGCTTCAGGGACAAGCACTTGTTCCCTTTAAAATTTAATCATGCATCTTAAAAGGTACTAAGTTCATCTCTGTCTGGCCAAAAGCATCTGAGTGTGTCTGGCACTTGTACTGTGTCAGGCCATCCACTGAAGGTAAGTTTCCATTAAGCCTTCTGTCACACCTCATTGGAGTGGCATGCTGGAAATCAAGCCCTGCTATACCTAGTCATCACAAAAGGTTTTATAAATATATAAAAATTCCTCGAATTATCTGTATTTCTAGGCTCATCTAGAAAGAAAACCATGAAGAGGATTTCTGTACTCATCAAGAATGACTATTTACTGCAAACAAATAGAATTTAGACAATTATGAACGGTTGACATATAGCTCAACTAATTAAAATTCTAAGCCTCTTATAAAATCTCTCCCACTATACATGCAAAGTTAAAAATCACACAACACCAGGTTATAGTCCAACAGGTTTAATTGGAAGCACACTAGCTTTCAGAGTGACGCTCCTTCATCAGATGGTAGTGGAGGGCTCAATCCTAACACAGAATTTATAGCAAAAATTTACAGTGTGATGTAACTGAAATTATACATTGAAAAATTGGTTGTCTGTTAAGCCTTTCATCTGTTAGAATACAGTGATAGTTTCACTTCTTTCATGTGTAAATCACAAAACCTTATTTTTAAAAAGTTGCATTCTCGGGTTAGGTGTTAACAATGGTGATAGCTAGAAGATATGTTGAAGGTGCTGGCCCCCTGTGTTCTCTGCCTTTCTACGATGTTCAGATTGATTCTAATCTAAAAAGTGAGATAACAGAGTTTTACATGAATTCATGCAGTTTTTGAGCAAAGTACAATGTAACACTGCAAGTACAAATTCACCCCACAAAATATATGTGTGCATGTGGGTCTTTGTCTGAAGTGGTCCAGGACTTTCAGCCTCGGACCTTCGGGTGACCATCCTCCAAGGTGGACTTCGGGACAGGCAGCAGAGTAATGTGGCCAAGCAGAGGCTGATAGCAAAGTTTGGTACCCATAGGGAGGGCCTCAACCGGGACCTTGGATTCATGTCACATTACAGGTGACCACCATTGCACTATACACACACACAGATACTCCCACACACACACACTTTCACACACACACAGGCACCCCTATACACACACACACACGGACACACATACACACAGATGCACACACAGACACCCACACACACCCTTACAGACACACACACTCCCACACTTACACATGCACCCCTCACAGACTTACGACAGTCTGCACTCACTACACACACACACACACACACACACACACTTTCTCACACTCACAACCCCCGACCCAGACAGACATACACACAGAAACAGACAAAGATCCGCATGCACACATTTATTTTGTGGGGTGAATTTGTAATTGCAGGGTTACATTGTACTTTGCTCAAAAACTGCATGCATTCATGTAGAACTCTGTGCTCAAAAGCTGCATGAATGTTATGTTACAGGTGGAGGGAAAAAGTGGGAAGGCAGCTCAATGATCCCTATCTACAAGATTGGCGAAGATGATCCTTTTGATTTGCCAGGACATGCTGCCTTCAAACTCTCTTCTCCAGCTACTTGAACTTGCTTGCAGGAAACTCTCAGTGACTGAACACAGCTTTAATGGTTAAAAGCAATAGCTTACCATCTGGTGAAGGGAAATAAATTGGCTTTCTTCAGTTTTGAGGTTCTTTTCACAGCAGAGAAAAAGCACAGTCCATCACACAAGCTAACCTTTCATCCATTAAGTCCATCTATACTTGCCACTGTCTCAGAAAGGCAGCTAACAGCATCAAATACCCCTCCCACCCTGAATAGAGTTTCTTCCAACCTCTTCCACTGGGCAGAAGATACAAAGTTTAAACACGCAACAACAGGTTCTAGAACAGCTTCATCCCCACTGTTATTAGACTTCCAAATGGACCTCTCAAATTTTAAATTTAATGTTGATCTCGCTCTTTGTGCACTTACTCTGCAGCTGTAACATTGCATTTCTCGCTCTGTTCTATTACCCTTATGCATTTTGTGTGGTATGATCTGCCTGTACCGAACGCGAAACAAATCTTTTCACTGTACCTAGGTACATCTGACAATAATAAATCAAATCAAATCAAATCCAAAAAGGATGCCACTTTCATTTCGAGAAGTTCAAAACCCTCTGGCTGTATATTTACACCCCCAAGCTACTCAGCTACTTGGAAGCCAATCATATAGTTCTTGGTCAGCAGAAAGCCTTTCTTTCTGAAACTGGCAGCTTTACGAAAGAGGAGGATGCTATCCCAGGCCATGATAATGGAGTAGGAGAAAATGAGGACTGCAGATGCTGGAGATCAGAGTCAAGAGCGTCGTGTTGGAAAAGCACAGCAGGTCAGCCAGAATCCAAGGAACAGGAGAACCGACGTTTCGGGCACAGCTCTTCATCAGGAATGAGATTTATTCTGATGAAGAGCTCATTTCTGATGAAGGGCTAATGCCCAAAACGTCAATTCTCCTGCTCCTTAGATGCTGCCTGACCTGCTGTGCTTTTCCAGCACGACGATAGAGTAGGAAATTCTCTCACTAAAAGGGTCAAGATGAATAAAGTAGTCTTGAACAGACTGTGGTACTCAAGTTGAAATGGCATCAGAACCAGATGAAATCAATCAAAAGGTTTTGAAGGAAGTGAGGGTACAGATTGTGGGTCTTTCCTGCACACAGGATAAGTGCCGTAAGACTGGAGGATTGAAAATATTACAGCTTTGTTCAAGCAATTGCAGACAAGTTAGTTTAATTTCAGTGCTGGGAAACTTTTAGAAACAATTAATTGTGGTAGAACTATGAATGGAAAAAAATGGGTTGATTAGGAAGAGTTAGCATAGACTTCTCAAGTGAAAATCGTGTTTGACTAACTTGGAGTGTTGAGAGATTAACAGAAAGAGTTGGTGAGGTCTGTTGATGTGATATACATGGATTTCCAGAGACATTTGATAAGGTACCACACAACAGACTTGTGCACAAAGTTCTAGGTCATGGTATAAAATGAATAGTAGCAACTTGGATACAGGATTGGCTGAGGGATAGGAAGTATTGAAACACAGGCATAGAAATTTAGAAAATAAGTACAGGAGTAGGCCATCGGCCCTTTGAGCCAGTACCACCATTCAATATGATCATGACTAATCATGCAATGACAGTATCCCATACCCGCTTTTTCTCCATCCCCCTTGATCACTTTAGCCCCAAGACTACATTCAGCTCCATCTTAAATATATCTAATGAACTGCACTCCACAGCTTTTGGTGGTACAGAATTCCACAGGTTTGCAACTCTCTGAGTGAAGAAATTCTTCCTTATCTCAGTCCTGAATGGCTTACCCCTTATTCTTCAACAGTGACATCTAGTTCTGAACTTCCCCAACATTGGGAACATTCCTGCCATATCTAGCTTGTCCAGTCCCATCAGGATTTTATATGTTTCTATCAGATCCCCCCTCAATCATTAAAATTCTAGCAAATACAAGCCCAGTCAATCCAGTCTTTCTTGATATGTCAGTTCTGCTATCCCAGGAATCAGTCTGGTGAACCTTCACTGAACTCGCTCAATAGCAAGAAACAGCGAGTAATGGTCTTCTTTGGGCTGGAGGAAATGTTGTAGTGGAGTTCCTTAAGGATCAGTGTTCAGACTCTTGTTTTTCCTGATATATTAATAATCTGGAACTTGGCATGTAGGGGACAATTTCAAAGCTTGCAGATGACAATAAACTTGGAAGAATTGTAAACTGTGAGGATTATGTGGAACTCCAAAAAGATATCAACTTAGTGGCAGATTTATGGCACTTAAGGTTAAGTGCAAAGAAATGTGGGGTGATGCACAAATGTCAGAAGAATGTTGAAGGACAATATAAAGTAGGGAGTACAATTCCAAAAGGGCTGCAGGAGCAGACAGGCCTAAGTGTATACAATCATTGATGGTGGCAGGACATTTGGAGAGAGCAGTTAATAAGGCATATGGCTTTATTAATAGGAGCACAGAGTACAAGAGCAGAGAGGTGATGTTGAACTTGTACAAGTTGGAGTACAGAGCACAGTTGTAGGTGCCATTGTAGGAAAGAGACAAATACATTGGAGACAGTGCAGAAGCAATTTATGAGAATAGTTATAAGAATAGATTGAAGAAGTTTTTCTTGGAGAGAAAGTATCTGAGATGAGATTTCAACTAGGTTTCCAAAATCATGAGCGGGCTGGACAATGCAGATGTTGAAAAGCTGTTCCTGATTGTAAAAGAAAAATGGAATGAGAAGGCAGAGGATTAAAGTGATGTGTAAAAGAAGCAAGGGTGATGTGAGAATTTTCACACAATGAGTAATTAGTAGATGGAATGCATTATCTGGAAATGTGGGGAAGACAGGCTCAATTGAGGCATTCAAGAATGTATTGGGTGATGATTTAGATGGAAATAGTGCACAGGGATGTAAGGAAAAATGAGACTGGCACTAGAAAATGGAACCAGTGCAGACAGAATGGAATGAATGGTCTCCTTCACCAATTCTGTGATTGGCACTAACCAAAATTTATCAAATTGATTTCATGCACAACTTCCAAGCCAATTTCCAAATCGACTAAATGTAAGTTTAGTGGAATTTTGGTATTCTTACTCAGATTCAGGCTTCTGCTCAGTGTCTCCAAGGTAATCATTTGTAACTGACATGAATGTCATTACCTAGAAGTTGCCATAGCCTCAATGGTGCACTTATCAGTGATTTCCACCAAAGTGTTATCAATGGTTTATGATTCTTTGCTGATCAAGTACATATAGAATCTTATGATATCAAATACTACAGGAAGTGTTTCATGTTCTATGTTGCTAAAATTGGATTGGACTTGTGATAGATTTTTGGAACCAAATGTGACTGCTTTACCATATTGCAAGTTGTGTGGTCCTTGCCCTTTATGAGATGCATCAACTTTTAGGACTGTTACACCCTTGGGTTATCATGCTCAAGGATACATGTTTTGACTGATAATGCTTATATGAATGATTTTAACATCTGCTAATATATTTGTTGCCATTAAAAATAAGCATCTTTTCTTAGAAGTTCTGTTATCTACAAAGTTTTGTCAGAAATGTTTGGTGTGTACAGTGTTAGCAAATACAAGCCCAGTCAATCCAGTCTTTCTTGATATGTCAGTCCTGTTGGAAAATCCAAGCCATCTCTGTAAGTCTTCTTTGTCTTGGGGAGTAGACATGTGTTATGTACCTTTGACTTTGCCTGGGATGGAACAGATTCCATCACCTGAATAGATAAAGCCAACGATTTTAATCTGATCTACATTCACCTGGCCCTTTCGCTGTTGAAGATGATGGCTTCATGATGAGCTGTCACCAGTGAGGTAACCTTTGGTCATGTTTTTCTTTGGTTTTGCCCAGCTCTGCCTTAAAATTGGCAATACATACAAACCCCGGAATGTTTGCCAAAACTCTATTGATATGCTGCTGGAACTGAGAGTATCTAACAGGCTGAAAGGTCTTCTCTGGGAGGAATATCTTTCAACTGATGTTCTGTACATTGTGCTTTCCTGAAATTCCTTTGCCAAGTGAATCAATCAGCTTTGATTATCTAACAGAGGAATTTTGTGTGGTCATCTCCTTTGAGAAAAATTAGGCATCTTGAGTGCAAATGTACCAGATTGTGTCATTTTCTTTAGAATTTTCTAATAGAACAGAATACTGATGTGGATAATGGATAACACCATAAATTGCTTCTGAGATTTCACCTTTGAAAGTGTCCTCTAACATAAAGTCTGCCTGAATATATTTGTTGTCAAATATATTCAACACAGTGAGAGTTTTCTTGACCTGTTCTGCTGCGATTTGTCCCGTGGTGATTTTGTGAATGGTCATAATGCTGACCTCAATACATACTGGTAAATCTGCTATTGCTAATCTATTTGGTATCTACCATTCAGTGTCCACCAATTTATTAGTCATCTTCCTGATGATTCCTGCTTTTTGCAAATGATATTAACATATCAAGAATTTACTGCAGTGAATTTATAAGGCTACTCTGTGGGGCGATTCGGCAATGCACCTGCGTTTGTTTTGCATGGAAATAAAAACCTCTCTTGGAAACAAAACCTCCAATAAAGCCTGAAATTGGGACAAAATGTTAGAATAGTAATAATATAATAATATAAAATGAAACGTTTGCAACAAAAACTCCCAGCTCGGCGAACAGAACCACAATAATGTAATGGGACTAGTTAGTCAGAGGTCAGGACTAACACTCTGGCAAATATTGATTCAAATCCCAACATGGCAGGTGGTGGAATTTCAATTCAGTTAATAAAATCTGGAATTAAAAGCTATGGTCTTTGATAGTGATCAACGTCAATTGTTCTAAACTTCCAATTGGCTCATCTATTGGTGGCATGGTGACTCAGTGGTTAGCATTGCTGCCTCACAGTAACAGGGATCAGGGTTCGATGCCAGCTTGGGTAACTGATTGTGTGGAGCTTGCACATTCTTTTGTGTCTGGTTTCCTCCAGCTGCTCCAGTTTCTTCCCCAAGTCCAAAGATATACTGGTTTGGTGGTTTGGCCATGCTAAATTACTCATAGCCTCCAGGGATGTTTAGGTTCTGTGGGATGCATGGAAAATGAAGGCTTACCAGGCATAACGTTTAGGGGTAATGGGTCTAGGTGGGATGCTCTTTGAAAGGTGGGTGTGGACTCGATGAGTCGAATGGCCTGCTTCTGCTGTGGAAGCATTCTATGTCTTTTAGGAAAGTTAATCAGCCTCCTGGTCTCCATACCTAATGGAATATGGGTGACTCTTTACTGCCCACTGACATGGTTCAGCAGTTAAGGACAGTCAGGAATAGGCAGCAAATGATATCTTGCCAGCAATGCTTACATCCCATGAAAGAATAAAAGAAACCTTTGTATTGTCAAATTTATTTATTCTTATAATAATTAAACTTTATGCTTTAATTTCAACCTAAACTTATCAAAGCCAGCATGTCTGGAAAATTATAACTTTGTAGACATAAAGATTACTTTAAAATAAAACATACTTTTGTAAAAATATTGACACTGAAAATATAATTAATTGTTAAGTTGACAGGCATTGTTTCAACCTTTACAAAAATCTAAAGACTTCCAAAATGTTACTGAAAAAAACTAAGCCCACATCTTTCTCAGAGAAGCACTCACCTGTCAGACTTATCACTCTGTTTCTACCTTCTTTTTGTAAACACAATAACCATGGTCCACATTTCTGCTCAGGACTTTCAATGCTGGCCTCTACAGAAGTGAGGAGTGTAGTTTAAAGCACAGTCTTTCTTTATAGCAGAGGATTGTCAGGGAATCCAAGTCAGGATACCCTAGAGAGCACCAGCTGTCTTTTTCTGGGGAGTAGTCACTACAATACTAAAAAACTTTGAGATTTATAACTGTGCTAATGAAGGAAATGATGTGGAGTCAGTGGACAAGGAGATGGGAGGTTAGTCAGGTGTGTAAGGGAGAAGGGTCTCAGCTGAGGATGCGAGCTGCACACATGATTTCAGATGGGTAAGGTGGTTCAATAGCACGGTAGTGAGGTGAACTGGCAGGTGGGTCAGATATAGAAGAGTGGCCAATTTGAGGGTTAGTCAGGTTCGATAGCAGGGTCAGGTCAAGTCAGGGGATGGGGTGGGGAGTCAGGTGGTGTTGCCCTAGTTGGGTTGGATCTGGATACAAGTTGGGGTGTCTGGTGGGTCGAGGTGGCTATTAGGCTGTAGTCAGGTCTAGACCAATGAGAGGTTGATGGTTGAGGGGTCAGATGGTCAGGAGAAAGGAATATATTGAACTCCAGTTGGGTCAAATTAGTGATTGAGAGTTGAGGTAGGAGTAGGATGGGAGTTGGGAGATTCAGTGGAGTTGGTCAAGGAGTCAAGGTAGTAATTTGGGGGCAGTCAATTGTATAGTTACTCATGAATAGCCATGGTTTGAAATGTGTCTAACATTTTTTGGGCTACTATCCAAACAATCATATCAGAACTGACTAAAGTTTTCAACTGTAAGTCAGAGTCAAAGACCTTTTCAAAGGGTCCCCAGAGCAGGGGAATTGCCCATCAGAAGATCAAACCTTTGAAGCAATTCCCACATACTTTGCATCAGAAGCTCCAAGGGCACCCATACACCCATAGTCATCCATCCAGTCCTCAGGTACCCAAAGACAAGAAGATCCAGGCCACTGTTTTGTACAGCCCATTCTACTCTCCATATACAACTGAACACATAATGACATTAGAACTTGTGTCAATCTCACATTTTGCAAAAACAATGAGTTGTTTCTGATGGTAAGCTCCTCAGACCTCTGCAACTTCGCTTGTGGTAATCCAGATATGTCATGCTTAGGGGACAAACTACCAACAGGTTCTCAGCTGGTTGCTTAATACTAAAATCCATGTACAAGACAAGAACAAGTTCTACTTATGGAATTACCTTCAATGGAGAATTGATCAGTTATCATTATCTTTCATCCCCTTAAGGAAGTAGTAATTCTGAGCTTGTAAATCTACATTGTGTGCAAGTATTACAAAGATTTTGAAAATTGACCCTTTAATCCCAAAGGTGACACACACATTTGCAACACTTCAAAGAAAAAAATAATAAAGAATAATTGGTACTTTTCAGAAATGTAAAATGGCAGAGCCAGGACCAGTACAGATATTACTGGTCTTTCAGCTAACACAACGTTTTTAGACTTAACACATATTACATTTGCAACCTTAAATGAACACACCAGCACAATAACTAAACAACTATATATGTAAGCAAATTTTTAACTTGTCACATTGGTGGAAAACAAGAGAAACTGGCTAATTGTCTTTTCCAATAACAATAAATCCATCAGTTTCTACAATGGTTGACTGATTCATATTACCAGTTCTGGTTGACTAATTCATACTATCAGTTTTATAGCCAAATAGCAAGTTCAAAATCTATATTTAACATGGTACAATGTTCCAGCTCTCAAGCAGTCCAGTCACTGACCAGCAACAGCTAACAAATGGTTTACTGATCAAGAATTTTACTTATGCAGTGTACTTCCTGATTCACACTCAGTTCTTGCATAAAGACACAACTCACCTCATTCCAACCTTTTCCAATAACATTGTGTGCTGGAATGGCAGCAGATGAGATTTTCAGTCAAGGATTTGGGCCCATGGCTGATGGTGTTGGTTGAAATTGGCAGCTAAACTTAAAGTGGGGACCAATTTAAAAGTGTAACAAAACCATTATTATGCAACCATCTCACATGACTGAATCAAAGTCACCAGAAGGGGAGGCTGAGCTCTGATAACTGTGGCAAGTTTACCTCACAATTTACCAATGAGGCCTTGGAGAAGGTGTCAATGATATTACATAGAGATGAAGGATCATTTTTTGAGGTGACAGGGAAAGACCACACAGTTAAACTAAGCCTACTTGGCTAGAGGTGGCAGGGAAGTGCCAGTAGACAGAGTGTTGTTCACAAAATCTAAATATAATGCCACATATGGTTTAATGGCCTTCTCAGTTCTGGCAAGGAAAGACCAACGCAACCTTGGGATGACAGGTCTGCAGTTACCAACAGACACACCAGCTGAACAGCTTCACCACAGTGTGCCTGAGCATCAGAGAGTCAAAGGTACATAGTATTTACTGACCTATCAGCAAGGATTAGAGCCCAAGTATTTTCCAGGGCCTGACAGCGTTGGTAAATGTGAATTCTTATTTAAATAAACCATATTGTTGAGAGAGACCATTGCCTCATTTGGCAATTCTGGCAGGATTGAAAGGAGCAAAATTCAGTGTGAAACAATAGAGTGCATAACCACGTGAGCGATGTAGATATGGGATTATGTGGAGAATGGGTGAAAGAGTATTGAGTTGGAATGACAAAGGGAAGGGCGTTCATTCTTCCCCTGTCTGATGTATTGCTTAAAGCCTCAAATATACTGGAAAGTTTCAGCTCGGCAGAGGCCTCTGCTGTTGGAGGTAGTTCTCATACTTTGGCTTTCTGGCGTCCACAAGGACAGCTGTGAATGGGAAACATGTCAGCACACCAGCAACATCACTGGGGGCTTCTGATAAAACTACATTAGCAGACCAGGAGTATCACAGGATTCAAGTGCATGCTCCACTGGTGCAGGTAGACTCAAATAGGCAGTGGGTGAAAAGGCGGCACTGGATGAAGAGCATGACATAAGTGAACAGAAGGGGTTGGTGAGCATGGCAACTGTGGGCAATTGCCCCTCAGACGATGGAGCACAGAGACAGCCATACAGGTGCAGGGCCTTGGAACTCAAGCAATATGGCCCCACTTTGATCAACCAGGTGAGACATCTGCCCACATCAGATTTTCGTGAGATATTGTAGAGTTATGGATGGAGAGTCCTACTGTTTCCATGCTGTATGACTCTATGACAGCAAACCATTATATACTGTTGACAGACAACTTTACTTGTTAAAACCCCAAACTCCTCCTGAACAACAGACACACACGCAAAAAGAAATCAGTGGCATTAGTGGAGGGCAACATTCAAAGGCAGTTCAATGGTCCATTCACGAGATTCACTGAGAAGATCCTTTTGACTTGCCAGGACTTACTGCTCCTCCAGACCCATTCCCCTACATCAACCCCAGCATGAGATCCTTTCTCAATGCTGGTACAAATCTCATTGACCATCTGCTGATGTAGGCATGTAGTATTGGTTCAGTATTGATGCTCTGACATGCCTAGTAGCATCGTTATGCTGACACTATGGCCTACATTTTCTTCCCATTCTTCACTCCTCTCCTCTGCTTTTCTCATATCCTGGGCTCTGGTGTTTGATCCTACAGTCATTGATCTATTTGGCTACTGATATCTATCTTGAAGTACCTTAAATCTATGTCCAGCTATTAACTTGTTTATGGTCAGATCCATTCTAAATGATTCATTTCACCAAACCCTTTGACCACCACCCCAGATCAAGCCACAATCCCACAACCTTGGAAGGCCACAATCCCCCTTGATTATCTGAATGCATGCAGACCATTTGCTCTCTAACTCTGTTCACTCAGTGTTACCTGTCTCAAAGCCACACACAGCCTTTCATGTACTAAGGTAAGTTAGTAGCATGACAATGAGTGAATCTGGCTGTTATATTATCTTCTTCTATTTGGACAGTTCCAGATTTATTGCCAAACTTGCATTTCCTCAAAAAAATAGCAAAATGACACTTAGAAAGCTCATGAACAACCTTAACTGCCATTGACCTGAGTCAAGTAGTTACACTCCATTCAGTAAAATCGTCAAACATCAAAACAACACTAGTAATCCAGCATATTGTCAACAGTGATTAAACTTGACTGCCTACTTCTGTACCATTAAAATTGTATCAAAATTCTGTTCGGTATTTTCGCAAGAGAACCCATGGTTACACTGAGCAGCTTTAAGAAGTAACAGACAGGTATATTTGAGCAAGGAATGTTATGGTCTATTCCAAATGATATACTACTGCACTCTTTACAAACAGCACATCCACTAATTTTCATTGGGTTGGACAAAAGCATGGTCATTGTAGTTGAGATAACTTCACACAGGCTAGTATCCCATCACCAAGTCACCCTTTTTTACTGGTGCATAATACACTGGCTGTAGCTAGCCAGCTCGGAGTCAGTCCTGAACTGAGGCGATACTGAATCCCCTGTTTATGTTGGTCAGCCAGGAACTTTTCCTGATTGGCCCAGGTTAACGACCCAATTAAGAATCTCATAGTCAATGAGATCCTACTGGTTCCAATCACTACAGTAATTTTTGACAGAAATATGAAACAGGTGTCATCAGACAGAATGACCTTAAATGCTCCACCCTGTCTTAGGAATTCAGGCTACTCATTTCTCGACATTGTTTCTTGGGTAGGTCTAGAGAACATACACACTGGCCGATGGACCAGAAATAGATTCATGTCCATGTTACCCTCTCCAAAACCTTAAATGACCTTTAAAAAGTTTTCCTTGTTTTCAATCAGCCTGAAACAGTCCCATTAAGATAGCGCAATGCTAGACGCCAATATACAGAGTATTTCACAGAATATCCTTGACCAATTGAAAAAATATATCAGAATCCTCTCTATATCATAGGTGTACTGTTTAGCATTTTGACTCTCACCTGATCCAAGTGGCCCCAGGAAAATAGCACAGCGGAGAGTTAGAGTTGGAATGTTCAGCAAGTATCGCACTGTGCTTCAAGCTGCTGAGGGCCAGCTGCCACTCAAATAAGCAATCTAATATCAACACCACATGTCAAATGACCCCAAGGTTTTGTTGTTTCATCAGTAATGGATTAGCTGCAAAAGTAGTGGTTGATAGGGGTAGTGAATATCTCAACTAAGTGTTTCTGAAAGTGAGTTAAAAATTATCACCCCAAATGTTTTCCTACTGATTCGAATAGTACTTCCCTTACCCACTAACTGAGCAAGTAGGGATTCTATAAAAGAAAAGTATACAAGTGTGTTCCTTCCTAACACTGTACTTTTCTAAAAAAAATGCATCCAATCTAATTGTGTTTACAAAAATAATGTACTGAATATGATTTGTTTATTTAAAACACCATTGGGGTTATAAAAGCAAATAGAATTGAAGATTAGCTACATATTGAAAGTAGAGAAAATTATAATTTTAATCATATCTCAATACTCTATACTGGCAAGAAAATGGTGGCAATTGCACATTAGAGTAATATGATGCGAGAAGTGAAAGCTACGGTATTTTACCATCAATGTCACAAAACAGTATTCGTTAATGAGCCTGGAGAAAATGTTTGTGATATAGCCAATTACAAAAACAAAGCTTTAAACATATTTTTAGGATGTTCATATATATGCACCCAGTGAAATGACTGACACATCTAAAGCCATCACACTGCATGTGACAAAACCTACTGAGTTCCCTTTGGCACACTTATTTCTTGCATTGTGCAAAACCACTTGAAAACATGCTTACAGACTACTTGTCAGTTGAAAAAGAGCAGTAATGAGATCTGGAGGTTTATGACAATGGTCCTCAACAGCTTCAAATAATACTGTATAAATCATGCAATCTCATTCAAATTTTCATTACAATTCACCGCACACATGCTACTCAAAACGACAAGAGTAACTTCTATATACACAAGCAGCATATCAAAGACAAAAGTTAACGGTGAAATGTTGGCATCAGAACAAAATTAACTCAAAAACTTTAAAAGTGAATAACTGAAATAGGGTAAAAATCTAATACTGACTAAATTTTGTTTGGACTTACCCACAGAAGAAGTATAACTATAGTGTATGGGTTATCTTTATGCTATACTCAGGTAAAGTGTTGAAAACAATTGTACGGATTTTAATGTACTACAAATATGTAAAACCAGTAATAAGCCCCTATTTTCCTGTTACAATGGTCTTGAGTTGCACCCTCATAACCTCCATCACGATCATTCTGAGAGGGTTGCCAAAAAGACAAAGCAATAACATGGCTGACATACACTGCCATATAATGTATTGTCTATAATTTCAAACTGTACCACACACAGATAGATTGACAATTTTTCACTTCAGGCACTAAGTTTTGCAGTCAGAAACTCACGTGAAAGGTTTTGTACCCAGCTATATTTCTCATTCTTCAGAGTACATAAAACAGCATTCAGATTCTTAAAATGCCCAGCTGGCATATGAAGACCCCCAATCAGAGTATAAATGTGTAAACATAGCTATAATTAAAAATAACATATATTTTATTCTCAAAAATCAATTATCTGCACAGCCTAGCAATTTCTGAGTTAAGTTCATAGATCCTGCAAACCCAGCACTCTGCCCAGTACAGTGCTTCACAATTGAACTTCATGAAAACATGAAGTTCAGTCCCATGTTAAACATTATCATTCATCTTTCTATTATTCTCGGATCATCCTAGAAGCAATAGAAAGCACATCATGTATGTTATCAATATCAAAAGAATTACTGAAACCCCATTTTTACTTCCTCAGCCATTACTTTGAAAACTCTCATCATGAAAGCATCCATGGGTGTCACAGTGGGTGCCACACTGGCTCAGTGGTTAGCACTGCTGCCTCACAGCACCAGGGACCAGTTTCGGTTCCACCTTCAGGCTACTCAGTGGAGTTTCCACCATTCTCCCATGTCTGTGTGGGTTTCCTCTGGGTGCTCCGGTTTCCTCCCCCGATCCAAAGGTGTTCAGGTTAGGATTGGCTATGCTATATTGCCCACACTGTGCAGGGATGTGCTGGTGAGATGGATTAACTATGGGAAATGCATGCTTACGTGGGTAAGGTGGTTGGGATGTTCTTTGGAGTGCTGGTGTATACTCAATGAGTTGAATGGCCTGCTTCCACATTGTAGGGATTCTGTATGCAACATTTCAATTCCTGCCTGTATCTCAAAATCAAGCTCCAACTGTTTTTCTCCCAACTAATGTTCCATGAATCCTCCCCAAATGTTTCCCGTACTCTTGCCTGTCTCACCTCTTGCAGTTGTCTGCTTGATCTACTCTCCACTTAATGTATCAGCTACTCACCCTGGTCTTTCTGCTTGCCAATGTCAAAAGTGTCTTTGTTCAAGTTCTGTCAATTTTACCTTTCAAAAATACTGCCACAATTCCATCCCTTAAATACACCTACATTTTAAGATGCTTTTCATGTGCTAATCTTGCTTTGAGATTTTTAACTGTGCTTTTATCACCGAGCTCTACTATTGTCGCTCTCAAACCCCTGGCCAAAAAAGGTTTAGTCCACCTTGCATCTCACTTATTCAATTCACTAAGTAAACAAAACCAAACAAATCTGCACTCCATAGTATTAAAAAAAGCAAACCATAAATGCCACACACACCTCATCAATGTCTGCTCTTTCTGGTCTTTCTCCAAAAGTACAGAGACCCAACGAATTCTTTTTGACATCAACCAGTGTTATATTCCAGCTAATGTTACTACCAGGCAAGTCAGATCCAAGGTGGGAACTTAGTTTGATAGATCATTTTTTTAAAGTTGTTTTGGTTTTAACAAAGTGGTCATTCACTGAAAAATAAACACAATGCTGCAAATTTTGCTTTGACCATAAAACATTTTTATTATAAAAGACATGAAAATGAAATAGAATAATCCAAACCATCTACTTACAATGCAAATTCAAAGATTTTTAAATACAAAACAAAAATATAATCTCATTATCCCAAAACCTTTGTTATAAATTGAAAAGTAACAAAACATAACTCGTAAGTTTTTTTATTATTCATTCACAGGACGAGGGCATCACTGGCTAAGCCAGCAATTATTGCTCATCCCTAATTGCAGTTGAGTAAATCACATTGCAGTGGGTCTGCAGTCACATGCAGACCATACCGGGTAAGGATGGCAGATTCCTTCCCAAAAGGACATTAATGAACCAGATAGATTTTCCTAACTATCGACGATGGATTCACGGTCGTCATTAGACTCTTACTTCCAGATTCTGCTGAGGTCAAATTACACCATCTGCCATGGTGGGATTCAACCCTGCTTCCTCAGAACATTACCTGGGTCTCTGGATTAACAGGGTAGTGGTAATACCACTAGGCCATTAACTCCTCTAAATACACATATCAGAATTCTTACGTCTTATACCATGGTAGGTTTAGGTTACTTGTAAATTCAACATTTAAATGTCTGTGATAGTTTTTTTTCCCTGGAGCTATCATACTAAAATGTACTCAGTCATAAGCAATCACTTCAGAGTTTTATCCCAACATTTCTGGTCTGAGACTAATATCAACTCTTAACTCTACAGTAACCTAGTTCACTACATATATAAAATCCTTCCCTTCTCAGGAGTACCTTTCTACACAGCTATCCAATTCAAAGGGATTCACAGGACTGCCCACTCAAAGTCTAAGGTAAAACTAAAGGTCTCTCACCATCTAAGCTATGGGAACTCCCTTCAGCTTAAAACAAGTTTCCAAACTCTCCAATAATCCCATTAATTACAAAACAATCTCAAAAAGCATATCCACTTTCAGCTGGGCAGGGGGGGGGGGGGGGACGTGCAAGTTGCTTTTTGAAAATAAATCATTATGGCTACATAAATACTTACAAGTTAATAATTGTTAATAATAATTTATGGCTACATAAATGGGTGGGTTGCGGGTCGGTATGGACTTGTTGGGCCGAAGGGCCTGTTTCTATACTGTAAGTAATCTAATCTAATCTAAAACTCATTGGTTAATAATTGAAATATAAACCGAAACTCTCAACAAATAAAACTAAAAATTTACATATGAATCCCACCGTCCACATCACACCAATATTTATAGAACAAAGAACAAAGAAAATTTACAGCCCAGCAACAGGCCCTTCGGCCCTCCAAGCCTGAGCCGATCCAAATCTACTGTCTAGAGCTGTCGCCCAATTCCTAAGCATCTGTGTCCCTCTGCTCCCCACCTAGTCATGCATCTGTCCAGATTCATCTTAAATGGATCTACCGTGCCTGCCTCAACTACCTCTGCTGGCAACGCACTCCAGGCACCTACCAACCTCTGTGAAAACTATTTGCTGCGTGTATCCCCCTTAAACTTTTCATCTCTCACCTTGAAAGTATGACCTCTCGTTATGGAAACCTTCACCCTGGGAAAAAGTTTATCTCTACCTACCCTGTGTGTACTCTTCATGATTTTGTCGACCTCAGCCAGGTCCCCCCTCAATCTCCTTTTTTCTAATGAAAACAATCCTAACCTACACAACCTCTCTTCATAGCTAGCACCTTCCATACCAGGCAACATCCTCTTAAACCTTCACTGCACCCTTTCTAAAGCATCCACATCCTTTTGGTAATATGGTGACCAGAAATGTACACAGTATCCTAAATGTGGCCGAACCAACGTCTTGTACAATTTTACAGCTCTTATTCTCATTAGCCCGTTCAATGATGGCAAGCATACCATATGCTTTCTTGACCACTCTGTCCACCCATCCAGCAACCTTCAGGGTACAATGGACCTGAACTGCCAGATCTCTCTGCTCATCAACTTTTCCCAAGGCTCTTCCATTTATTACATAATTTGCTCTAGAATTAGACTTCCCAAAATACACCACCTCACATTTACCTGGATTGAACTCCATCTGTCACTTCTCCACCAACTCTCCAGTCTATGTATAGTCTCCTGTATTCTTTGACAGTCCCCTATGCTTTCTGCTACTCCACCAACCTTTGTGTCATCTGCAAACTTGCTGATCATACCAACAGTGCCCTCTTCCAGATCATTTATGAATACCACAAACAGCAGTAGCCCCAGCACTAATCCCTGTGAAACACCATTGGTCAACTTTCTCCATTTCGAGAAACTGCCTTCAACTACTACTCTCTGTCTCCTGTTGTTCAACCAGTTCTTTATCCACCTAGCTAGAACACCCTGCACACCTTGTGATTTCAGTTTCTCTTTTGGTTTATCATGAGGAACCTTATCAAATGCCTTACTAAAGTCCATGTATATGACATCTACACCCCTTCCTTCATCTATCATCTTGGTCACTTCCTCAAAGAACTCTATTACATTGCTAATGCACGATGTCCCCTGCACAAAACCATGTTACTATCATTGATAAGCTCATTCTTTTCTAAATACAAATAGATTTTATCCCTCAGTACCTTTTCCAGCAACTTTCCCACCACTGATATCAAGCTCACTGGTCTGTAGTTATGTTTATTTGCTACAGACTTCATCTCATCATTGACTACACACTCAAATTGTACATATAAACTTGGCTTTCCTACTCAGAGTTGAGTTTTTTACTGTATATCCATCACAAAGACCCTTTATTCTAACTGTACAACATTGTTTGCCTCTGTCTCTAACTCTTCCTCTGATTTCTTTAATATATGAAATATATTAAATATATTTATATTACATTTTACACCTTATCATAGGATTCCGGTATCTAACCTTACCTAACCTTTTCTAACCTTACCTTTGTAGCTTCTTGTGTATTGATGGCAAAATTGTCAACCAGCTTGACATTATTTTCTGGACACATTTTCCTATATCCTTCTCTAAATATCTCTCTTCCTATTAACCTGTTCGCATCTGCTTTTGGTTATCTGTTTCCTCCCCTCCCACTCTCCTTTCATCCCTTTATTAGATCAAGACATCAACTCATTTTCTTTCTCTCTAAATGTTTTAGTGATTATCTTCATTTTAAAAAGCACAATGAATATGAGGTGTTGTTGAAAGTCGACCTTCATATTATTTTCCCTCGGGAAAAATAAGTGTCTTAGATATAGATGGAATATTGATTGGTTTGATGTCTGATACCAAAGGGAAGTGCAAATTTTGGTACATTTACGACTCTTGAAAATAGCTTTCCTCGAATGTTTTAATTATCAATAGTTTTTCAACAACACACCTTACCAATATCAATTCCTGGAATGTTCTGTGAAGCATCACTTTTACTAAGAAATGAATGATTTTATTGTCACATGTAGTTTACAGTGAGAAAAATAGTAAAATATCATGAAAAGCTTTTCCATTGTCACCACAATCCAGCGCCATTTTGTATAGTTTTAAGAATAAGAAAGATAAAGATGTAGCTTAAAGAGAGTCCATCAGACCTGAGCCAGCTCATCGTCAACATTGCTTGTGCTGCCATCCCTCCTCCACCACCTCACCACTGTCTACACTGGACCAAACCAATGTTGAAGTCATCAATTCTCCTCTGCCACCGCCACCACCTGTGCGAGACCCAACAACATCAGAGTTGCATCTCTTGCTGCTAGGCTCATGTCGATGTTGCTGTGATGTCCTTCTGCTACTGCTTCACCAGTGCCAGCGCTGAACCCAACAAACATCAAAGTTACCGATCCTCAGGTGCCATCTTTCACCACTTGGTCTACCTCGCTGAAGTCACCCCCACTGGTGTAGCAGCCATCGACTTTGTTGCCAGGTCCCTGAGAAAAGAAGTTGGGACTCACACGAGTCTGCACTGAGCCCACTCACTGCTGCTGATGATGTCCAAGCTCAGGGCAAGAGGTAAGTAAAGGAGAAGAAAGCAAAGAAGAGGTAAAAAAGAAAATCATTTGGAGAGGATGAGTCCTGGCTCAGGAGCCCTACTCTGCCACCATCTTGATGATGCACTTTAATCATATGAAAATGTTCAGAGGTGTAGCCACAGTTGCATTCTGTACCTTGCTTGACAATGACAACTTTATGATCCTTCATTAACTCAAGCCCTAAATTCCTGAGAAAAACAAAAAAACTTATAATAGGAAATGTTCAAAATGTGAATGTAGGTTTGCTCACTGAGCTAGAAGGTTCATTTTCCGACATTTCATTACCATACTAGGTAACATCTTCAGTGACCTCCGGACAAAGAATTGCTGATGATTCTTGCTTTCTATTTATGTGTTTGGGTCTCTTTGGATTACTAATGACATCACCAACCCAAAGAAACCTAAACATACAAACAGAAAGCAGAATCATCAGCAACGCTTTGTCCGGAGGTCACTGAACATGTTACCCGCTGTGGTGACGAAACATCTGAAAATGAACCTTCCAGCTCAGTGAGCAAACCTGAGCTATAAATCTTCTCAAAACTCGCTAGTGTTCAAAATGTACCCAAATGGACCTAAGAAATATTTTTGTACAGGTACCTTGTGCCATCCTTGCAAACTTTGTATGTTTATGTACAGAACTTATTTCCACTATCAAGAAACTGAAAGATTCAATAGTTGAACAAAATAATTTTTATAATTAATCAAATGAAGCAAGCACTAAATACATTTATAGCTAACTCCCTGTCTTCTAAATCAATACAAATTAAACATGAAATAACAGGCAAATTGACATCAATAATATACAAAAATTACATATTAAATGGCAGGTGCAATTAAAACAGTTTCCAAAAATTGGTTCAGCAGTCCAAACAACATACACCCCACCAATATTAGTCAAAAAACTCTTCAAAACTCAGCCTTTCAAATGAAAAATTTGACTTCTGTTCTTTGAAGTCAGTCTGACAGCAGTCTAAAATCAACCCACAATCCACAGCTATGGACTTCACTAAAACCTCAAGTTTGAATGGGATGGAATCAATCCACCAACGAAATCTTCAAGTAATAGAAACAACTCCAGTAACTATATTTTTGGTTATTCTCAGCTTCTGGATCTCGCCTGTATCCTCGACATCCTGCCTTTACTGCACTGTTGGACTCAGCACCTAATGAGCTTCAATGGTTGTCTCCTTTTATTTAGTTCCAACCAGGCTTTTGATTTTCAATCTCAATTTTTGCCTTAGTTTCCTTAGCAACTGTTTTCTTTCTATGTTTTCCTTTCCAATTAGCATATGTCTCAAAAACTAAAAGCTTTCAATCATGTATCCCATCACAAACTCACAAACTTGGCCACGTACCCCAGACAAATTAATGAGCTTGGTGAATTTCCATGAATTACATCCTTTAAGATGTCTCTCTTTTTAGGTGCAAGGACACGATCAGGCATCTTTTAGCTATTATAAATACTAAACTGATACCATTGAACCAAGCTAATGGTTTTGTACAGAGTTTGACAGCCATTCATCTTCCATTAAAATCAAGTTACTCAAAGGTGGTGGATTAAATACTGGTCTAAAAATGCTTATTCTATGATAAATCTATTTTCAGCTGCAGAAATAAAAAAAGGAACATGTTCGTACTCGCAACAAACACACTGATGTACTTTACACCAAGAAAATAAGCATTCTAAATCATTACCTCACTGTGGTTGTTCATGAACAATTTTTGTGCTGTGGTTATGCAAATAAATTGAGTTTGTGCTTAAACTTTAACTTTGTTCTGCCAAACTAGTACACTTTGCACCAGATCGTCAACTACACTCAAAGCAGATACTCCACTCTTGATTGTCAACAGTTTTCTTTCTTTATTTCTTCACAGAATGTGGGCATCACTGGCAAGCTCAATCTTTATTGCCAATCCCCAACTGCTTTCAAGCAGGTGAACTTAAGTGCTCATGAATTGCTTCAGCCTATGTGATATAGGTATTACACAGCACTGCCAGAAAAGAAGTTGCAGGTATGTGACTCAGCAACAATGAAGGAATGAAATCAGGATGGCATGCAACTTGGTTTAGATCTAAGAGACATTTGTGTTCCCTGTTGCCCTTGACTTTCTTTGCGGTAGAGGTTACAGGTTTCAGAGATGATATCAAGGAAAACTACGCCAGGAGACGTATTTTGGCATATGATCTTGGAAGGCAGCAAGGGCTTTGTCGAACTGATTTAGTTCCTTGCAATTTCCTTGTGCTCAAATCTGGTGCATTGATCAAGCCCAGTGAGGGAAGGGGACTCTTTCAGTTCTAGTTTTACTTTAATTTATTGATGCAAGTTTGATACAATTGAGTGGCTTGTTAAGCCACTTTATGTCGCATTTAGTCAACAATAAAATAAGGACGGCAAATGTGTTTTACAACAGTTGTTTATGAACAGTTGGCAATTTCCTGATCAACGTACTAGACTCTTTTTCCAAACATATTGCAGTAGAAGTTCTGTAAAACACTTATTTCACTCAGTTGTTGGAATTCATTTTTGCCCATGCACCAGCCCATTGTTGAGGCAATCCATGTCCATATTTTGTTTACATATAAATTTGACTATTTCGATGCTCTCCTGGTGTGCTTCCCAGCTTCCACATTTCAAAACTTAAGCTGATCTAAAACTCTGTTAATGTGCCTAAGACCAAAGGGCACAAGTTTAAGGTGAAGATTTCAGAGTGGTTGAGAGGGTGAGAGAAATTTGGAACGTTCTTCCTGAGAGGTGGTGGAGGCAGGTACTCTCCCAACATTTAACAAGCATAGAATGAGCACTTAAAATGCTGGGGATTAGTAGGCTGTGGACCAAGTACAGGTAATAGGATTAGTGTAGTTTGGTATTTGTTGGTCAACACAGACATGGTTAGCCAAAAGGCCTACGACTATGCTGTATGACTCTATGAATCCAAATTCACAACAAGTCATTTTATCCATTATCTCTCTGATCTATTTTGGCTCCAGGTTGCCAAATACTTTGATATTAAAATTCCTTGTGCTAAAACCAGTCTGTGCCTCACCCCTCCAGCATCTCTAACCTGCTTCAGCACCACAACACTGAAGGATCTCTTCATTCCAACTATTTTTGCCTATTGTAGATCCCCCAAAAAAAGGCTTCCATTGCCTTAAATTGCCTGGAACCCAAGTTCTAGCCATTCTCTTCCAAACCGCTTTGTCTCCTCAACCTATTAGTCACTTCATAAAACCTAACTGTAATTCACTTTTCCAATTAGAATCCTCTAAAATACTTTTAAAAAGAAACTTTATGTTCCACTTTTTCCTTATCCAGTGCTTCCACAGCCCACTGATAGAGAATTCCAAGCACTTACTCATAAAGAGGAAATGTGTCTTCATCTCAGAGCTACATAGGGGTCATAATAAAACATCAAGGAAATCCACAGGGCCAACGAGGAACAACATTTTACACAAAGGCACTTAGTTGATGTTAGTGCAGATGTCTGAAAGCTTGATGAAGGAGTTAAGACTAAAGGATAGACTGAAAAACTTAGGAAGGAAATGCCAGAGATTATTACCTTGGCATGGCCACCAATGGTGGGGGCATTTAATAAACAAGGTCCTTTCCACAGGAGGCATAGGTTTAAAGTGAATGGGAAAAGATTTAAAAAGGACATAATGAGCAACTTTTTCATGCAGAGGGTGGAGGATGAGCTACCAGAGGAAGTCGTGGAGGCGGGTACAATTTCAACATTTAAAAGGCATCTGGATGAGTGAAGGAATATGAAGGGTTTAGAGGGATGGGGCTAAATCCTGGCAATGGGATGAGATTTGTTTAGGATATCTGGTCGGTATGGTCGAGTTGCACTGAGAGTCTGTTTCCATGCTGTACAGTTCTATGACTCTATTGTAGCTTCCACAGCTGTTATTATTAGACTGTTCAGACATGACCTATTCCGTGTAACTACACTTCCTTACCTTTAACTGGCTTAATGAAATTGAAAGGCTGTTGTTATCCCTCATAAGCCTGAAAAATATTTTACATGCCTCTTAATGGCAGATTTGCAGATTTTGAAACCATGAGGAAAATAAACAACACTTCCATAACACCATGCTGGAGAAATAATTGCATTTGTCAGTTTTTGTTTGCAGCAATGGACTCCAGGCCGAAGGTTTCTCTACAGTTCAGAGAGCACATCCCACAAAATCCAAGAATTGTGGAGTCGCCTGCAGGGTCATTTGAATTCTGAAAGAAGACTGCAATAATATTGGGACTCGATGTTCTTATGTAGGCATGACAGTATATTAAAAAGATATTTTTGAACGGCAATTGATTTTTGTGTACCTTCAGATTTATAGCAGTATTCTTATTTGACACTATTTATACAAGTGCTGGACGGTTTTATAAAATTGTGATGTTATTTAGTTTATTTGACCATTATACTTCAATCTGCATGTAAGCTGCAAAGAATTTATTTTGCGAGTGTGGTGCTAGAAAAGCACAGCAGGTCAGGCAGCATCCGAGGAGCAGGAGAATCGATGTTTTGGGCATTATGCCCAATACGTCGATTCTCCTGCTCATCGGATGCTGCCTGACCCTGCTGTGCTTTTCCAGCTCCACACTCTCAACTTTGATCTCCAGCACTTGCAGTCTTCATTTTCTGCCTGCAAAGAACTTGTGATTGAGCTGAAAGCACAATGTTCCAACAGTTGGCACTTCAGCCTCAGACGTGATTTACAGGACAGTTTTGAAGACAAATGACGATCAGTGATCAACTCAGGTCCAGGAGCTTATTTTCATCCTAGCAAATATCTGCCCAATATTCCATAAAGTGGGCTATGCCATGACTCACCTGAATTAAAGTTATTGCTGTGTACTATTATAAAACTTCTGAAAGAAAATTGCCACAACAGAAAGAGATCTACTTCAGAAAAAGAAAACCCTGATATTGCCATCCTGCTACGCTAGACAAGAAAACAGTTTGACAAATCTTGGGGTGAGGACCATGGAGGTGGTTAGAATTTGAATAGAGGAACTGTGTCAACATGAAAACAAACCACCTCAATCATTTTCTCTATGTCAGCATTCATTTTTAGCTCCTAAGTCTTCCAATTGCTGACTACCCTACAACTCTGCAAAACTATGTTCAAACTTGCCATAAACCATTCTCATCAACTTCCTTAGTAGCAGACAGTTTTGAATATGATGCACTGTTGGTTTGCAGCATAAGGCTTGATGGAGGGATTGAGGTGTTTGGTTGTGGGCCGTTTTTCTTTTTAACACAAAAGTAGAATGTAACAAACTCATGACATGATATGGAATGAAAGCTGGGTCCAAGGAAATTCTTTAATGGATTGTGGAGAGAGATTGTCTAGTTCATCTATTTTTTAAGCAGATCATGGACCTTCATGGATTTCTTTCCCTTGAGTGAAAAGTTGTCCAGGTTACAAAGGAACACATCAGTTGAAGAATGCTGCACAGCAGCCTCAGACATAGCGCCAAACTGCACAGACACGAAATCACTGCTCTTTCCATTCAGCTTCCATAATTCCCCATTCTAAGACAAGTTCATGATAGTGGGCTGCAGCCACAAGTGATGCATCAGTGGGTATGTAAACAAAGGTGTGATGTGAAAAATTATATAGAATGGTTATACAGAGGATATAGCAATTATTTCAGTGTACTTTTAGAAGTAAAACAGCAATGAGGAAAATCTAAGGCGCAGGCTGCGCTTTTCCAGCACCACACTTTTCAACTCTTGTTCTCCAGCATCTGCAGTCCTCACTTTCTCGCAGTGAGGAAAATCTAACCTTCTAAGCATTGCAATATATTTTTCTTTCTGTAGTCTTATCCATGATATTGGCTCTTTCTAAAATAGCCTTGCTAATCTCCAAAAATGTAGAAAAGATAGATTATATTTTAAAATAATCCATATAATTCATTTGTATGTGCTATGAAAATAAAAAAAAGGCTCAATTGATCAAACATCGATAACTGAATGAGATCTCACGTATGGAGAACAGTTCATAGAGAATACGCAGGGTGACCTAATTGCATATTCAAGGCAGTGACTGAAATTATAAATTACGAGGAACATACTAACAATGATATACAGTAAATCAATTTTGTTCCTCAGAACAAATGCACATGGGGTAGTATAGTAGCTATATTACTGGACCATTAATCTGAAAATAAGAGTTCAGTTCCATCATTTCAGCAGCAGACTGTTGATGCAATTAAGTAATATCAGAATACAAATCTATCGCCAGCAATTATCACCAAGAAAATGATGCGTTGTCACCAAAAACCTAACTGCTTCAGTAACATCCTTTAAAGGAAGGAAACCTGAAATCCCTATATTTGTAATGGTTTCAAAGTGTTCCCAGATCTACAGTAATGTGGCTTACCCTCAACTTTCCTCTCAAATTTTCAACTTTGAATTTGTTCAACTATGCTTGTAATTTTACCATTAATATCCAAGTTCACAAAAATAAATTACACTCTCCCAATCCAGTGCAGCCATCATCTTGGGCTCCTCATGTCCAAGGAGTGCAGACCAAAACACATGTGTGGCCAACTGATTTAGGCACACATGGTCAGATCTGGCTGGGCCACTAAAAGCATTACTGGGTTATGTTATCATTTATTAAAACTGCCCATTGTTCCAAGATCCACTTGCAAAGTCAGGTTAGCCCCAGACTTCTTTTCCCCACACCAAACCATCTTTTTCGCCCTTCTGACAAATGCATGTAAGAGAGCTTTTGAAAAAATTTGTAGCTCGGGTTGTGGATGAGATCGTAGATTTGTTCACCAAGCTGTATTGTTTTTCTGAAGATGTTTTGTCACCTCACAAGGTGACATCGACAGTGTGTCTTCAATAAGGTGTTGGTTATTTGTCCTGCCTGGTATTTGTTTTTTGATACTTTTGGTTCTGTATCTGAGTGGTTTGTATATGGAGTCCAGTTCAATATGTTTATTGATTGGGTTTCAGTTGGAGTGCCAGATTTCAAGGAATTCTCTCGTGTTTTGCCTGTGCTATGAAGGTTCCATTGTCCCAATTGAATTTATGACTTTCATTGTCTGTGTGGTTGGAAATGAGAGAGTACTGGTCATGTCTGGCAGTGGTGAGTTGATGTTTGTGCATTTATATGGTCAGTTCTCTTCCTGTTTGTCCAATGTACTATTTTTCACAGTCCTTGAAGGGTTTATTGTTTATCCTGTTGGCTGTGGGTATCCGGTCTTTAATCTTTATGAGGAGCCACTGAAAGGTGCTTACTGGTTTGTGGGCCACTAAGATTTCTAGGGGTCTGAGTAGTCAGGGTAGTCACTTCTGATGTTTTTTTGATGTACAGTATGGTCACTATCATGTCTGGCTATGTGTGTCTTCTTTAAGATTGTTGTGTAAGTACCGGGGGATGGCGCTCTTGCTGGACCCGTTTCATTTAAATCACTTGAATAATTGTTCCTGGAGATCTGGGTTTTTGCAGTGTATCCTTGCCTGTCGAAATAGTGTTCTAATACAGAGAAACATAAATGCCAGGCAGGACATACCACCAATATCATATAAAGGACTCACTGACAATGTCACCTAGCGAGGCAACAAAACATCTGCAGAAAAGCCAGCTCAGCAAACAAATCTACAGCCTTCATGTGTGCAGAGCTTATGAACTTCTTTATCGCTGGGACTGAGGCAATTCTTTAGTCTTTCATCCCCTTCCATAAGACCATGAGATCAACTTTCATCTAAATTTTTCCTTTTACATAATTCTGAACTTGTGCCTTTCTCCAGTTTCTCTTCTGTCACTCTTTATAGAGACATAGAGAGGTACAGCACGCAAATAAACCCTTTGGTCCAACCTGTCCATGCCGACCAGACATCCCAACCCAATCTAGTCCCACCTTCCAACACTCAGCCCATATCCCTCCAAACCCTTCCTATTCATATACCCATCCAAATGCCTTTTCAATGTTGCTATTGTACCAGCCTCCACCACTTCCTCTGGCAGCTCATTCCATACACATACCACCCTCTGTGTGAAAAAGTCACCCCTTAGGTCTCTTTTATATCTTTCCCCTCTCACCCTAAACCTATGCCCTCTAGTTCTGGACTCCTGACCCCAGGGAAAAGACTTTGTCTATTTATCCTATCCATGCCCCTCATAATTTTGTAAATCTATAAGGTCACCCCTCATCCTCCGACACTCCAGGGAAAACAGCCCCAGCCTGTTCAGCCTCTCCCTATAGCTCAAATCCTCCAACCCTGGCAACATCCTTGTAAGTCTTTTTTTAACCCTTTCAAGTTTCACAACATCTTCCCGGTAGGAAGGAGACCAGAACTGCACGCAATATTCCAACAGTGGCCTAACCAATGTCCTGTACAGCCGCAACATGACCTCCCAACTCACGTACTCAATACTCTGACCAATAAAGGAAATCATACCAATATGCCCTCTCCAATCTCATTTTGTCCATGACCCTACAGTTTTACTCCATTAACCCTATCCCATTAACTGCTGACCATATTTAGTTCATGCATGTGGTTTAAAATATACCTTCATAGTGTTAAAATTTTTAAATACTGCAGTTTTAAGAATTAAAATTCGTAACTGTATAAAATGCAATAAATGCATTGTGAACAAGTTGGAAGGTTATTAATTTAAAAAGGTCAGAATTGAAAATATGTATAGACATAAAGTAGCACATAGATAAACTTAAATAAGTAATTTAAGGGAAAAGGAAATTAACCTCACAGTTCCTCAGGAAATAAAAACTGAATTCAAAGTTCAGAATCCAAACCAGACAAGCATTTTTATTCGTACATGTGCTGTGGATAGGACTGGCTAGGCCAAATTTTATTGCCCATCCAAAATTGCTCAGATGATGGTTAAGATTCAATCCCTTTGGTCTGTGTCTGGAGTCAGCAGGTAAGGATAGCAGATGTCTGTATTTTTTTTGACAATTGGTAGTGATTAATGGTCATCATTTGGTGAGTTTTTAATTCCAGAATTTCTGTTGTCCATTTGTCATTGTGGAATTCAAACATATGTCCCCAGAACATTAGACTGTGCTCTGGATTATAGTCGCATGACACTAATGTGATGCCACCAGCTCCACTATATTAAGGAACTATATAAGCAATCAAGATTAGCTTGGAGGTATTGAAAATTAACCAGATCAAGGGAACTGAGGTATTCACAGTCAAGAGATGGTAATTTAATGTGTTACCTCGTGGAATTGGTTATACCACTTTTGAAATATTGCATGCAATTCTGGTCTCCTTCCTAATGGAAGGATATAGTGAAACTTGAAATGGTTCAGCAAAGATTTACAAGGATGTTGCCAGGGTTGGGGGATTTGACCTGTAGGGAGAGGTTGAATAGGCTAGAGCCGTTTTCCCTGGAATGTCAGAGGCTGAGGGGTGAGCTTACAGAGGTTTATAGAGTCATGAGGTGCATGAATCGGATAAATACTCCTGGGGTGGGGGAGTCCAGAACTAGAGGGCATAGGTTTACAGTGGGAGGGGAAAGATATAAAAGAGACCTTGGGGCAACTTTTCATGTGCGGAATGAGCTGCCAGAGGAAGTGGTGGAGGCTGGTACAATTGCAACATTTAAAAGGCATTTGCTTGGGTATATGAATAGGAATGGTTTGGAGGGATATCAGCTGGGTACTGGAGGTGGGACTAGATTGTATTGGGATATCTGATTGCCATGGATGAGTTGGACCAAAGGGTCTGTTTCCATGCTGTACATCTCTATGACTCTAATAGCAGAGGCTGAGGAAAACTTAAACATTATCGCAACAGAGCAGTGGCATACTTATTGTTGATATGGAGGTGCCGGTGTTGGACTGAGATGGTCAAAGTTAAAAATCACACAACACTTGGTTATAGTCCAACAGGTTTATTTCGAAGTACAAGCTTCAGAGCGTCACTCCTTTCAGGTAGCTAGTGGGGCAGGATCATAGGACACAGAATTTATATTAAAAGATCAACATGTCATACAACTAATGTGATGAATTGAACAAACCTAGATTGCTGTTAAGTCTTCAATAACGTAGAATGGGGTACAAGTTTCGATTCATTAATATGTAAATCCCAGAACTTCTTTTCAATCATATTCCCAAGATAACTTAATGTTTTATTTTTAAAAAGTGACATCGCAGATCAGATAATTCATTAAAAGTATGAGGTTAGAAATCTGTCTGTACTTAAATGTTGAGTCAGACTGGTTCTATTTCCAAAGCAGGAATGTATAAAACATAACATGACTGACTGCCTACAGATTGTGTGCTTTTTGAACAAAATGAATGTATCTGCAAATGTGTATGCGCGTGCATGTAAGGGAGACAGAGAGGAAGAGAAAGGGTGTGTGTGTGGGAGAGATGGAGAGTGTGTATGTGTGCATGTGTACGCATGCATGCTTTTTAGAGTATGTGCATGAGTGTGTTGGAGTATATGCCTGTGATAGAGTATGCAAGTAAGTGTTGGTGTGGGTGTCTGTCTGAGAGAGATGGTCTGCGTGAGTGTGTGAGTGTGATTGTGTGTAAGAGTGTGTGCGTGTGTGAGTATAGTGTGCAGTGGGGTCACCTGTAGTGTGACATGATTCCAAGATCCCGGTTGAGGGCATCCTCGTGCGTAGCGAACATGGCTGTCAGCATCTGTTCAGTGACTTTGCATTGTTGCTTAAACCGAAGTCTTGGAGGACTGTCATCTGAAGATCCGAGTCCCTGACTGCTGAAGTGTTCCCTGACTGGGAGGAAACATCCCTGTCTGGCGATTGTCCATTCATCTATTGTTGTAGCATCTGATTGGTCTCACCAATGTGCCATGACTCGGGTCATCCTTGCCTGCAGTGTATGAGATAGACAACATTGGCTGAGTCACATGAGTACCTGCTAGGCATGTGATGGGTGGTGTCCCCACGTGTAATGGTAGTATCCGTATGAACACATTGACACATCTTGTAGTGGTTGCCATGACAGGTTTGTGTGGTGTTTTGGTCAATGTTGTCCTGAAGACAAGACAGTTTGCTGCAAACTGTGACTTGAAAGAAGTTCTAGGATTTATATACTAATGAATTGAAACCTGCAACCCATTCTAAGTGAATAAAGACTTATCAGCAAGCTAGGTTTGTTCAATACATCACATCAGTTAAATGACATTTTGATATTTTATTCTAAATTCTGTGTCACATGATTCAACCCCACTAGCTACCTGAAGAATGAGCAGCACTCTGAAAGCTTGTACTTCCAAATAAACCTGTTGGACTATAACCTGGTGTTGAGTAATTTTATACTTATTGTTGCTCCAAATAGAAGTCAATAATTTCAAGATATGATCATGTGCAAGAGAAATTCTTGAGGGAATGACAGAGTAAGTTTAACCTCCTAGCATGTATAAGTGTTGGAGTTAATCGTATTCACTTTAATTCACATATGAATTAAGAGCAGGAAAAGGCTACTTAGTCTCTATGCCAGCTTAGCTATTCAGCAAGATCATGGCTGATTGGACTGTAACTTCAAATCCACACTCTCGGATATTCTTGATAACCCATCAACTCTTTCCATATCAAGAAAATATTTACCTCTGCCATAAAAAATATTCAAGGACTTTACTTTCGCCACCTTTCAGGAAGAGTGTTCCAAAATCTGACAAACTCCTCAGAGAAAAAAAAAATCAGCTGAAGTCTGGACATCTATAATTTTTAAATAATGACTCCTTTTTCTAGATTCTCCCATAAGATGAAACATGCTCTGTACAGCTACACTATAATGACACCTCAGGATCCTGCATATCTCAATCAGGTCATCTCTTACTCTTCCAAACTCAAGGAGATGCATGCCCAGCCACACTAAATATTCCTCAAGAGTGCACCTCTTCCCCGCTCATGCCAGGTATTAGTCAAGAGAAGTTTGCCTGAACTATGTCTAATGCAACCTTGCTTAAATAAAGATGACTAATATTGTGCACAGGACTCCAGAAGCAGCCTACTTTTGTATTCAAATCCTCTCGTGATAAATTCTAACATTTCTATCAGCTTTCCCAATTAATTGCTTTATCTGCATTCTCGCCTTTTGTTATTCATACATGGAGACAGCCAGATCACTCTGCATTCAGAGATGCTAAGAAATTTCAAACCATTCAGATAAAATGCAGCTTTTTTTATTCTCCCTTCTAAAACAGACAAGTTCACATTTTCCTACATTGCACTCCATTTTCTACATCTTTGCACACTCACTTTACACTTATCACCATGCCCCAAGGGATCCAAAAAGTTATTGCCAGTGTATTCCAAGGTTAAATCATTTCTAGGAAGCTCTCATAGCTGAGGCCCCACTGTCCAGGTGACTAGGCTTAATGATCCATAAGTAAAAGTTGAAAAGCTCAGGTGATTGCTTTATTATCTGTTTGGGGATGTGAATCCTTCATCTTCCCAAGAGGTCTTTGCCTTGAGTGAACTCTGCAAGCATACCATTTCCATTCAAATGAATTGGAACATCTAATGTACAGCAATGCAAATTGCAGCTATTTTAGGCAGAGAATCTCAAGACACCTTTTGTTTCTGTGATTTTAAAAGACCCTGTTTTTAAAACTTCAGTTCCATGTCACCAGCCAATGGATTTAAAATCATTAATTGACATGAAACATATCTGAAATGCAAGAGCTGCTGGTCATATCTGCATGCTATCACCAAGTCCACCTATTTTCACCTCAATTAAAATCTAACTCAGCCTTCAAAGTACTTAACTACTCAGCATTAATGCTCTCTGCATCAAACAATTACACAGACTCACCATTCTTTGAGAGAAAATATTTTTTCCTCATCCTTCTCTTAAAAAGATGGCCTGTGATTAGGTCCTCTGATATTAAACACTTGTACAAGGGAAAACAATTTCTGTGTGTCTACACTGTCAAGCTCCCAAAGAGTCTATTTATGTTTCAATATGCTAATTTTAATCTTCTCTCTTTCTCCTAAACTCCAATGAGTACAAGCACAACCCATTCATCTTGGCCTCATTAAAAAGATTCTCCATCATCAGGATAACTGTTGCAGAACCTATTGTTATGCCCAGTCTCTGGTTCCCCAATTAGTTACTGTTCTAGTCAGGATCCACTAAATTGTGAAGCTCTTGAGTGAGGAGGTTATGAAATGGCTCCCCTTCTTGATTCGCCCATCCCCTAAGTTGGTCACAACAAAGTTGATTTAAAAATGGATCAATCCGTTCCCTTGTGGACACTTTTCTCCTGGACACAAATGAATTTATATATTAAAAGCAGCCAATATATACAGGCCTTTTTGACTTAGGAAGAAGTGAATTTGTTAATTATTATACAAAAGAACTAATAACACAACACACATACAGGCAAATTAGAAAACAAGGAGAGTCCAAAAAGATAAAAGTTAAAAATAAATATGTACAGAACAGTTTTGAGGAAGGGTCAGTCAACTCAAAATGATAACTCTGATTTCTGTCCACAGATTCTGGCAGACCTGCTCAGCTTTTCCAGCAATTTCTGTTTTTATTTCAGATTTACAGCATCTGCAGTTCTTTTGGTTTTTATATACAAAAGTCACTGAATCGTTTGCAAAGAATGGTTATTTGAAAGTTGTGGCCATTGCACGGCGTAGCTGACATGGGTGCTGAAAACTTGATTTTAAGATTCTTAGTTTTAAAAATTGATTGAAATTCTGTTGTCACAGTTGATTTAGATTCTGACTGAATTTCAACTTTCAGGATAACGAAGTGAGTTATTTTGCTCTCCAGTTTTCTTTTGTCACAGTACTAGCAGATGATTAGCTATCAAGCCAGAGAGATAGAGTTCATTTTACTTCCAACACAGGAGTGACTAAGGAATAATTCTTCACAGCACACTAACAATTAGCCCAAGCTAATATACAAGTGAGAACCTTAGTCCCCATGGTCCATTTGTGGAGTTGAAACTCACACTTTTACACCTGTCTGAGTATATGTTTCAAAGGGAAAACACAAAATTTGTCTGCAGTTTGGACATAATCTCCTGATATGGGTGGTGGTGGGGGTGTGGGGGGGGGGGGGGGGGGTGCTTTCAGCCCCTCATTCTCACAGTCCTATCTGAAGGGTTGTTGTTTTAAATTCCTCTTGCATCTTTAGGTGTGGCATTCTATGGGTCTCTGTATCTCCAGTCAGCCACTTAATTTAAATCCACAGTTAATTTTTTTTTGTATCAGCCTGATTTTAAGAAGCACGCTTTGGAATTACAACTCAGTCCTTAGTACTTCAGGGTGCTGACCCATGGTCATTAAACTATGAAGGGATTTTCTAAAATTCAGCTATGGTTCTCTGAAGTAGAGATAAAATTTGCAGAAATTAGAATCTTGGGCTGTCTGAAATTTGCTCGGGAAGTTATTGACATCACTTGATCACACTGAAAGCAAGACAACCAAAACTGTAATGTTATGCTTCTCAATAACAGTTTTGCCTTATCACAATTATAGGCTAGGGAAACGTGATGATCTTATGTTAAATTATCAGTTTATGGTTTATTGTTCTGCCACACAGTGCAGGAAAGATGAAAGTAAAACCTTAGCAGGTCAGACTGCATCCAAGGAGCAGGAATGTCAACGTTTCAGGCCAAAACCCTTTGTCAGGACTAGGGAGGGCGAGGGAAGCCCAAAAGTAAATAGAGGGAGATGGGGTGGAGCTGAGGAAAGGGTGGGTAAGCTACCCTGGCAAAATATCAGGTGTTGTTCCTCCAGATATTTCATCTGGGAACTTACAGCCCCATGACTTCAATATTGATTTCATCAGTTTCAAATGCCATCCACCCACAGCCTTAACCAGCCCTTCCCCTCCTCCACCTCACCTCTCTGACCTGACCTTACCTGTCCATGTTCCTACTCATCTATCTGCTCCACCCTTCCCACTGACCAATTTCAATAACCCCTAACTTGCAGCCACCTATCACCATCCAACCAAATCTTCCCCAGCACCGTCCGCACCCCCACCCCATTTGCTTCTGGGGCCCTCTCCCCCTCCCCATTCCTGACAAAGGGTTTTGGCCCGACTTTCTTGCTCCTGATTCTGTCTGACCTGCTTTGCTTTACTAGCCTCACACCTCTTGACTCTGACTTCCAGCGTCTGCAGTTCTTACTGTTTCCAAGTCACTGAAAATAAAACCTCACTGCCCACAATTACAAAACAGCACCAAACAAGTTTGTTTTTGTCTGAGTAACAACATTATGAAGAAAGTTCACATCACGTACTAACTGGTTATGAAGAGACAGGACATGTGAGGCAGGATGGGAGATGGGTCTAAAACTTACATTTCTTTCATAGTGTACCTCCCTCATCTGATTCTAGCTGCAGCCTTCCCGCTTGCCTTTCCAAGAACAACTTGCCAATATTAGAGATACCCAGGAATGGACTGGCCTTCCTGTACAGCACCATTCTTAAAAGACCGTCACACAGAACAAGCATTGATATCCAGAGATGTTCTGCATAGTTTTTGACATTTGCCCTGGACATGGCAGAGAAGGGAAAATTGGTGCCTGGCTTTGTGGACAAGGACATGTAGATCTTGGTGGATGGGGTGGTACAGATATGAGATGTCTCAGACATGATTCCCCAAGGACCAATTGTGTATGCCATGACATGAGACCATGTCAGCCTGCTCCAAGATTACCACCTGAGTCAGTACATTAATGAGGCAAGATGTGCAAATAACCAGCAATAAACCCCTCAACACATCCAATGCTCCCAATTAAGAATCTTTCTTGTCTTGTTTCCAAATTGCTCCCACCTTTGTGATAGATCTCACCTCATCTCATGCAACTCTGCCACATTTCTCATCACGGACTTTCATTCAAACCTTTATAGGATTCCGCCCATAGGTAGAAAAGAATTGAAAAGCAAGAAATTTTGAAAAGTCATAAGCAAGAATTCAAATTACTGCTAAAAATTGGAAAAGGGGTATGTTAAGTGAGACACAATGTTATGAATAAAAAATTCAAATGCAGTTATTCACTAGGGGAAATTAATTTAACCTTTTTTACATCCAGGGAAAAGCCATGTTTCTTTTTACATTCTATAATTTAGTTCTGGTTTCACCTTCCGAAAGGCCAAGTTCAAAGTTACAGTTACTAGCTTCATTGTTACCAGGAAAATTTCATTACACCAAATTCACAACAAAGAATCACTAATATATAATAGCATATAAATATGTGCTATTTGTGAACATTTCTCAATAATGTTCAGCCTCATTCATATTTATAAATGGGAATTTACCACCATTGATAATTTAAGGCATTTAGTTGTCATTTAATAATTTACTGTGATGTTAATTACCATAATAGCAACAGATTGAAATTAAATAAGTCTTTGAATGTGTGAAATGATTTCCACCTACAGTCAAATGCTAGACAATGGAGAGGCATAACTAAACATATTAGGGACCCATGTCTGAAGGAAAGAAAAAGGAAACTTTTGGTGAGGTGGTTTATCAAAAAGTAGGAGAGTTTTGTAAGATTCCAAAATAAGCTACCACAAAAGAGACAAGGAAACAGTAAGCATTCAACAAATCAGGCAGCATTGATGGAGAGAAACAAAGTTTGGCTTCCACAATTGAAGAAAGATAAAAATGTAACAGGTTTTCACTAAGTGAAAGGAAATAAGATGGTGGAAGAACAAAAGGGAGGTCAGTGGTTAGGTTGAAGCACAGGAAGAATTAAACGATCTTTCATGGCACAAAAGCCAAAGGAGTGGCAATGGTAAAGAAACTCCAAATGCAAAGTGATGGGATAAACAAAGGAACAGGATTAAACATCACCAAACTAAAAATGTGAAACAAAATGGAAACAGAGGTTGTAATCTAAAATGGTTGATCTCAATGTTGTGTCAAGAGGCTTGGAGTGTGCCCAGTCCAAAGATAACGTGCTGTTTCTTGAGCTCAAGTCAAGTTTCTTCAGAACACTGCAGCAGGCTAACAACAGAAAGGTCAGAGAGAGAACAAGTTAGAATGACAAAGGACAGAAAGTCCAAGCTTAAGTTTGCAGATTTAATTCCACACAACAATCTCAAATCTGCATTTGGTCTCCCATACGTACAGGAGATCACATCATGAACAACAAATACATGATACCAAACTGATTGAAGTGCAACTACCAGCAAGTCACGATTTCACTTGGAAGGAACGTTTGGTGCCTTAAATGGTAAGAACAGAGGAGTCAAGAGAGCAGATGCTGATTTTTTTTGTAATGCACAGAATGTTGCTGAATTTTATGCAGAAGAATTTTAAATCACATCATCTCATTGATTCTGAATACATAATTCTGAATAGAAATAAACATTTGGCAATTGTCAAACATAATTTCTATCACTATATCTCTATTTTGCAAGATGGAATATCTCTTCCAATGAATAATAAAGCTATTGCAAGTCTTACTTCATTAAAAATGAAGTACTTCATTGATGGGTGGCACGGTGGCACAGTGGTTAGCACTGCTGCCTCACAGCCCCTGAGACCCGGGTTCAATTCCCGACTCAGGCGACTGACTGTGTGGAGTTTGCACATTCTCCCCATGTCTGCGTGGGTTTCCTCCGGGTGCTCCAGTTTCCTCCCACAGTCCAAAGATGTGCAGGTTAGGTGAATTGGCCATGCTAAATTGCCCGTAGTGTTAGGTAAAGGGGTAAATGTAGGGGAATGGGTGGGTTGTGCGGGTCGGTGTGGACTTCTTGGGCTGAAGGGCCTGTTTCCATACTGTAAGTAATCTAAAAAAAAATGTTGTTCTTGGGGACTCGTCAGATCTAGTAAAGCTAATATTCAACACCCATCTCTTACTGTTGCTCAGAATATAGTGGCAAGGAGGGGAAAGGATCTGAAGGACAAAATCTGAAAAAAAAACTAAAGTATTCTTGAGCCAAAATTTTGGTAATTGATGTATCATGCAAGAATGGAGACATTTCTTGAACCAGCAGTAGAATTATACATTTGCAGCAAGAATTCATAAGCAAGAGAGAAAGGGGCATGCAGATACAACTAATTGGAGTTGGACCCTCAAAAAAACTACAAAAAAGCTGAGAATTCACTGTTATAGAATGTTGCTATGTTTCTTTGCTTACATCAGCTACAAGTATAAAATCACAGCTTAGTTAAATAGTGCTGCTCAGTGTATCACAAAATAAGTATTATCCTTCCCGTTTCAAGGACTTGCAGGTTTTGGAATGCTCTGGCACACATTGTACTCCTATCCTTTGGGTCCCAATTCAATATATCCATGGAAACTACAGCTTTCTTAAGACCAGTAAACTAAAATTAAACAGGGTTCAATTAGGCACCATCTTAAACTGGAAGGTTAGTTTATTTAAATTCTTACTAGCAACAACACAGCCTTGATAGAAGAATTGAATACTGGCTTGGAAGGAAGAAAATTTCAGGAGCAGGTCTTGAAAGGTTAGACTGCAGCTACAGAATGACAGTGGTGCATGGACTTATTGATCCTTTTGCTAGGCCAAAATGACATTCATCTATGTATAATAAACAAATGCCTCAATGTGAGATTTTATAGCATTTTAAAGCACACAACACAAAGTAAGAACTAAGTAGAGACACCCAAAGATGGTAGTAAAGAAAAGCTCAAAGCTTTGGTAAAACCTAGCCTCTTGAATAAAATGTAAAAGAAATATTCTCATGTCTCCATAGAAGGAACCCTCAGATGTGCACCTGGAGAAAGAGGTTTGGTTCCCTCTCTTTTTTCTGAAACCTCTCTCAAAGTGAGCAAATTAAAAATCTCATCATTAAAGGAAGAGTTCTTAAAGAATCCTCTCCTAGCATGTCAACTAACTCTACTATCTCCAAATAAGACAACCTTAGCCAACTCTAACTGATCTAGGAAGACTCCAGTGTCAATACCTTGTGTGCAAAGTAATTTTAGCTGCAAACCAACTTTGGACAATCTTTGAATAATTTATTTTCCTTATTTTAACTGTTCCTGGGGCAATATAATTCTAACATAACACTTTGCAGAGTTTTTATTTTTTTTCCCAGACCTGGAGGTTTATGCATTACTTTCAAAAACAGTAATTGTATGCATTTGCACAGTTGACACTCTCTGTTAAATAATTCTTACATCTTTGCTTGAGAAAGCTTTGTTTGCAATGAACTAGCTCTTTATTTATTACTTAGGGAAATGGGTGGACTCATTTCTGATCCTGGGTTATAAACAGTCTTGTATAAAATTGGCAATAGTATCTCCCTTTTTAAATTCAAACATGTTGTGACCAGTGGAAGATTGGAACAGGAAGGCAATAATTTCAACCCTCCTAACTCAGCTGTAATATCACCAACTAATGAGAAAGATATAGAAACATAAATTTGCAGTGAAATTGTTGAGACATGTATGAACTAACAAATACTGGGGGATGGTTAGCACAGTTGGAAAGATGGTTTACAATGCAGGGTGATGCCAACAGTAGGTATTCAATTCTTGTACCAGCTGAGGTTACCATGAAGGTCCCACCTTCTCAACCTCACCCCTAGCCTGAGGTATGACCACCCCCAGATGAAACTACCACTAGTTATCTCTCTTTAATGAGAGGGCAGACCAATGGAACTATGGCAATTTCACAGAACATTACTAGTGGGGAATATCAATTGATCCTAATACAGAGTGGGATAACAACATGGAAAATTTCACAGAAGAGTTTTATGTAGCGTGTTGAAGACATTGTTCTGGCCTTACAGTTCAATCCCAACAAGCACGAACATGGCACCAATTCTGGGCACCACACCAGAAGAGTTATGGAGGTTTCAAAGACGATGCAGAAAAGGTTTGCAAGAATGATTCTGGGGATGAGGAACTTCAAACACATGGAGAGAATGGAGAAGGCTAGGGCTGTTCTTCACAGAGAAAAGAATGCTGAGAGGAGACTTAGTAGAAGTGTTCAAAACCATAACGGCTCTAAGACAGGACAAAAATAATTCCCATTGGCAGAAATGTTAATTTTTTATTCTGAACAAAGTGAAGGGTCAAGTTCTTGAATTTACTGCCTGACAGTATAGTGGAGCTCGAGTCAAGTGTAGTTTTCAAAGGGGAATTGCATAATTTCCTGAAAAGAGAAAGTTTTCAGGCCTTGGGAAAAAAAAACAAAGACAAGCTAAATTGCTATTGCAGAGAACTCACACAGACACAACAGGCTGAATAGACTATTTCTGTTCTATGATGCAACATTAGAATTAAATTACTTTTTACACTATAATTTGGTTGAAGGATTTACCCTGAATTTTACAATATGGGTCACAATCTCCCTGAGTAGTGATTACTGGCAAACGTTAGATTCAATCCCATTGTTTCTAGTTTAACAGAAGATCTATTACATTGGCTATCAGATTCCACCTGGGAGGCATCTCATAATTATTGTCCTTCACCTTATTCAATTAGTCTTGTTGTAAGATAAATTCAAAAGTGTCCTGAATAGACAGATCACATGGCTAAAAAAGCTGGTGTTGAGGCACCACTCCAGCAGTTGGCAGATTCTGCGAAAAAGTATGCAAAGTGGGTGGCCAGTATTTTCCCAACCCATTCAGAGGCAGTCTTGGAGGCTAGGGGATGGTAGTGATGGACCAAACGGGTGTGATATAAATTTATAACAGCACGTCAGTCAGGCTCTCTAACATGTTCCCACCTCCGAGTGACTTTCCCCAGGGCTGGAATGAGAGTGGAACTGGCGCTCACTCGGAAGCGGCTGAATATACAGTTAAGACACTGAAGATCTCATTGTCAGAGTGAGACAGGTTTCCATCATTGCTTGAGCTACCTGTCAAGCCAGGACACTGGCAAATCATCAAACGTGACTTCACATGTAAGGTCTGAATGCATAACAATGGAGGGCTTTTAAGCATTTGCTGGCAATAATTCACAACACGCTGCCGTTTCTGTCAATTCATGGAGACTTATGTCTGATGCAATAGCTGCTGTTTCCCTTCAATTGATGTCAGTTCCATTTTGTCATTCCTGTTCTAAGCCTCTGTGCAGGATTGATTCCATGAAGGTGGACATTGGCCACACCCAGAGGTTAAGAGGAATGCACCTCCTGTCCTTTGGACCCAGTATTGACTCGAATTAGGTAATAGTATAATTGGTTACCTCCTGTAAGATTGTATTGGGGTTGCAGGAGGTCAATCCTGTCGACTAATATGATGAAGACTATTGCCCAAGATTTTTATAAGTCCAGGCTGACGAATCCAGAGATTCTTTTTCTCTGTTTCAGCAACAGTTTGTACTGTGCCAATTTTACTACGTGAAAACTTTTCTTTTTCAAAATATGGACATCGACAAAGCATGTGTGAGCTTAATTATACATCTGATACTTAACTGTATTTAAAATGGTCCAGTGCCAAAATCAACAATTCTTTCAAAAGCAGTTACTTTTTCTTTAGGTTATGCTGCTCACCCACTTCATAAAAAAGCATAGTTGGGATTTTTTTTACACCATTCCTTCACCTTTTGTTATTTGAAAATGCGGTTGATGGTGAAGTGCAGCATTTCAAGTCTTTTATACTTGTTGTATAGATGTTCTAGCATTATCTTAGGTTCATTACTTGCTGCCTGCCCAAGTAATTTTACAGATAGCTTTATCCAGGAACACCATTGAATATTACAGCTACTTCTTTGGCACTAAAAAATGTTCAACAAGGGAATTCCGTTCATGAATGATACTAAAGGATTTGGAAGACTAAGGGTTCAGATGAAGGCAGTTTCAACTGCAACTTTGGTATTTGCCATTTTCGTTGTTTCGTCTAGAGCAGATATGAGACCTACCTGTATGTAATCTGTCTAAACAGATAAGCTTTGGGTCACACAGGAAATTATTAGGTTTAGACAATCCAGTTGAGCCTCTTTGCCAAAACTTGCACAAGGGCAGCAGCTTCCATGATCATTTTATCAGGTGCCAAGGCATATACCTGGTCATTTATTACATTCAACTTCACAATTTCATGGCTGGACTTAATAAGCCCACCAATTCAGTGATGTAGCCTATAGTTCCTTTCCTGATGAAGGGCTTTTGCCTGAAACATCGATTTTCCTTCTCCTCGGATGCTGCCTGGCCTGCTGTGCTTTTCCAGCACCACTCTAATCTGGACTCTGATCTCCAGTATTGCAGTACTCACTTTCGTCTATAGTCCCATCTTACCAACCCAAAGATTCCAATGTTGCAACACATTGCTGGGAGAACGATGTTGTGTTTTAATATAGTGTAAAGAAAGTATCCAAATTACCTGGTGTATCTACATTATATAACATCACAACAGAGGAAGATGAAACCAAGAGGCAAAGCCTGAAGTCTGGACTTCAGAAGATGTGCAAGGGAGAAGAAAGAAGAAATGTTTGACAGTGTTATATAACCAAAGTGAGTATTGTGTCAATCATTGTTTAATACAGCTTTGATGTGACTCCTATAAATGTGTCCCTTCATGAACAGTCCTACAGTCTCCCAGTCCATAAAAGCAGACAGAACCTGATTAACAATCACTCTTATTTCACACATGCCTATCACCAGGTTGCTGGTTATTTTAATGTGTTCCTTCTCTAAGTAAATTTTCACACTGCAACTTAATAATATGCATTCAGTATACTCCCCTACTATTGTGTGGGTTTAAGGAATGCAGCATGACCTACCCAATCTTGAGCTCCTTGTTTTTTTTTATTTGCATCTCACAGGACAGTAAGTATGAAGGCAGTTTTAATGGGAGAGTTCTTGGCAAACTGATATGTTATATCATGATGCTGTGTCATGCTCTGTATGACAACTAACTTCGCATATTCACTACTTAACACTCCATCATTCCCCCAGGGGTTGGTGAACTTGGATGCACAGAGCATCATAAGAGTAATAGAGATGTACAGCACATAAACAGACCCTTTGGTCCAACTCTTCCATGCTGACCAGATATACTAAACAAATCTTGTCCCATTTGCCTGCACCTTGCCCATATCCCTATAAACCCTTCCTATTCATATACCCATCCAGTTGCCTTTTAAATACTGTAATTGTACCAGCCTCTAACACTTCTCTGGCAGCCCATTCCATACACGCACCACCCTCTGCATGAAAAGATTGCCCCTTAGTTCCCATTTAGATCTTCCCCCTCTCTCATTAAACCTGTGCCCTCTAGTCCTGGATTCCCCGAACCCAGGGAAAAGACCTTGTCTATTTATCCTATCCATACCCCTCATGATTTTATAAACCTCTATAAGGCCACACCTCAGCCTCCGATGCTCCAATGAAAACAGCCCCAAGCCTATTCAGCCTCTCCCTATGGCTCAAACTTTCCAACCCTGGTAACATGCTTGTAAATCTTTTCTGAACCCTTTCAAGTTTCACAGCATCCTTCCGATAGGAAGGGGACCAGAACTGTACGCAATGTGCAAAAAGTGACCTAACCAATGTCCTTTACCAAAATGATCTCCCAATTCCTATACTCAATGCTCTGACCAATAAAGGAAAGCTTATAAAACACCTTTTTCACCATCCTATCCACCTGCGGCTCTACTTTGAATGAGCTATGAACCTACACTCCATGGTCACTTGTTCAGCAACATTCCCCAGGACATAACCATTAAGTGTCCTGCTCTGATTTGCTTTTCTCTTGCCCATGTCTCCTCCATCATGCATTAGCTTTTAAGTTGCCAAACAACTACAAAGGAGCATAAATCCCAAAATATTCTCAAGCCAGTCCCATCAGCTCCAAGTCACAACTGATAACTTTCTCTAAGTTTGTAGGTCGAGTCTCAAAAGGCTCTGTCACCATGTTTCTAAAGGAAAAATACAAGTATACTTTGGAGCTCTATCATCAGGGATGCCAGTGGTTCTACAGTGGCCTGACATTTCCACATCCTATTTACATAACAAAATCAAATCCAAAGTAGCAATCCCATAGTGTCTTTGAAATGTCTTTCAAGAAACTCAAGATAATCTCAAAAGAAGTGCCTGAAGATTTTCTATCATTGAGCACTGTTCTCTCTGTAGCCCCACTGCACTCCACACCACAATCAGTCCCTCCAAAGTGGAAAAGAATCCCTATTCAAAGTTTGGGAGAAGATTTGTAGCTCGGGTGCTCGTTGTTGTGGTTCTGTTCGCTGAGCTGGGAATTTGTGTTGCAGACGTTTCGTCCCCTGTCTATGTGACATCCTCAGTGCTTGAGGACCTCCTGTGAAGCGCTCCTGTGATGTTTCCTCCGGCATTATAGACTACTGCAACCACTAGGCCTCATAACAGCACACAAACCAACAGCCACTCTCAGACAATAACTCACCAGGACGAAGGACCCGATACCCAGCATGAGCAAATCCAATGTAGTGTACAAAATCCCATGCAAGGACTGCACAAAACACTACACAGGACAAACAGGAAGACAGCTAACGATCCGCATCCATGAACACCAACTAGCCACGAAACGACGCGACCAGCTATCCTAGCCACACACTCAGATGACAAGCAGCATGAGTTTGACTGGGACAACACTACTATTATCGGACAAGCCAAACAGAGAACAGCCAGGGAATTCCTAGAGGCATGGTACTCATCCACAGATTCAATCAATAAGCACATTGACCTGGACCCAATATACCGGCCACTGCAGCGGACAGCTGGAACTGCCAACCAGAAGCGGCAGATACAAATCACTATAAATGCTGGAGGAAACATCACAGAAGCGCTTCACAGGAGGCTCCCAAGCACTGAGGATGTCACCTAGAGAGGGGACGAAACATCTGCAACACAAATTCCCAGCTCGGCGAACAGAACCACAACAGAATCCCAGGAACAGCTCAGCCTGATTTTCTAGGATATTCTACTCCGAAGCAGTCAATTCCACTTATTTATTCCTCCATAGTTGGGCTGTGCTTTTCACCAGTTTCTGTCTCCAAGTTATCTCCATCTGATTTCCCTGAGGTGCATGTATCCGAGCAGGTACCTGCATGCTCAGGAGTATATGACCCATGGTCATGAGATGGTGCAGCTTCCTGCTAGTGCCTGTTGGCAGGGACATCATCTTGGGAAGTCCCTACATAAAAAGAAAAGGAATAAATGTTACTACAGTGCCTGTATTAAATGGCAGCACATAGAGTCCAAATGGCATCATATTGTGTGCCAACGGATACTGGACTATTCCATCAGCATGTTAGTGGCTCAGCTTAAAGAGGGAGGACACATACCTTATGTGACTTGTCCCAACTGTGTTCTACCTGATTTATACTCACTATTTTCTCAATGCCTTCAACCAAAAGAGATCGTTCATGCTGATTCTAAAGCTAGAGTCTGCTGATAGTCAAGAATACTTTGATTCCATCTAGCCTTTTCATTTAAATATAAATACTTGCTTTCAACATTTGGGGGGAAATAAAGTACTGCAGCACCTCTCAATGGATGACAACAATAATTTCAGGTGCCATACTGTCATGGTGTCAAAATTATTTCAGTGTTGCACAACACTGTCTGTACCGATCCATTTCAAGTCAATATATTATTCATATGAAAGTGCAACTGTAAGGAGATAACAAGGCTTTGCTGGTGTCCCTAAAAAAAAATTAATTTGACTGACAAACTGCAAACAACACTTTTCTTTCTCTTGAGCGGCTTCCTCTTGAGTGAAACGTCATTGTCATCTGCATCCATGATCTGCAGGGATGTAAGGCCAACTCACTTGATGAACCAATTCATCCTGGTGTACATTGTGAGAAAGCAACACTTTTGCACTGCTGTGTTGGCACCCCTACCTCTGAACCAGGACACCCGGGTTCAAGTTCCCTCTGGCTCCAATTTGTGTAATAACATCTCTGAAAAGGTTGATTAGAAAACACCTTAAGAAGAGTGTCATATTTAAATTGAAGTTTTGTTTTAAGTTAGAATGGCACTTGATAGAGCTCCCAATTCGTTAATTTGTTCAGTAATTTCATGTTTACTCTAAAGAGTAAAATGACTGTGGTTTCAACAATAACTCTGTTGACAGTATTCTGACTCTGAGTGCAGAAGGTTGTCATTTCAGATCCCATTCTGAAAGCTTGAGCATAAAAATCTTTACAGGCAGTCACGCACAGTATGAACAAGTGTCAGGAGCTTTGATTTTAATGTCTTATGTGAATGACAGGGTCCAAAAAAACCCCAAACCTCTCAGATCATCTCAATTGTCAGCTCTCTATTACTTAAACATGATGTCTGCAGGCTTGGGATCGGGGTACCATACACAATCTGGCAGGATCCTAGGGACTTCCTTTTTCAAGGTTGATGTAGATCACCAGCAATGATTAATTACCCAGATCAGTATAAGTAAAGACTGAAGGGCCAGTCATGTCTCAGGAGGTAGCATTCTTGCCTTGGTATTAGAAAGTTGTGGATCCAGGCCTTGTTCTGGTTGCTTGACCACAATGGGTGTACAGGAATGCTGAGGGCTGAGTGTCTCAGTTGGTTAAATGGCTCACATGTGGTTCTGCTTAATAGTAACACATGGGATCAATTCCTACAGAGGGGATCCACCTCCATGCCCACCCCCTCAGAGCAAAAGATAATGACAAGCCACAAACTAAAACTGTGAAGAAATTATTTTCAGGTGAAGCATCAACAAACAGTGTGCCAAGTCCTACCTCACTGGTAGGTGGATGGAGAATCAGAGGGCAGAGATTTAAATGTAACAAGCCAAGGAAATAATACCAACACAAGAAATTGAGGGGCTGAAATGCATTCTTAACTCTTGGAACGTTACTTTAGTTGAGTAAGTTCTGTTGCAGTTTGGCTACAGCTACAGCTATTCATTTGAGTTACATCACCCTTTAAGGTAGTGTTTCTTAGTTCATATTTATCTGGATTATTGTTAATTCAAAGAATTATTAAGAAGGGCTTTTGCCCGAAACTGAGATTTTTTCCTGCTCCTCGGATGTTGCCTGACCTGCTGTGCTTTTTCAGCAGCACTCTAATCTTGTCTCACATGTAATAATGCATTAAGTAAACATTTGGCATCAAATTTGTTACTTGACCATGTGCCTATGAGTTATTTAAAATTAATAGAAGCAAAGGTAAGCCACACAGCCTGTTCCACCATTCAATACAATCATAGCTGACCATCTATTTCAAAGCTTTTGTCCCCATATATCTTTAATGACTGGTAGTTAGAAATCTTTCAATTCCCTACTTTAAACACAGTCTTGAGCTTCCAAAGTCCTCTGGAGGAGGAAATTCCAAAGATTCACATGTTTTTGAGTAAATAAAAACTTCTCATTTTGGTCCTGAGTGGCTTTCCCCTTATAATGAAATTGTGCCGTGTGATCTAACCCGGGGAGACATCTTACCTGCATCTGTCTATCCTGTCTACCACTTTTGTAGGTTTTATTGCAACCGCCTCTCATTCTTCAAAACTCTAAGGAATACAGGCTCTGTTTCCCCAGTCTCTCTACACTGGATGCTCTTGCCATTCCTGAAATTAATCTAATGAATCTTTGCTGCACTCCCTCAATTACTCTTTGTGCCTGTTTGAGACACTCAGCTTTGAAAACAGGGTCCTCTGAGACAGTTGCCACAGCAACGTACCATTCCCCCAATTCCCATCCTGCCGTCATTCACCTGTGGTATGTGTTCCTCTTTGTCTGGGCTTCCAGTAGGTGCATTACTGGCGGTTACCATCATTCACAATGGTACTCCCTACAACAGGGAGTTGCCCACTTTTGATTGGCCTGCTGCTCTCGAAGGACAAGATTTCTACCATTGGTCAAGTAAGTAAGTGCCTGAATGGCATGTAATACTTTGGCAGTCCTTTCCTAAATGAGATGACAAAAGACTCTTAAGGCTAGGCCCCTATTGCCTGGATTAAGTTCTGTTTTGGGAGTCGATGTAAGTCAAATGAGGGTGGGGCAATGGGTTAAGTGACGTACAACAAATCACTTGCCTTAAATGTAGTCGTCTTTATTTTTAAAATGTACCTCACAGCGACAACCTAATTCATCCTAAATCCCAAAGGATACTTTTTTATTTCTACAGCTGACATCCCTTTTCCTCACTCTAAGTATCATGTTAGTTCTTTTCAACTAGAGCAGTGATGCCCAAGGCAATATACCCATAAGGATAAGAAAAAAGACAGAAAATTACAATACACTCACCAATTCTTCGAAAATAGAACAGATACAAATATCTACAATTGTTAATGTTTGATGAAAGCTTCAACTGCTGTTTTGATATAGTGATAAAGATAGAAATGTAACAATTTACCATTTATTACTCAGAATTACATTTTTTTACTAACATCAAAGTATAATCCAAATAAATTAGGAAATAACTTCCAGTTGTTTCTGTACCCATTACTGCGACTTTACTGTTTGACATAGACAGTAGGAAGTCAGTTATAAGATGCAATATGATGGAAAAATTTTCAAAATATTCATTCTTGAGTCAGGGTAAGTACAGTGTTTAACCAGATGTCAGAACAAATGTTTGGGCCTCCTTTTTCCAGCTTCCAAATCATATCTGTGGAATATCAACTTGCTGGTGAAGATAAATTTTCTACAGGCAAGCTAAATCCTGCCACCCAACATCTGTTTTTACCTGATGGAGGGCCACTTCCTGTTTTGTGCAGATAGCTGGTCAGATATTTTCTAACTTGGCCCAGTAATCAAAAACCATCTGGGTTTCATACTGCCAAATTTGAAGGGTTCGATTTTGATCCCACTCCTCAATAAAACTAAAGCTCAAAAGATTGAACTAGAACCAATATAATTATGGAGAGCAATCCATCTTTGTTCATCAACTTCAACTGTGCCTTGAATAATTTTCCTCTCTTTCTCAATAACCCAGAATTTGCCAGAACTTGGGAATGGAGCTCATTGCCTAGCTTGTAACAGTAAGGGGTAGAGACACAAACACATGGAGATAGGCAGATCGACTTTCAGTGAGATCGACTTTCACCCTAGAGCTGAGTAGTGGGGATGGGAATATTTCCCAGCTCTGTGTACCCACCTCAGGTGTATGTGTTTGGAAAGGCAGGCCTCTCATGCCAGAATGTGGTAGTGAGCAGAGTTGGGAGGAGACATAACTGAAAGTGAATGATAGGAGCAGAATGATATTCATCAAGATTTTATATGACCTCAAGTTAATGAAGGTAGAAAGGGGGAGGCTTTGGTGAGGGATGCTGTGAAATAGTCTCGAATTGAGGCAGGGGCAGAATTGGATACATCATAGAGGTGGAAGAAGTGAATTAGTAATAGGTATCTGGCTGGAAACATCCTGGGGTAAAGTATGACACCAAGGCTATGACCAGATGAGTTCAGCCTGAGACTGTTGCCAGTCGGAAAGACAAAATCTGTAGCTATGAGTAAAAAAGTCTCGGAGGATCTAAAGACATTGTCATTGTCTTCTCAATATTGAAATGGAGGACATTTCTGCTCAGTAAGTATTGGATAAGCAACGGATGTGAAAGAGTCCAGAGAGGGTGATAGTGAGGTAAAGCAGTGTGTCATCAGTATACATGGAATACTTTGCTTCTGAATGATGCAAATCAGAATGTAGATGAAAAAGAGGAGGAGATAAGAATAGATCCTTGGGGAAAACCAGAGATAGTGGTGTGATAATCATGTAACGGGTACATGATGACTGACTACAGAGGAAACGTATTAAAATGCCTTATTTCTATGTGTCTTTAAACGTATAGAGGTGGTCAAATATTATGAAATTGTTTACTTTTCTGATATCATTTTTTCACATTCTCAGCCTTTGTAGGTTTGTGTACTTTAACCATTATAAATCCATATATTGTTACATTGTTTGAACTTTATTTTATAAAGCTGTTGGATTTGGACTTTTAACTTTAATTTCCTTACTCTCAAAGAAACATACAATAGCATAAGTTTAGTTATACAGATGGTAATCCAAGGTCAAGTGCCATATTGCTGTGCTTCTTAATACTGCATGTATGCTATAATTTAAAATATTAAAATATTAAAATATCCTTAACACACATCCCACCCCACTTCATAATGATCACATATTCCCATGGGAGACCTCTTTGATGTGCATTTAATTTCACAATTTTTTTTAAAGTAAAAAATGTGTTGCATGCTTTTCTAAAAAAAACTACAATAGATAATTTTTACTGTATTAAAATCCAGATTCATTGCATTTAATTTTAAACATTGCTGGGTTATTTGAAAAATGTGTTAAAATAAAAGTGAAAATGGCATTCATCCAAAACTCTGCATAGAAGAGTTCCATTGCAATATGTTTTATCAACCTTGATACAGAACCATCTCATTTTTAAAGCATGTCAAGTGATGGCAGCTGGCAAGCCATAAGGCTGTCTGAATACTGTCTCTTTGAATAAGAACACTGAAAGAACCACTCATTGGCTTTCTATTCACAAAAAAAAGATTCAACAGAATACCAAACCAAGAGGTCTTATGGATAAAAGGAAATACAATGCTACCAAGTCTGATTATTTTATCCAATAATTTTGTTATCTCTTAAATAATAGTCAGTTTGCACAGAGATGATGTGGTGGGAAATAGGCAACTACTTTTTAAAAAGGGGAAATTGCCTTATCTGTATCAATTTTGTAATTCTGTTGAACAAAGATATTCTTTAAACTTATCCTATTCACTGTGGGATATGCAATTATCCTCAATTCATCGTCTAGACATAACTGTTTCAGACCATTTTAAGACCCTTGCAACAAGCATACTGCTTTTTGCAGGCAAGGTTAAATCAGGAGTAGATAAATTAGCAAAGAACATAATAAAAGGAGTAATAAAAAGAACTTTATCCTCAATGCATTCAAGTTGAAGCTAAATTAGGTTTCTTTGAAATGCATATCACTTTAACTAGGTTAGTGAATTTTAGCAGCTGTCAACATCATAACAAAATACAAATACAATTCTTCCTTATCTCTTTGCTTCCATCTGCTGCCTTGTTATTTACCTTCCTTCATTTATTATGCAGATCTAAATAAGGGATATCAAGGAGGGCTTACAACACAATGGCATCTTAAGCTTCTTCAAGGTATTTGAAACCAAAGCACTGTCATCAAAGACATGCCTGTAATGAACTTCCCTGTCAAGGAGAGTTTGATTTTAACGCTTGAAAAGAAATGTCTACAAATCAAATTTGCCTAGGAAAGGAAATGCTTATAAGACTTGTTGAGATGAACACATTGCAGACGCTCAGCAGGATCCATGTGCCAGTCAGGAAGAAGGGGATGGAGAAAGGGGGTAGGCAAATCCTCAGTGCATTAAGAGTTAATGTACCTCCTTTCATAAAATATGTTTCCCTTAGACCGTCCAAACTGTCAAAGCACAGAAAGTTGTTTGACAAGGTCAGAAGGTCAACAAAAGGATTCAACAAGTTGCTTCAAAAGGCCTCCAACGGTCTTGAGCCGTTGGTTACAGCTAAGTGGACACTTGAACAAGTAAGGCAAGCCTTTTAGCAACTGATAAGTCACAGCCATCATCACAATCAGCAGCTTGGTTGATATTATTTTCCGCTGTATCTCTCAGTATTTTTAGTCTTACGATCTCTAGTGGAAAAGTGCCCATAACTTAATTTATGATGACAGCTTAGAACATTGTTTCTTTATTTCAGGTTTTGATTGTTCCAGGAGCAATCGATGGCTTTATAAGGTAGCACTTCCAGTCAGTTGACTGAAAACAACTCCAATGTGCCACCTCCCTTCTGTGACCCCTTTCTTGAATTAAAAACTGAGAACTGACCAATTGACGTTTTTTTAGCCTAGGCAAGCAACCACAACTGTGGCATATTTTTAAGAATGAATTTCTTAAGTTTTTTTTCATACATTGTTGAACCATTTGCTCTAAATTTGTAACAAAACATCAAATGCGTTTAACCCGAGTTTGCTTGTCAACACATTGGTTAAAATTAACCAAAGTATCCAAGACAAATCTCCAAAATAATTTTTAAAAATCTCATTCATAAAGGACCTGCTTTAAATATGCCCACACAATTCTATTTTAAAATGTTTTAATCGCTTATGTTTTACTGTGTAACATCCCTTTGAGCATTTAATATGGATCAATCAGGTCCAAACCCAAGTAGACAAGTTGCAGGCCTGAGTGCCTAGAAATCATGCTTCAGGCTCAGCAGATGATAAAACTGAAGTATACAGTGTGTGGCAGCCCCACATGGCAGCCATTAGCTTCTAGGCATGTCAGATTTCTGAATTACCCTGCAGTCAATGACAGCAAACACCTTCCCTTTGTTTTTGCCTCCAAATACAAATGCTGCCTCTTCGCTCCCCTCACCCCTGCTTTCTCATAAAACATTGCAGGCAATCTTGCAGAACAATGTCACAACAGAGGCAACATCTTGTAACCATAGTACTAAAATCACAGTTGTATTTTTTTTGCTAGATTTCTTTCCAAATGGGCTGTGTTCCAGGCTCATTTGCAACCACAAGAGACTGCCGCCGCTCCTTGTTTAATGAAATAGCAAAACAACAGATTTACATATATAAAAAACAGGTGTTGTAACAGGTTTGACTCCTCTTGACCTAACTCATGTTGGAGAAGTCTATCAGCAACAGCTGTCCCCAAGGTGTCTGGGCTCTGAAGTGCTCTCAAAATTCTACCATCTGCACTACTCGTCACTGAAAAGTAATGGTTTAGATCAGAAACCAGTGAATAAAAATACTTCACTGGCTTTTGACCACTTTAATAGATCCTTTATGTGAATATTCTACACAGACACTATAGCAAAACCAAATTGCGGGAATATTATCATCTATAAACTATTGCTTTTAAAACTCTATTCAAAAGCAGTAAGACACTTAGCTACATTAGTAATTGTTCAAGCTTGTCTTTTGTATTTTGAGAAATATAAATAGATAGATACACACTCAAATATTAGACTCTTCAGGAACAAACCTGAGCCTGCACATGACCCTAGATGAGTGTTATGACTTGTTCTGGAGCTATGCGAGCAGAAGGTACCACCATATGCCCCAAGCCCCAAGCTGGATGCTCTTTCCATAGAATAATGTGCTTGTCATAAGATGTTAAAGTCACAAATCTGTTTTTTTCCAAACAGGTTTTGCAAGTTGTATCATAAAGTTAAACATGTAATGAGGTGAATGTTGTGAAAATAATTAATTGGACTTAATATATATTTTAGTATAAATGTAAAATACCAATTCTATTCCGAGTATGAATTTATAATAAGCAAAATTATTCATGCCTTGGTATTGCATAATTTTAGATTAGATTACTAGATTACTTACAGTGTGGAAACAGGCCCTTCGGCCCAACAAGTCCACACCGACCCGCCGAAGCGCAACCCACCCAGACCCATTCCCCTACATTTAGCCCTGCACCTTATACTACAGCCAACTCACCTAACCTGCACATTTTTGGATTGTGGGAGGAAACCGGAGCACCTGGAGAAAACCTACGCAGACTGTAGTATGACGATATTTAAAAATATCATATAGCTTGAAATTATTCAAAGTTTTCAATGTGCCAATATTACTACAGGAAATTTGCAGCAAAAAGGACTGCTGACAGTATAATACATTTTCCAAAGGATTCAGCATAGGTTGCAATTATCCCCACCTCATTTTAGGCTAATTCTAATCAAAAGCCATTATTTGTGTATAGAACGCAATTAATGAAACAGGAAATACATACTGCAAACCATAAAAAATTCAGTCAACTAGAACTTACATTTTACAATACACCAAAGTTGTACACTTGCAACGCACATACTATTAATGAGGACCACCTTATCACAGCATTTCATTACTTTAATTTTCAGATTAAAAAGTCTCAAAATGTGAACAGAATTTACTCCAGTGTGGCTGAAAGCATTGTCAGTCACAATAAACCCTATCTCTTCCCACCTGTCTGACTCTCAAATCTACTTGTTCCATTCTGTGTAAGTATTACAAATAAATAATGATTGTACATACTTTTATCATACAAAATATTTTTAAAAAGCATCTTTCCTTAGTGTGATTCTGTACAAAAATAACATGAATAAATAGAAGATGCTGAGTTTTATGGAATATGCTTCTTTAACACTGAAGGCCATGAATAGTTCACATCCATGATTCTGGTATTTTCAATTTCATAAAACATTGGGGGGGCACGGTGGCACAGTGGTTAGCACTGCTGCCTCACAGCGCCAGGGACCTGGGTTCAATTCCCGCCTCAGGCGACTGACTGTGTGGAGTTTGCACATTCTCCCCGTGTCTGCGTGGGTTTCCCCCGGGTGCTCCGGTTTCCTCCCACAGTCACAAAGATGTGCGGGTCAGGTGAATTGGCCATGCTAAATTGCCCGTAGTGTTAGGTAAGGGGTAAATGTAGGGGTATGGGTGGGTTGCGCTTCGGCGGGTCGGTGTGGACTTGTTGGGCCGAAGGGCCTGTTTCCATACTGTAAGTAATCTAATCTAATTTTATAATATCCATTATAATGAAACACTATTGCAGGATAATGCATTCTGATTGTGAAATAATTAAATTATACTGAACAGAAAGTACCAAACATTTAACAAACCATCAGTGTTGATAGATTTTACAAGTCAGGCTTGATGCAATATTTTCACTGTTGATAGAAAATTTAAATGAAAAAAACAACTGAACACATTGCATCACAAGTTCAGAAAACTTCATGAGGTTTCAAAATGCTAACCAATTCTCCACTCAGTTAATGATGTGATGTAATGCAACTGAAATTAGTATATTTTAAGAAATATAATTTCTGTTAAGATTTTAAGTTTTAGGATAGTAATATTTTCAATACTTCAAAGACAAAATCCAAGAGGAGAAAGGTCTTTGTGAAACAATGTTTTGCGTGTGTAAATCCCATATCTATAAATTTATCTGAAGCCCACTTATATTCCTCTTCAGTAATCCAAGATCAGTGCTCAAATCTTTGTAGTCAGTTGGAGCTGATTCACCCAAGTTATACCGTTTCCATGGAGTAAGTCAGCTACAAAAGGCAAATAATTTAAATTTTTCATATATGCTTAAACAAGTACTAATGTCAGCTATGTGCAACAATGCCATCAAGTCATGTGCAACAATTGTGGGTTGAATCAAAGGCAAGTTCTTCTGTTTACACAGCACTGTTCAAATAAAGACTGGCAAAAGAAGGCTGGCCCACCAAGAACTGACAGACTTAGAAACATTTGTGTGCAAAACATGTTGGTACAAGATAGATTTGCATTTAAAATTATCCACACCATTAAATTCCTAATCTCAGTCTCATCATTGTAAAAGGCACTGACTGGAGGATGACAATTATTTCACAGTAACAAGTCCAGTTTGGGAGACCTTACTTTCAGAAGGATACTGAGGCCATGAAATGGGTGAAGAACAGCCTCATAAAGATAAAACAAGAGCAGAATCATAGAGTCACAGAGATGTACAACATGAAAACAGACCCTTCAGTCCAACCTGTCCGTGCTGACCAGATATCCCAACCCAATCTAGTCCATCTGCCAGCACCCGGCCCATATCCCTCCACACCCTTCCTATTCACATACCCATCCAAATGCCTTTTAAATGTTGCAATTGTACCAGATGCCACCATTTCCTCTGGCAGCTCATTCCATACACACATCACCCTCCGCATGAAAAGGTTGCCCCTCAGGTCTCTTTTATACCTTTCCCCTCTCACCCTAAGCCTATGCCCTCTAGTTCTGGACTCCCCGAACCCAGGGAAAAGACTTTGCCTATTTATCCTATCCATGCCCCTCATAATTTTGTAAACCTCTATAAGGTCATCCCCAGCCTCCGGCGCTCCAGGGAAAACAGCCCCAGCTGTTCAGCCTCTCCTTATAGCTCAAATCCTCCAACCCTGGCAACATACTTGTAAATCTTTTCTGAACCCTTTCACGTTTCGCAACATCTTTCCAACCAATATTCCAACAGTAGCCAAACCAATGTCCTGTACAGCCGCAACAGACCTCCCAACTCCTCTACTCAATACTCTGACCAATAGTAGAAAACATATCAAATGCCTTCTTCACTATCCTATCTACCTGCAACTTCACTTTCAAGGAGCTATGAACCTGCAGTTCAAGGTCTCTTTGTTCAGCAACACTCCCGAGGACCTTAAGTGTATAAGTCCTGCTAAGATTTGCTTTCCCAAAATGCAGCACTTTGCATTTATCTGAATTAAACTCCATCTGCCACTTCTCAGCCCATTGGCCCATCTGGTGAAGATCCTGTTGTAATCTGAGGTAACATTCTTCGCTGTCCACTACACCTCCAATTTTGATATCATTTGCAAATTTACTAACTATACCTCTTATGCACGCATCCAAATCACTTATGTAAATGACAAAAAGTAGAGGACAAAGCATCGTTCCTTGTGGTACTCCACTGGTCACAGGCCTCCAGTCTGAAAAACAACCCTCCACCACTACCGTCTGTCTTCTACCTTTGAGCCAGTTCTGTATCCAAATGGCTAGTTCTCCCTTTATTCCGTGAGATCTAACCTTGCTAACTAGTCTCCCATGGAGTACTCCCAGTGGAGTATTGGGGGCAGATGTTCACAGGTCAAGGGACAGCTGGAAAATGGGAAGTCTTCAGAAATGAGATCACAAGAATTCAGAGAAAGTATATTCCTGTTTGGGTGAAAGGAACGGGTGGTAGGTATAGGAAATGCTGGATGACTAAAGAAATTGAGGGTTTGGTTAAGAAAAAGAAGGAAGCATATGTAAGGTATAGATAGGATAGATAGAGTGAATCCTTAGAAGAGTATAAAGGCAGTAGGAGTATACTTAAGAGGGAAATCGGGAGGGCAAAAAGGGGACATGAGATAACTTAGGCAAATAGAGTTAAGGAGAATCTTAACGGGTTTTTACAAATACCTTAAGGACAAAAGGATAACTAGGAAGAGAATAGGGCCCCTCAAAGATCAGCAAGGTAGCCTTTGGTTAAGAAAAAGAAGGAAGCATATATAAGGTAAAGACAGGGTAGATTGAGTAGAGTACACTTGATCAGGTCCTGGGGATTTATCCAACTTTATGCGTTTCAAGACATCCAGCACTTCCTCTTCTGTAATATGGACATTTTGCAAGTTGTCACCATCTCGTTTGCTACTTTCTATATCTTCCATATCTTTTTCCACAGAGGCTTCACTTTGGAGGGAATAGTCTGAACTGGTTGCATTAAGCCAAAGAAAATGGTAAGAGGGAAACTGATAAGAGTTGTTTAAAATTTTTGCAGGTTTTGATAAGTTAAATCAGGAAACTCTATTTTGACGGCTCAGTTAATCTGTGGAGGACCAACATTTATATAACATGAAGCACAAAAGGGAAAATTTGAAGTGATTTTTTTTAATGCAGAGTTGTTTTCCAAGTAGAATTTATGGTATAATGAGAATGACATAAATCATGATGATGCAACTGATCAAATGACTGATTTCATTGAGAGAAGACATCAGTCTAGAATAAGCATTTGAAGAGAGATGTCTTGTACATCTCCAAACTAAAGGAGTTGCCATGGGCACCCGCATGAGCCCCAGCTATGCCTGTCTCTTCGTAGGATATGTGGAACAGTCCATCTTCCGCAACTACACTGGCATCACCCCCCACCTTTTCCTCCGCTACATCGATGACTGTATCGGCGCTGCCTCGTGCTCCCACAAGGAGGTTGAACAGTTCATCAACTTTACTAACACCTTCCATCCCGACCTCAAATTCACCTGGACTGTCTCAGACTCCTCCCTCCCCTTCCTAGACCTTTCCATTTCTATCTCAGGCGACCGACTCAACACAGACATCTACTATAAACTGACTGACTCCCACAGCTATCTGGACTACACCTCCTCCCACCCTGCCCCCTGTAAAAACTCCATCCCATATTCCCAATTCCTTCGTCTCCGCCACATCTGCTCCCAGGAGGACCAGTTCCAACACCGCACAGCCCAGATGGCCTCCTTCTTCAAGGACCGCAGATTTCCCCCAGACGTGATCGTCGATGCCCTCCACCGCATCTCCTCCACTTCCCGCTCCTCCGCCCTTGAGCCCCGCTCCTCCAACCGCCACCAAGACAGAACCCCACTGGTTCTCACCTACCACCCCACCAACCTCCGTATACAACGTATCATCCGCCGTCATTTCCACCACCTCCAAACGGACCCCACCACCAGGGATATATTTCCCTCCCCTCCCCTATCAGCGTTCCGCAAAGACCACTCCCTTCGTGACTCCCTCGTCAGGTCCACACCCCCCACCAACCCAACCTCCACTCCCGGCACCTTCCCCTGCAACCGCAGGAAATGTAAAACTTGCGCCCACACCTCCTCCCTCCCTTCCCTCCAAGGCCCCAAGGGATCCTTCCATATCCGCCACAAGTTCACCTGTACCTCCACACACATCATCTATTGCATCCGCTGCACCCGATGTGGCCTCCTCTACATTGGGGAGACGGGCCGCTTACTTGCAGAACGCTTCAGAGAACACCTCAGGGACGCCCGGACCAACCAACCCAACCACCCCGTGGCTCAACACTTTAACTCTCCCTCCCACTCCACCGAGGACATGCAGATCCTTGGACTCCTCCACCGCCAAACATAACAACACGACGGTTGGAGGAAGAGCGCCTCATCTTCCGCCTGGGAACCCTCCAACCACAAGGGATGAACTCAGATTTCTCCAGTTTCCTCATTTCCCCTCCCCCCACCTTGTCTCAGTCGGTTCCCTCAACTCAGCACCGCCCTCCTAACCTGCAATCTTCTTCCTAACCTCTCCGCCCCCACCCCACTCTGGCCTATCACCCTCACCTTGACCTCCTTCCACTTATCACATCTCCATCGCCCCTCCCCCAAGTCCCTCCTCCCTACCTTTTATCTTAGCCTGCTGGACACACTTTCCTCATTCCTGATGAAGGGCTTATGCCCGAAACGTCGAATTTCCTATTCCTTGGATGCTGCCTGACCTGATGTGCTTTCACCAGCAACACATTTTCAACTGTCTTGTACATTACACTAGGGAGCTGCATTCCTGAAGCTACTATGTATAGTTGTAAATAGAGGAATATTACAACACAAGGAGTTGAAAACCCTTACTTAGTACTAAGAGTAAATTGGCTCAGGGGATAGTGTATGTGCAGACACTCAGCCCAAGATAATGCAGGCATGTATATCCATGCATTGGCAGCAGTATTGGCTTAATGTATAAAATAGCATATGGCAGCGGCTATAAAAAGAAGCTTGTGCCATATGTTAAAACGGAGATCAAAGGATTCAGTTGAAAAGCAGCATTCCCACAAATTTTCTTACCACTGCGCAGACTCTGAGATCCATGCGGAATCGGAAGTCAATGCCAGTAAGTGGCATTGGCAGAACATCAGAGCAGCTGGGCACACAGCTGAAAATTTAAATCTCAGAAAGCAGGCGAAGATATCAGAAGAGTTCCTAGAAAAAAATAATGGAAAAGAACTTGCTGAAGGTATGGGGAAAAAAACCTTGGAAGGTCTTTTATGACAGGGCAATAAAGCAGGAAGACTCCAATGCCTATGAAAAAGAACTTCAGAAGACTTCAAGGTCTAGCAACAATCTCATTAAATGTAAAACACATCAATGGAATGCTTCCATAGTAAGAAGGAAATATCCAAACGGTGAGTCAGGCACGATTGTCCATAAGGATGGCAGGTTCAGTAGAGACTTTGTAATTAACTCAACCATTTGATGACATGAAGGCCCAGCTGAGGGCAAAACTGGAGGCTCTGGAAGCAAGGTTTATGTGTTCTAGAACGGTTTCAGAATTACACATAAAGGAAGAGCAACATCACGACAGCACGACTGATAATGTTCAAGAAAGATAAACCACAGATGAAAGCACAACAGAGTACAATGTATTGATTAAAACATTTGACACGTACTTTCAACTATAAAAAAATTAGTTATAGAACAGGCAAGTTTTCATCCATGATCTCAGTGTTCAGGAGAATCACTTGAAGTTTTTGTACTGGGTTTGTATATCATCTGGCAGAATATTGAAGTTACAGGGCAGAGAAACGTAAATTAATTAAAGGCCATACAGGAAGATCGATATGAATGTACATGATATAGTAGTGAGAAGTTGTCAGATTTCCTTCATTCTAAGGAGGATCGAACACTGGAATGGTGGCAGTCTAATTCACTGCACAGACAGAAATCAGAGTCCAAAATCAATCGGTACTGCATGGAAATAATGGGGATTCTTCTGAAAATAGTTGGGTGGGTAGACCTCAAGATGGTGCTGTCACCATCCTGTAAGTCTGCTAAAACACCAGCACAGCATAAATTGACATCGTCAGTTAAAGTATTTTCACCAGCTCAAAAACACAGAAATGGGCCTAAAAAAGCAAATTTCCAGAGAAATGGAAAACATGCAACAGGAGAAAGTTCAACAAGTTAAAGATACAAAACAAAATGTGAAAGCAACATTTCTAGGTGAGGTCAAAGAAAATCAAAACATATTCTGGACCATCAACTTGAAAGTACAAGGCTTTTTCACAGAATTTAAAGTTGATGCAGGAGCAGCTGTTTCAATATAGGCAGTTAGATTAGATTACTTACACTGTGGAAACAGGCCCTTCGGCCCAACAAGTCCACACTGATCCGCCGAAGCGAAACCCACCCATACCCCTACCCCTACATTTGCCCCTTAACTAACACTACGGGCAATTTAACATGGCCAATTCACCTGACCTGCACATCTTTGTGACTGTGGGAGGAAACCGGAGCACCCAGAGGAAACCCACGCAGACACGGGGAGAATGTGCAAACTCCACACAGTCAGTCGCCTGAGGCGGGAATTGAACCCGGGTCTCTGCTTGCCATGGTTAGGATCTGTGAGTCAGACTAGCAAACATAAAATCCAAAAGTCCAGGAAATGCAGAAGAGATATTCAGGATCAGGAAGACATTGAGCCAAAAAGTGAGAACTGCATATGATTTTCATAGAATGTAGATAAAGCCATACCTAAACTACATCAGACAAAGTACAGAACAGTACAACTATTCCAGACAAGATACAACACCAATCATTCAGTAGAAGAATGTGTTGGAATAAGATAGACCAAAGGCAGAGAAGCTTAGGGGAAAATGTGGAATGCTAAGAGTCCTGTAAATGATTACTTCAGATGAAGGGCTTATGCCCGAAACGTCGAATTTCCTATTTCTTGGATGCTGCCTAACCTGCTGTGCTTTAACCAGCAACACATTTTCAGCTGTGATCTCCAGCATCTGCAGACCTCATTTTTTACAGCAAGACAGAAGATACTAGTGTAGAATAAGCAAGTGAAGTGACAGGTCTAAGCTAGACAAACAGGAGGCTGGGAGAATACAGTAAGCCAAGGCAGCATCAGGAGATGGAGAAGTCGATGTTTCATGTGTAACCCGTCTTCAGGACTTAAGGGTTACACCTGAAGTGTCGACTTCTCCACCTCCTGATGCTGCCTGGCTAGCTATGTTCTCCCAGCCTCCTGATTGTTTACCTTGGAATCCAGCGTTTGCAGGGTTTTTTTTTGTCTCTAACCACGTGAGAGGTCTAAGCCAACTTACTTTGCACAATGAAAATAAGGACTGTGATGAAGGTTCATGCTATATTATTGTTGATGGGAACTAGGATTTGAAGGTGAAGAGTTGTAGCTTTAAATTTGATGTGAACTTCTGCATGTTAACAAAAGGAAGGACATAATTTCAGTTTCATGTTAGTGTTCTGTTAGTGGTGCCTAGTTGTCTGGGAGTTTTGCTTTTATACTGTACTCAAATAACCTTTTTACACCCTTGAGATGTATAGTTCAGTACATTAGAAACAAGAGAAACAGTGGTAGAAGCCTGGAAGAATAGTGAGTTATTGCCCAGCAACAAGATGCCCTATGAAACAAGGAGAGAGCCAAAAACAAATTCATTTAGAAAGATTGTGTATCTTTCAGATGGAATATGGTAATTCAAATAAAAATTGCCTATAACAGTATCAGTTCTGTCTAGCGGTCTCCAAAATGGTCAGGGTAGAAGGAACGTCGTGAGTGGTTTATAAGTTAGCAAGCAGAAAGCTCCAGTAATCAATTACAGTTCTGCCAACTGATCAAAGAACTTGAATGAATATACAATAAATCATTGAAGCTTTTAATCCCATGCTCATCAGTACTAAGACACAAGAAACTGAAAAGGAAACACCATTTTATACAGCCTGAGAAGAGGGTGCTAATTGATTGCATCATAATTGGCATGACGGTGCAGCAAGAACAGTTAACCATCAAACTTACTTCTCAGAGCAGCAGGATTGTGATGGGTCAGGGCATTGCCAGGGGATGCAAGTTTGGCTGTTACCATTATGTTTTTGAGAAATGTACAATGTTTATATAAATTCCTTTTGCCTACATAAAGCAGGGTCCTGAGCATTTATGCAGCGTCCAGCACGTGCAAAATGAATCACACTGTGAGCCCAACTGATGATCTCAAACTGGTTTACAGTGTAACTCTTAGCATAGTTGGACTTATTTTAAACATTTCCAATAGCAGAATCACATCTAAAGTTGATATACTTTTCTGAAACTTTCAAGCAATGGTCAATTGAGCACAAATAGTGTGCAGCCAATTGCAAATGGCTAACAGGACTTCTTCGTCTGATAGGTGTCTTGTTGCATCTCCAAGCCAATGATGCCCCAACTGTAGGTGCACGGTGGCTCAGTGGTTAGCACTGCTGCCTCACAGCATCAGGGTCCCAGGTCTGTGTGGAGTTTGCACATTCTCCCCGTGTCTGCGTGGATTTCCTCCCACAGTCCAAAGATGTGCAGTTCAGGTGGATTGGCCATGCTAAATTGCCCAGAGTGTTAGTCAGAGGGAAATGGGTCTGGTTGGTTACTCTTCGGAGGGTCGGTGTGGACTGGTTCTGTTTCTACACTGTAGGGAATCTAATCTATAGATATAGACAGGCTAGATCGAGTGAATCCTTAAAAGTGTATAAAGGCAATATGAGTATACTTAAGAGGGAAATCTGGAGAGCAACAAAAGGGGACATGAGATTTGGCAAATAGAGTTAAGAAGAATCCAAAGGGTTTTTACAAATATATTAAGGGTAATTAGGGAGAGAATAGGGCCTCTCATAGATCAGCAAGGTAGTCTTTGTGTGGAGCCGTAGGGGGTGGGGAAGATACTTAGTGATTATTTTTGGGCGGCATGGTGGCAGAGTGGTTAGCACTGCTGCCTCACAGCGCCAGAGACCGGGGTTCAATTCCCTCCTCAGGTGACTCTCTGTGTGGAGTTTGCACATTCTTCCCGTGTCTGCATGGGTTTCCTCTGGGTGCTCCGGTTTCCTTCCACAATCCAAAAATGTGCAGGTTAGGTGAATTGGCCATGCTAAATTGCCCGTAGTGTTAGGTGAAGGGGTAAATGTAGGGGAATGGATCAGGGTGTGTTGCTCTTCGGAGGGTCGGTGTGGACTTGTTGGGCCAAAGGGCCTGTTTCCACAGTGTAAGTAATCTAAAACTGATGAACACCCTCAATGCTGTATGAGATGACATCTCTGTTTTTACATCAGTTCTTTACATCCCACTTCTGGTGAGTGCAAGACAAAAAAGTTCAGTTTCTCGTCAACTAGGAATGTGTATAAACAAAAATATCATTGAAAACACTCAGTAGGTCTGGCAGCATTTGTAGGAGAGTTAACGTTTCAAATCAACAGCCTCTCTTCAAAATTGGAAAATGTTGGAAATGCACCAAGATTCACCAAGTAAAAAAGGTGAGAAAGGAGAGTGTGAAATTGGGGAAAATAAAAGGGAATGTCTGCAATAGGGTGGAATAACAATCCAACCATTAAATGGATAGTGGAAGACAGAAAAAGATGTTAATATGACAGATAAAGAAACAAAAGTTGGGAGGTACAAATAAGAACATCAGTAACATTAGAGAGCTTAAAAAAGGGGATAATGGTCATGAAAGAACCAACTCAACAAAAAGCCCAACTTTATGACTAACTTTGAGTTTTAATTACCACCTTCAATGTACTTTCTACAATTGTGTGCAGAAATAAAAATCTTGATTATTCAAGTAACTTGAAGAAGAAAACCAATAATTCAGGAACAATTTAACGACAAATGAATTATGTACATTCTGCATTTATGTTGGGTTATATACAGCATTCTAGTAACAGTTGCTTTAGAAAATGAGAATAAAATTACACACACTTTGAGTTCAGCTAGGCCGACTGAGCATTGGCTCAGTAGTAGCAATCTGAAATTTTGTGGCTGTAGGTTCAAGTCCCCTTCCCAGACACTGGAGTATGTGATCTAAGCTGGCACTTTATGCAATACTGCTATGCTGGATGTATTGTTCTCTGTAGTGCATGTAGTGTAGTTCTAGTACTATAAAGATTGCTGCTTTGTCACTCAATTTACAGCGA